>NW_024962284.1:2872250-3279640 GCF_019238085.1 Lagopus leucura | reverse complement strand
TAAAAAAAAAAAAAAAAAAAAAAAAAGTTTTAAAAAGTTCTGGAGTACCAATAAATTATTTGATTCTAATTTCTGTGAGGTCAAAAAGAACTATGACTTTTTCCTCAAGATTTACATCATTATAATTTAAAAAAATACAGGATTCCCTAACCTTGTACTTTTCCACTGATATCTCATCTTTTTTCCTCTCTTTGGTTTTATGTTACTATTCCTCTTGTACCCCAAAATTTGAACCCTTGAGTTCAATCATCTGAGACCTTGAAAGAAGGGAAAGATGAAACAATTAGTTGCTACCTTGAGGGTTCCACAAAGTTATTCTTGCAGTTCTGAGGAAACTTCACAGATTATGACTTTCAAGCTCTAATGGAAAGGACCCAATGGAAAACAGAAGAGCTATCAAATGATCTGTTAGTTGTTTGTGTGATGCTATCATCTCCTAACAATACGCTAGTTGTATCTAGCTCCTTCCCAATAATAAAATAACAGATGTTATTATTCTATAAGAGCTGCTTTGAAAGTAACACCTCCTATTTTATTATGCTGGCCCATGGCATCAGAGGTGCATGCTGGGGGTAGAGGATGAATTTTCCCACCATTAAATTTTGTTGCTGTGAGACAAATGGTAGCAGAGGGGCACTCTGACAAAATGGTGTATGAAGCAAATGTGTGTAGATGAATTCCTCCATGCTGAGCGTTTGTAGATACCAAACAGTGAGTAGATGGTGCATTTCAGCAGTGGCTACTGTGACACTGGGTCACCTCCACCAGTGCAGATTTTTGCAAGCATGGCATGCAGGCTCTTGTTCATCACTGGAAAAAAAAAAAAAAAAAAAAAAGCATATCTTGTGGCAGTGACTCTGTTGGAAAAGAGCAGCTGAGAATTTGCTCCATCAAATAGTTTAATTGTGCTCTTTGCATCTGTTGTAGTTCCCACTGAAGTAATAGGAGGCATTACTTTCAGAGTATAGCCTTAAAGTGAATGACATGCTCTCTATCCAGCCTGTCCTTTTGGAGTGAATTATTGTAAGGAAATGGATCATCCTCCTTATCTACATAAATTGTATATAATATAGCCTTTTTTAAGTGATGCAAACTCATATACACCTATTAAGGTATTATTTTATTAAACTAATGAGATTAAAAAAAAAAAAAAAAGCAAAACGAAACAGCTAATTAGGTATTTATAACTTGTGTCAAAACAGCCCAATTTCTACCATGACTGGTCTGAATCACAGAATTGTAGGCGTTGGAAGGGACCTCTAGACTTCACCCAGTTGTCAGTCCACTTCCCTATACACTCGTCTATCTGGCTTTCCTTTTTCCAGATCTAGTCAGTCCAGTTCCTATCTCAAAGAACTTTCTCACTTCTGATTGTCTTTTTGGGTGTCCTTACATGCTGGTAACTTGCTCATCTACTGATATCATGGTTTTATATATTAGGTGTAAACGTTTGGTTTGTGATTCTTTAATCTCTCATTGAAAGGAAAAACAGCTACCAAAACAGTAGAACAAGATCCAAAATCAAATGCATCCAAAATGGAGACCGACTAGAAAATCACAATGCATTTTCTCAGATTATCCAATACAGGCATAAACGACAGAGAAGTAAAAATTGTGGCCATGAAACTTCTTTCAGATCTTAACGTACAAGGATGAAATTGTGTTAAAGATCCTCTCTTATCTCCGTGCTTATTTTATTATTTGGGTTTCTTGATTCTCTACCTGATGATTTATAATCTTTTTATCCTCTTACACCTCCCCCATCTTATGGAAAACATATTATGAAGGATTCTTTTTTTTACATCACCTTTTAATTTAACCAGAATCTGTTTCTAATTTTAGTGGTTGGGATTATAAATTACTGCAAAAATTTAAACAGATGTGAATTTCCCTCTCATGGTGAGAAGGCAAACCTGGTCCAGATGCAGAACAACAATGCCAAGTGTGGCAATGGCTGGGCTCTCTAATGCTTATAAGGGATATTTTAGATATATGTATATATGCACATATATTTAAAAACCTCTTGATCTCATTCAAAACATTTTTTGAAGAACGGGCTATTTTGTTCCTATCCATCTTAGGGTGTTTCTTTGCATAGAGATCTGTAATGAATAAAATGGTAAAAGTTGTTGATGGCATGTAACAATTATTTTTAAGGTTCTGTGGAACACCCTTGAACAATTTAGTAAAACTCATACTTTAATATCTCTTATTCTTTCTTTTTATTTTTGTTTTTATTAATTTTGATAGAATAGGCAACATTTTTTTTTTCCCTTTACATGTTATTTTGTATGTTATTCCATAGTATGTTGGAAGTTTGGAAATATATAATTAAAAAAGGCGATGTAGCTAAAAAGATAAGGAGACATCTAAGTCATTAGTCCTGTTCAGTTGCCTACAAGTTAAACCAGTCAGTTGAGCAAGTTTATATTCAGTCTGAACCTACATACACCATATATAAAATTTATCAGTCCTATCTGATTCAGTCCTATCTGATCAGTCCTATCATTTGAAAGAAATTTTGGTAAATATGTATAAAATAAATGAATTTTAATTGCTATTATTTTATTAGATAAAAAGCTTAATTACCTTTAGATGAGTTTCAGAAACAAAAAAAAATCCTTCCAAAAATTCTTGAAGAGCTGAGCAGGACAATCCAACTGAGCTGGTGCAACACAAAGTGATTACTGTGCAGCATCTTCCAGTGGAATGGTTGTTAACTTAATGAAAAAATAAAAAATACCATGATTAGCATCAAACGAGGTCCAGTGTTTAATAACATCCAGTTCTGATATTTATTTAATTGTGTGACAAAAAGAATGGCTATATTTATTATGCTTAGGAAAATTAAAGTGGTTTCCATAAAGTTTGAACACATCTGTTTTCACATAATAGCTTTTCAAGCCAACAATGGTAAAATTATACTGAAAATCTGACCCTGAAAAGAAATTATGTGATTTTTTTTTTTCTGTGACAACAGAATTAGACAAGATTAAGTAGGTATATAATTGCATTTAAGTGCAATGAATTAAATTCCTTCTTCAATACCACGTATCTTTCATCTAGTACAGGTTAAGTCGTACTTTTTTAGAAACTCAGGACTAATATTTTCAGTTCAGTTTTCATTTTATAGTAATGTCCTCCTTAGGGAAGTCCTGTGAGTGTTCTCATAGAATAACAGTAAAATGGCTAACTCTGATTGGCTCAGTTTGTGTCTTTTCCACAGACTCCCCATGTCCAACACACCTTGGACAAATTCTTCTATCTAGCTCCGAACGCCTCATCTCTTTTAGCAAAGCTGGTTATGCTCTATTCTTGAAGTGCCATGATAATCAGGGCCACCACTGAGAATGCTTTTAACTGGAATTCTGACAGATTTCTTTTCCAGGCTTTTGTCTGTGATGTTAAGATAGATTTTCATATATTATGAGGTAAATAGTGTGAAATAGGTTTTTTGTTCGCTTCCATCCTCAAATCCTCAACTTTAAGATAAATATGCAGGAGAAACCAGTTTGCAAATACAAAGTTGCTCAGTTTCATAATTCTACATCCTAGCATCTTTTTTTAATTCTCTCCCTTCCACTTTGCCATTTTTCATCTGCACATACATCAAAATGACGAAACAAGTCCTCACTGTAAAGATTTTCTTTCTGCCTTTAAACATAATGCTCACTCACATTCCTAATGCTGTAATGATCATCCAGTATAACTGAAAATTCTTGATGGCTGAGATTCCTTTTCATGAGCAAATTACAAATGGCAGTAAAATGAGTTTTGCCTTTCTTAAGATATTACGTGATTTAGACTCAAACTTATGATTTAAATTAAAGGAAATGTCTTTTACTATCATAATAATTGATTTCAAATCAAATTTGAAAATTTCAAACTCTGATTTCAGTATCCTCCTCAAAGTATGTAGAAGGGTTATGTAGTCACTTGTAGACAAGAACACTGTAACATTCTGCTGCCTCATGAAGTGGCCATTACTCTTCAGTTTCTCATCTCTATAGTATGGTGTTTTGACTTTGTTCACTGTATGTATTCCTTCAGTGCATGGAGAAAAATTCAGTTAGCTGTTCAAGGAAATGCATTTTTGTCAAAACTTTGTGGGGTTGGAGCAAGGAAAATATCAACTCACAACTGACTCGCAGTATCATTACAATTCAAAACTGCTTCACAGTATCACAAGGATAATATCAACTCACAACATCAACTGCATCTTTGGACTAAAATGTGTATATTAAAATGCAGAAAGGAAGCTCCCTCATCTCAAACACACAATTTTTCTTGTTATTATTAAAAGAGTTCAAAAAATAAAGACCCGAAGAATGATGAAGATAAAGAATCTCTTCCTGACTTGTTAAAATTGCTGCCCACGATAGACTTTATTTGATGGTATTTGTAATAGCTTCAAAAGGATATTTGAGCTACAGGTAATTGGTAAAAAAGAAAAAGGTTTCTCAACTACTTTAAGATCTTGTTGCAGCTCTAAGGACTGACTGTAGATACCACCTTTAGTACATCTAGACATACTTGAACACTAAAAATATACCTTCAGCTGCACTTTCACAAGCCCTTTTGTATTATTGTATTATGTACGATTGTATTATCTTGAGCTGGTTACAAACTGTGTATTCCTTATGGCAACTGGAGACGACCTGCACCTTGACAGTAAGCATAATATAAAAAACATAAATAAGAATCACACTGTGGTTCAACTGAATAATGCAAATTTTGTATTGTTGTGTGGTTTGCATGTGTACTGTGATTTCAGTGTCTTGCTATATTACTCTGCTAAATCAGTGGCACCATGGGATGCCATGTAACATCAAGTATCTGCAAGCAAGTCAGTATTGAACATGGGATCTCTATATCTGAAATATCCAAATTAAAGCATTCAAAAAGTACAGGAGTCTGACAGAGTTGTAACAGTTATTCACCTCTTTGATATTGAGACTTAATCTGCTACGCGAGAATGGTGGGATTTGCTTCAACTTGAGTAATTCCACAGGGAGCTCTCCTATTTTCCTTCTTGGCTGGGTGGTATCATCCTGATCTCTGCCTAACTGGAATTAGCCTTCATGTTGTGTGCAGAGGACAGGTAGACCATTCCAAGTGCCACATGAATCACAGTCTTTCATTTGACCGCAACATTTTTAGGCATACTATTAAAAAATGTCAGATTTGGAAACCTTTCATTTGACATTTATCTGAACAACCATAATGTAACTGTATGAAAATGTCAAAGGAGAATAAAGCTGTATTCTTATCTGTACAAATATCAAATGAATGGTTGTTTCCTCTGATATTTAGGGTCTGAAAGGGTAGAGGTCAAATGAGGTGCCTCCCCTCACGAAGGTTGGTGGTAGTGATGAACAAGGATAGTTGAGAATTCCAAGGAAATAGCTCTCACCCATATCATGGAGCTTGTTGCCCTAAGAAACTCTAGGTAGAGACTCAAAGAGAATCCCGAGGTAGCTTTAATGCTTTGGCAACAAAATAGCTAATTCCTGCCTCCTGCCCCAAAGGCTGCTTGTCCCTGACAGTTGGTTTTGTGTTTTTATTTGGACTTTTCCTGTGAAGAATGCTTCCCTTTCTAGCTCCATTTTTCCCTTTTCCAAGTAAAATAAGCTTGATTGCTTCTCTCTTACTCCTTCAAACTTTACTCAAATATTTATCATGAGGGATATTGTGGTTTTGTGCTTAAGCACATGCAGTCCAGATTTTCAGAGGTTCAGTAATTATTGGAAGCATGTTGTTTGAATTTCTTCCTGTTTTTCAGTTTGAGAGTAAAAGCTAATTTTTTTTGAAGAGGAAATACAAAAAATGACTTTCTACGTAGCTTCTTGCATTGATAGAGCTACGAATATGCAAGTTTCTGCTGAAATTTATCATTGTTCGCAAATTATGTCAGTTTCCTCTTTGATGCTCATGATCTGCAAGTATTTAGATGTCTGATTCCTACTGACATAATTCTTCACTGCATAGCCAAGCAGAGCACTCTTCTGCAGCTCTAACAGTCATTCTCTCTGTAACCTTCTTTTATGCATCGATGTCATAAAACTTTAGGGGATACCCTGGTTGAACAAGTCTGGCATTTGTGGACTGTAACTACCAGTAGGGATACCAAGGTAGCTGTAACTTACAGTCCCTTTATAAACCTCTTCTATATTACGGTTGTACTGTTAATTCAGAAAGTGAAAGTAAACAAGTGACTCTTTCCCAAGCCTATTGGTACTAAATTATTTTAACAATATTTACCCATTAGAAATAGTAAGACACCATTCAGTTTCTAGAGTCAATGCATTACAAAGTCACCACTTTACAAGCTGCACATTCAAGCTCGAAAGAGATTCCTGAGATGACTATTTTGCTGTCCTCACCATGTAAATGATACTGGCACACTAAGCCTTCTCCTGCAGTATGTTTTTATCAGCAGATGTCTGTGGACTTCATGCTGTCAAATTGCCCTATGATCTCCATCATGCCCACATTTATGAGAAATCCTGACATATTTATTTCTAGAGCCTGTCTTTTGCACTGAGTGTCTCACAAGAGTACCATTGTGGGTTGCACCCACAACGTCAGTACATCTGTTGTGTCAGTACTGTTGTGCGTGACTGACAGTGGTGTGGATGTGCACACGATTTATCACACAACCCTGCATTGAAATACTATCTGTGGATGTATGCTTTCCTTACTTCTCAGAACTTGGAGAAGAGAGATGAACCCAGGTATTCCAATTTCCTAGTGAGTGCTCATCTGATTAAACTACTAGTTATATTACAGATTAATTCTATTTGAACAGGGACAATAAAGATATAAATGAAAACATCCAGATTCTGTTTGCCCCTCATACTGAGAACAATAACTTCTGTACTTTTTGAAACTCATCTCAGGTACCACAGTAGAATAGAATTTCTTCCTCAGTAATTTTTTGGTAAGCCACTTCGTATGTAAGAGCAATGGCTTATCATTACTCTGAAACGGTTACATTCACGACTGAAAGGATTTCCAGAATAGCCAAAATTTGTTCATTGATATCTAAAAAGGTCCAAAAGTCAGTTTGTCTATGAATGACACCGTAACACTAACAGCATCAGGCCAAAAGTTTACCATACATAAACCAACCATCCAAATTCTTCCCCTAGAGCATAAAAGAACTCTTAGTTTTGTAACCACTTGTAAATATGCAAATAATATTCCCTGATAAGATCTTAAATACATTGTCATATGAAATGATTAACAACTACTATAAATTTGGAAACGTTGAGATTCACAATTCCAAGTGCTGATTCTCTTACATACTCTAAATGCAGACTTTAAAATTTAAACACAGTAAGAAATGCTATTTCACAACATCTGCTTCAAGTACATTATGATACCAGAATGACATAATTGTGGTCTAAGAGCAGAAACTAGGAAAAGGGCCGCTATATCATCTTATTCCCACTGAAAACAAACAAACAAAGAAAGAAATCCTTACAACTCATTCCTCCACTACCTGACTGGTAAATCAGTGTGCAATAAATAAAAATATAAGTTAAATAAAGTTAAAACATTAAAGCCTCTGGCTTGAACAACTGAATGGTGAGAGAAGGGGAGAGGACGTGGGGGAAATACACCAGACTACACTGGAACTCCAAGGGAACATCTTTTGTATGCCCTGTGTAACACTCATTTTACCTGTCCGTTGCAGTATCCTAGTAATGCCATAAATCTGAAAAGTCCTGTGTAGGCAGTTCCTTGGCAATTTTTTAGGAGATTTAGAGCTGAGAACACATTCAACCCTTCCTTTCTCTCATATTTTCTTCGCCATTCACCCATTAGAATTAGGATACTTACTGCATTGCTGGGTCTTCATTGTCTGAAAAAGCATGAGACCCTCTAAGTCTAAAACTTATGTATTTAGTATCCCGAGCAGCAGGAGGACTCTTCCTGAAGGCAACAAGGTGAGGCTTTCTTATAGGTTGCACATTGTCCAGGATGTGGATCCTCTGAGGATCCCTACTCTATTAATTACGGGGATCACGGGGTAACCTGAGTGTTAAGTAGAGCAAAGAATTCCACAACCTAAAATTTGATTTTGTAATGCTGCCTAAGGATATCCAAGTCTGAATGCAATTTCTCTTGGTACTTTACATGATTTTTTTTTTTCTTAATTTCACTGAAATTTCACTCCTGCACAAGCAAGCTTAGATTCATTTGATCTGTGAATATCCCATATTAGTCTTTTCAAGCACGCAGTGAGTAAAGATGACATAAAAGGTCCTAGAAATGGACTTGAGTTGTTTCTTCCCCATAAGATATATTAGTAAATTCAGTATCTTTCTGTATTAAACTCTGCAAACATAGGAAGATGTGTGAAATGAACAAAGTGTGTGTATATAAGCATGATGGGTAAAGAGTGTTGATGTTGAACCTGAAATGAAACTAAGGAAAGCATATGATGTGTGAAACATATGGCAATGCATATGTATGAAGTTTGGATCAGGATATGCATCACAAAATAGTAATAGTTTTTTATTCTGGGAGCAGAGAGTGATAAAGCAAAGGGGAATAAGAACTTCACACTAAAAACAAGAGAAGTTGGAATCTCCTTCCTCTTTGCTATTTGGCATTTCCTCTTGAGAGAAGCGGAGGAAGTATTTAAATATTTTATAACCTTCCTTATTGGAACATACATCTCTTTATTACATTTTTGGAAGCATGTGTTCTATTTGAAATCATTATGGATGTATAAATATTTTTAGGAGATGATTATTCTCTGTATGTAGGTGGAGAAGAACATCGAATTAGTGAGATCCTGCTTTTGTGGGTAACAGAGCAGCTGGCATTATCCCTCCTTTCCTCCGCCTCCTTAGCTAAGGGAAAACACCTCTCATCCTCAACTTTAATTCCCAGAATAAAATAAGAGATGGTTTAATGGTTTTTACTTCTCCCTTTCCATCTACTTCAGGTAATACTGAAGTTTCTTTGCAATTTGTTCATCAGACCACTGTGAAAGCACAGGGAACAAAAAGGAATGGCACGGGGCTAACACGGAACTGTAGAAAGCAGAGAAAGAAAAGATCTAGACTACTTCCCTTCATTGGTTCTCAAAGACATTTATTTATGGCGATTCAAAAATGGCACCTAATCTTTTGTACCCTTTACACATAAGCATCCAAATTCAGGTGCTTATCAGGAGGGCCATCTCCTCTTTATCTAGTATATGAAGCAGAGGTCACACCACTGTGAGAATTCATTGTACATACAATTGCCAGATGGAGCTCTGTGCCCTTCCCCTTCAGTATTCACTGGCGCTGGAATAAAAATATTAACCAGTGATGCTGAAAAAAAGATGATATTCCCCAGTTCTTGTAAAATAGAAATGTATATTAAAGGAAGCTACTCAAGATCACTGTTTCATAAAGGCTGCAAAGACTTGTTTTTCCCTGCTCTATACAAAGATGTGGCAACAGAGCAATGAATAGCAACAGATACTATGGCTCAAGTTTATCCAGCTGAAGCCTTGAAATCTTAAAATCACTTTTAAACAGAGGCACTCAACAAAGTTCAAACTTCATATTGCTCAAAAGTCTACTCTACTCACCTATCTTCCCACATACTGTTTTCCTGACTACAAACCTTATTTGCTAATGTTTAAGTAACCAGATTTAATGGAACAATGTTGAACTATTGCACCTGAAAATCTGTCTCAGCATCTTCAAGACACCACTGCACTGCAGAAAGGCAACTTCATCTTTTCCTAAAAGTCTGACCACTTTCCCTCATTTTTACTCATGGATTAAAAAAAAACAAAAACAAAAAAAAAAAAAAAAGGACAAGTGTTTACACCTAAACACTTAAAAAAAAAGAAAAGATTTTGCCAGGGAACCCAAAGGCTCAAGACAGAGTGAAAACAAAAGTAAAATATAATCAGGCAATAAACAGAATATCACTGTTCCATTACATTCAGCAAACTAATTTACTAGGAAATTACGACTAATAGGGTGAAGTATCTATGCTAAACTGGCCATGACTGACACTGCAGTGTATTTTCAAATTAAGAGGGCTAACAACATAATTCAAGAAAGTAGAGAGAGCCACAAAATCATCATGATAGTTGAGTTCTTCATTGTAAACGAGTTAAGCGATTTATCTCTAATTTGACAGACTGCTAACTATGTGCTGAAGTTTCTTTCTCGTTTACTTTCAAAGGTTTAATATGAAATACAATATTTTAGAATGGATTCAGCTATTAGAAAAAGGTGCAAAATAATATTTTATTTTATTCATCTAATGTACGCAGTTTTTACTTCGGCTCCTTATAAAGATTTGGGCAATATACAAATTTTAAATCAAGAGTTATGTTTGGAATTTTGAAAGATGCCACATTCACTGCTCTTCAAATTACTTGCTTGTGTGTAGTAGCCATGGCAATCTGCAGATCGAGAGCTGCTTTAATAAGTGCTTTGAAGAGTCTCTAATGCTTGTGTGTTTGCCAACCCTTCCTGATTTCCCATCATTTCTCTGTTAGAAAGCAATAAAACTGAGGGATTCAGATTAAATAATCATCTTGGAGTTACTGTATGCTTTTTTAGCAGCTTATTGGGCAAAGATGTAGTCTGCACTTTTCATGTCTCTCATGCCTTTTTTATCTAATAAGGCTGTTCATAGCATCCCATCATTATGTCTTATCTCAGGTTAAATACAAAACGAAACAAAAAACTAAAAAACAGTCCAAACCTAAAAAAACAAGCCATATACAACAATTCAAACTACAGTACATAACTAATGAAACTATGCTAATTGCCTGATTGCACTTCTTAATTTCTTTCCATGATGTGTCACTTTGCTCAGTGTTACAACAATACTTCACATTTCTGTATTTGTGCAGCTCCCAGTACAACTGGAATTAAACACTGATTAAACTCTGATGTCAGATAGAAACATTACTGCTGTCATCCTAAACAAATACATTTGCTTAAAAGTAAGCATGGTGAATAATCAATAATATTTAATAAATCCCTGCCTTTTACTTTACTTTGCTAACACAACATATGCTACATTAAAATGACATTGATGTAAATAAATCTGAAATGATCCTATTATTTGTAGTAGAATTCATCCACGCGGATGTGGATGTTTACAGAGAACAAAAAAAAAATTTCAAAATTCACTGGGAAAACAGAGTAAATGGGTGTTAGATCTGTCTGACAGATGTGAGCCAACTCTTAGGACTATGAAGCCCACTGATACTCCTGTACTACAATTTATTTCACTTCTAGAATATTTACTGCCTTTCTGCAGATGCACAAGGTAATTAATTTGATTTTGATTAATATATTCTTTGTAAGCCCTCTGCACTAAAACGTCATGAACTGCAAAGTCTTAATTTCTTGAGATTTTGATTCCATATGATTTATCAGATTTGAGTACAAGAGCAAGCTGACTGCTTGCACTTTCTGGTCACTGGAATCTAATTATGAAATATGTACATGCAGAACATTCCAAAATAGCATAGCTGTCGCTATGACTGCATGTCACTTTTGTCTCCGTATCGTTGGTTTTAGAAACATTACACAAAATGAATTGCATCAATCTTCTGTTTTCTTTCCTATCATTTTTTTTTTAAGGCAGCCCAGGAAGTTCCTGATGGAGCAGTAAGTACAGATTTTCCTGAGTATCCCACAGACACGTAAGTCATTTGGTTCATATGTGGGTGGTCTTTGACTTATTCATCGAGATCTGTTATAGACTCTCTAACACATCCAACCCAATTAGACAGATGCACAGTGTGGTCTTTACAAAATATCATTCAGCCTTGTATCTTGCAACAAGCAATTACAAGTCATCTTCAGGGCATTGATTTATCTCTCATTGCCCTACCAATTTAATGACCTTATGATTTATGCTGATTATGGAAGTCTCTACTTGGCAAGCAAAGTAATTATCCATCAATCTTAAATTCTTTAAGGGAAGAAAATGTTTATTTTCTGTCTGCATAATAAGTTTTATGTGATTTTTAATGTCATGACTCCCACATGCATTGAAGATATATGTAGTGACTCCTAACGTCTCACAGAATGTCAACTGAAAATGCAATTTGACAACAGGCTTAGCTTCTATTGTCTGAATACTTGGCGTTATATAATAAGGATGGTTAAGCCCTCTGCTTGGAAACTCATAGATTATCCTCACGCAAAATGATGGACAAATATATATGGTCCAGTCATGACACCCTATAGAAAACCCTAAGTGAGAAAAATAGCAGGTTTTATTTTAGTACATTTAAGTATCACTTCTAGACATAGAGATTGAAGATTATCTGCATGGACCATACCGCAGCACACAGAGGTGAAGCAAATGACCTCTCATTGTCTCTCTGTCACTGCTTTTTTAAAGTTGTTTTTAATTAGGAATGAAACCAATGCAAAATTTACAATCATAACCACTTCCTTCCATGCAAGATCATCCAAATTGAACAAAATGTTCAAACATGAACAAAAACAACATTGTAGGTTTTTCCTCACCACTTTCCTTACCACTACCAATTTCAAATATCTAAGCAACTCCATCTATCCAGGAAGTAATATAGATAGATTTGTGTCCACACTACTTAAAATTATTTATACTTAAGTATGGATGCTTACATGCAATGTAAATAGCATCCATACCTCTCTTTTACGTTAGACTGTACATGATGCAGGGTGCCTAACTTTTGGCTCTAACTACCTTCTGATCCCCCAAATGATGCTCTGTTGCCCTGATCATTATTGTACAGTTTAAAGTTTTCAAAGCGTATGTAATGATGCAGATTATCTTAGAGTTTGATTTCTTAGCCCCAAATGGAGGGACTGGCACGAGGGCGTATAGAATCACAGAATAATTAAGGTTAGAAAAGACTACTAAAATCATCAAGTCCCCCCCAACCCATCCCCACTGACCGCATCCCTCAGTGTCACATCTCCATGTCTCCTGAACACCCCCAGGGATGGTGACTCCACCATCTCCCTGGGCAGCCTGTGCCAACGCCTCACCACTCTGAGAAGAAGTTTTTTCTCAAGATCCAACCTGAACTTCCCTTGGTACAACTTGAAGTCACTACCTCTTGCCCTGTTGCATGTGGGAGTGCTAAACGTTCTGAGATAGGTTTTTAAAAGACTCTGTAGTTAGAGGAAGTTAATTTTTATGGATTGCCAGTCATTGTAGTTCTTGGAAGCACTCCAACACCAATTTTGCAATAATTTGAAGTAAACCAAGGAGCCTCCTTCCTGGCCATCTTTAGTAGTTTAGATACACTTTGTAATAGGGCACAAAATACAAATAGCACATATCTCAATTAAGCAGTTTTTACTTTCTATTTATATCCTAAATGTGCACTGTGAAACAGCATCTAGCTCCAAGAAGATACTGCAGTGTTGAGAAAAACAGCTTTCAGTCAGGCCCAAAGGAAGTATAGAAACATATACTACAAAACAACAAATAACGGGAGATTGAAATGCAAAAATAGGAGGACCGTAAATCAGTTTCAGTTTTATGGAATTAAATGTCACCAAACAAGCTATATAGAAATTTCAAGCAAACTTGTTTGTTCATGTAAAATTTACAGATTTCATTTAGTATTTAGGATTATGGTATGAAAGTATGGAAAAATAACATAAAATACAGGAAGCTGACTGATTTCAAGCAGCAGTGTTAATGGGGAACCTTACTAATTGGAGCTTTTTCCCACATAGCCTAATAACATTGCCTGAGTATTTGTCTCATTGAGCCAGTCTAAACATGAAAACTTCAGTGGCTGTTTAATAAACTTTCATTTTAATACAATCAAATGCAAGGTGATGCGTGTCACAGAATCACTGGGGTTGGAAAAGACCTTCAAGTTCATCCATTCCAACCATCCACCAATAGTTCTCTCTAAACCACGTCCCTCAACACAAAATTCAAACGTTCCTTGAACACCTCCAGGGTTGGTGACTCCACCACCTTCCTGGGCATCCATTCCAGTGCTTGACCACTCTTTCAGAGGAGTAGTATATCCTAAAGTCCAGCCTAAATCTCCCCCGGCATGGCTTGAAGCCATTCCCTCCAGTCCTATCTCCAGTTACATGAGAGAAGAGGCTGACCCCCAGCTCACTATAACCTCCCTTCAGGTAGTTATGGAGAGCAATAAGGTCTCCCCGATCCTCCTCTTCTCCAGCTCCTTCAGCCACTCCTCATCAGGCCTGTGCTCCAGACCCCTCACAGCTTTGTTGCCCTTCTCTGAACCTGCTCCAGGATCTCAATGTCTTTCTTGCAGCAAGGGGCCCACGAGTGAATATAGAAGATACTGCTGTATATCTTATGGATGGAAATGCCTTTTACCAACACAAGTCTACATATACAAGCATCAGGGTTATCGCTGATAGTGCTCTATCACTAGTTGTCAATTTCCACACTTCAAAGTTCTGAACTGTTTTGTATACACACAATTTTGTATGTACTGAGCACATAATCTCGGAAACTTACAATATATTTCTAATGTTTTTTGCATTAAATATTAAAATGTACCCTATACCTGAACTCAGCCTTTAATGCATACTTTCTTGAAATGCACAAATTTATTGTTTTTACAGCATCCCGAAATTGCTTTTTCTATCTGTGTTCTGCATTTGTAATCCTTCAAATTGTTTTTCTTACACTGTAGATAAATAAATGAACGTTAGTGAGATCTTGATTTTAGATAAAAGCTGGAAAGATAAATTCTGGAAAAATAAGCACATAACCGTATTTGTAAAATCGTTCAGCTAGACTAACTTTCCTGCTTAACCTTCTTCCTACATAACTGTATTGTATTTGGTCTTTCTAGCGGCCTATCACTTGATATCTAGAAGCATCTACTTGCAAACAGAATTTTTCAAGACACTGGATCACACTATAAAACAATGGAAAGATTTATTCGGACCTGGCACACAAGGCAGATTCCCTTACCAAAAAAGAGATGACCAAAGAGAGAAAGGAAAACCTCACGGTACTTAAAAACACTTCTGAGATCTGTATGGAGATTCACCAGTTATCAGAACTGATTGAGAAGTTAAGCATGTCTCACACATCACAGGTATGCGGTCTTTTCAAACGCTCAGGAGGAGAGGAAGAAAAAAATACAAGTGATATATTTCATCTTAATTGATTATTTCCCTAGTGTTTATCTGTGTTTTGTAGAATGCAATGAAGTAGCATACAGAAGGCACGAAAACTATGAAAACCGCGATATGCTTTTCCTGGGGATTTTTATGTTGTTTCTTAGTGCTAATAAAATTCCAACTACTTACTGTTTCCAAGTATTTTAACATGAAAAATACAAGAAAGTTTGGTTATGTCGGAAATGTCAGGGCCTTTGGGAAGAAAACATAGAAAACAGATGTTTGTTGTTTAAGGTTACAATGTAATTAAGCCAATGGGACTAATATTACTTACATGTCGTTACTTAAGAAGCAGCTGTTCCTCCCACCTCCTGATTCACTGATTGGATCCTATGTATTTTCCACCCCCATAACACTGTCTCCTTGTCAGTATAAGCTGCTTCTCTCTAGTAAATTGAAAGTGAAGTTCATTCTCAAAGCCTCAATGAATGGAGGCTGCTGAAGGCATTGTCTTTACCCTTGGATGTAATATTAGGAGTTTGGTTGTGTTCTGTTTGTTTTGCCTGATCAGAAATTTAGCCCATCTTATAGTTAGAAAGGAAACACAATACTGTATAGGAGGCTCATATTGTTTTACAGAAAGTCACAATAGGATCTAGAAAAAGTGAAATGTTGCTCTAGTAGAGTTCAGGAGAAGATGTAAGTAAACACAACTCTAGAATATTTATGATAAGAAAATACATAGTAATGCCACTTCTTGAAAATAAATGGAAAAACAGGGTTTTGGTAGAGATGGCAACAGCATCAAGAAAAGGCTTGTAGTGCATGAA
Source organism: Lagopus leucura (assembly GCF_019238085.1). Taxonomy (NCBI): domain Eukaryota; kingdom Metazoa; phylum Chordata; class Aves; order Galliformes; family Phasianidae; genus Lagopus; species Lagopus leucura. Next base: position 3,263,700 of record NW_024962284.1, on the reverse strand, counting down.
TGGAAAAGGCAAGCTTGTGGAGCCTACAAATAACCAGTCTGTACCCAGTTTGTCATTTGGCAAATACAGTTACCTAACTTTGATAATGACCAGCATCTAAACCCAGCACCATAAGAGATCTATAAGTTACAATGCTTAATCGTTAAAAAAAGAGAAACAAAGACAATTCAGAGGTATTCCATGAATTCCTGTATGAATCCTACTTATGATGTTGACAGGTTTGACTTGAATACTCTTGAAGTATGTGCAGATAGACAATATATAAAATTCCTGTAAAAATCTAGAATACGGATGACAAAGTACTGTGGAAATTTCAGTGACCACAGGTGATAGAAGGGAGAGCTGTTTTCTTTGATTTAAGGAGCATATTCTTTTGATGCATCGTTGCAGGCATTTTGTTGCTGTCATTACAGAATCTAAATGGCAGCATAGGACAGGACACTGCAAAGAGAATGAAGCAAGTAGAGTAGAGTGTATTCCTAGAGATCTGTCCAGAGGAGTGGGGCAAAAATCATGAGCTTGTCCTTTTTAGAAAGAGGCGTTGAGTATCGAGCACAGCGGAGGAAACAAAGGGACACATTTAACTTCATTTTCTGACCTTCCTCATTTTGGTAAAAGTTGTGGATATTAGTAACTTGAAGGTTGTGTTTGAGTCACATACTCAAAATATGATATGAAGTACTTCATCAAGAAGTGCCATCTTTGTGCTGAATACGTAGTAGCAGAGTTGCAAGCGAGGTCAGAACCTGGTACTTAGAATACAAATTTTCAGAAGAAATTGCAAATATGTAAATGCTTTGAATTTGCAAGTACAATATGTTCTTTCAACTCATTAGCTCATACTTTATGCCCTGCCAAATTGCCAATTACAATACTCCGAAAGATACAATCTTAAGCAAACTGTAGAGAAGTGACATTCATAACAATAGATTAATGCCAAGTTTTTTAATACCAACTGAAAGATACGGGCAGCTTGGGTTGAAGGAGGTTAATGAGCCAGAAGACTTGGGGTTATCTGTTTGGATACCACTTTTTTGGTTCTGTTTAATTTTTGGTTTGTGTTGCTCTAAATACCACAGACCAGAATCTTTTCAATGGTGATTTTGTACTATGTAAAATGCACTATGGAGCTCTATTCAGGGAACTCCATTTTTTGTCATTAGGCTGAAACATTTAAACCGTGATTTGCAAGGATGCTGAGCACCTTTGACTTCCCAAGATTGCAATGAAAGTGTCAGGTTTTTTGACATTTCTTTTGTACATTTTTCAGATCACCAATAAGCTGAATATGTTACCTCTTTCCTCACTGAAGCAAAACTGAGGAATGTAGCACTCTGAAAAAAAATGCTCGACTCTGGGCCTATCTTATGCTCTCACCAAATTACAAAACGCTCATTGATTTTGGTATTCAACTTTTAGCTGCTGAATCCAGGATTTTTATTTTGTTAGAAACAAAGAACATGCAACAACAGCTTTGCAACCAACATGAACACCTATTTTTGGTTCATAAGAAACAGTCCTTTGTAGACAGAACACCATGGTGCTTCCCTACAATAGTTGACATGAATTCGCTCTACGAATTCCTCTGAGCATTTATAACAATGTTTATATCCATGCACATACTGGAGTTTTACAGTATCATGAAAATGTAATCAAACCACTTACGTGCAAAATTCCACTGAAGTTAACAAAGCTGCATATACCTATACTTTCTGCAGACCTGTCTAAAGGATTTATTTGTAAGACCTGGTACAGTGCCCTCTGAATTCAGTAAAATGTTCAGAAAAAAATAACTGGGATGTATACAAACTATACAGGCGGAAGAAAAGGATATTTGCCATTCCAAGCATCAGAAAAATACTGGATGTGAGAGATTCCCAGTGTGAAAAGTGCTGGTGAAGCTTCTTTTACCCACACCACTGAATCACCCCTATGTCAGGATCCATCTGTAGATTCCTTACATCGATATTCTAGGGCTTTGTGTTATCTTTTTATTTATTTTTAAGCTTTTGCCTTTCTTTTAAAACTGTGGGACAAAGGGGAAGTCTCAGAAGTCTATTTTCATCCAGGTACTGCCAAAGTGTTTTGGGAAGGGACAGAAATAGGACGACTGTTTTGAAGGAGCAGAAATGTAAACTCAAAATGAGTTTACTAGAATTTCAGACTGTAAAATTACATGTGTAGAACTGAACATTTCCTATGAAATCAGGAAATCATTTGAAGTCATTTTGTTCCTTTAAGAACACTGAATTTCCAAGAGACTTGTCAAGCTTACAACAATTTAACTACCATAAGTCACACTGTACTTAAAAATTTTTATGCTGAAAGTTGTCTAAGTCCAAAAGTCTGCTGGAATAATGGATCTTTCCTTCAGGAAGACTTATAATAACTGAACCAAACTTCTGACTGCTCATTTGTGCAAAGAGATAGAAAACACAGTAGGCAGTAAGCGACGTAATATGATCAAGTAGAAAAGAAGCAGCTATTGAAACAGAAGCAGTTATCAAAACGCCTGAACAATCACTGTATATACCCTAACAGGAAAAGATACTAACAAAAACTTCAGAAGAGCTGAATGTTCTGATATCCTCCAGTCAGTTCAAGGGAGTGGTAGTGCAGATGGTTAATATGTAAGCTTCTCATGTCTAGCAGTATTGCATATTGCATCAATACAATCTATAGCAGAGAAAACTGCACCATCACTGCAATTCATGCAGTCCACTAACCTTACCAAGCAGTACAATGGTTTTGCAGAACAAATGATCAAAACAGAATACAACTTTCGCTTAATGTACCACTATATAATGTTTCTGACTAAAAAGTTTGTTGATTTTCAGCAGCATCACCAAACGATATATATTTTATATACAGATATATTTTAAATATAGTACTGTAAGCCATCTTTCTTACAGCCAAAACGTAACCATTTCTATTAGCAAGTTAAGCCTTGATGCAGTCCCATAAGATACTATTACTACGTATTTACGCAGTGAGAGACTCTACCATAGTCTTAAGTGTCAGCTATTTCTGCAAGTTCTCTAAGAGAGCTAAAAATAATAAATTTTCTTTTTCTTGGCAATTGACTATTTAAAGAAAAACCCATGTAATATGTGGGTAACACGAGGTTCTTTGCTTGGCTTGTGGATTTAGGCTTAAATTCTGACGAATTTTTAAATTCCTGCTTATTTAAAATAGACCCCAAGACCTATTTCTAGAACATACCACACAAAATCTGTTCGTTTCCTCACAGTTCCTACAGTTCATAATTGAGAAAGAATAGCTAAAGCATACAATTATTTGAATTCCATTATATAGGAAGAGATGAAAGATGGAAGAATAAGTGAGAGGAAAACCAAAGAATTAATAAAAAGGGTCAGATTATGTTAAGTTAAAAGTTAGAGCCATCAAAGGGAAAATGTCATGTGCTGAAATAAAAATGATAGAAGATAACTAGGAGAGCCATCGTATGACTATTTTAATAAGACATGCAACTGGAAATAAAATTATAAAGATGTAGAGAAAAATGACTGAGATAAAATAATAATAATGAGAGATAAACCTGCCATGCTTCCAAAAAGTGCAGGCGGAGTACAAAGAAATAGGAAGTGGAAATGCAGTTATGTGCCAGCTATTAGCAAAGAATGCAACGAAAATTATGACCCAGACTGTGGATAGCAGAACAACAACGATTTCCAGATAATAAACATTGTCAGAAGCTAAAGAAATTAGATAGGGAGAAGCAGCAAAGCTAAGCATGTGTTTCACTTCTGCGTGCAGAGTAAAATGACTAAATGAAACATTAAAAGTGTGTAGAGCTGAACAACAGAAGACCAAGGATCACTAAACATGTTTTGTGGGCTTCTGCAATATGGATTTAAATTGTAATCTCCTCAAGAAGAAACACAGCTTTATTAACAAATATGCTATTAATCATAAACTACCTTGCAAAACATATTCCTGCATTTCATATATCACTCTTCACCTTGACCACTGTTTCCTGCCCTTTGTAACAAAATTTATTGTCTCTTGAGCTGTGGCAATCTGAAGCATTTATATAACTATGCTACAGATTCATTCAATTATTTTTTTTTCAGGGTAAATAACACACCAGAAAGCCCTGGAGGAGTTTTTCCAACCGAGGTCACTCCATGTGCAGAAGAGCTGGCACAGCCAAAACAGTGGCACAGGATGAGGAATGATTGCATAGAAACAGAAACCTCTAAAAAACTTGACTGTTTGACTTAAGGAAACAAAGAATCAGATCTGAGGGTGCAGAAAGGAAGGCAATATATGAAGCAGAAATTTAGAAAAAGCACTATGATACTCATGCTCATGGTTTTCAAGTGGGACTATAATGCCACCATAACTCACCCAAATGAAAGCAAAAAAAAAAAAAAGAATCTCTGGCATGTCACAGAAATACTAGGGGAAAAAGGAAACATTTCTTCTTTTACACTGCCACCAGTGAACATGGAAGTATGGCTCTTGAAATCCCTTTCTTATGCATAGAAGCGAATAAACAAAAGAAAGGATATCCTTTGATTCTTAGAATTTATTTGCCTTGAACATAGAGAAGAGAGATAATAGTCTTTTTTTCTCCTATCACTCCTTATTTGTGAGTGAAAGCACATCTGGGAAGTTATATTTATATATCTATATTTATAGAAGAGAAGAACACACCATGGAAAGAAAAATCCTCTAGATATACATATATGGTAGATAAAGCAAGGTGTCAATTGAAGATACAGTGAGAAAATTAGCTCAGCTTTTCTGAAAGGATGATTAGTTATTTGTTGTGTTGGGTTTAATTGGAACATTCTTCAAAATCTTTTAAAATATAAATAATGTATAAATAAAAGAAATATATAAAAGAAAAAAAATATGCATATATATAATCTAAAGAGTTGTGTGAGATGGGAACACTGGAAGCACAGATAAAGGAAAATATGGATTCTTTGAGCACTACCAACACAGAAATTCTGAGAATGTTCTTTACCATCACTAAAACTTTTGACATAACCTTTGTCTGTTTAAAGCATGCTGACTTCTCATTCCTGCCCTTGTATTATCTCTCCTATTCTCCTGGTATATTTACATATTTACACATCCACACTGTGAACCAGAGTGGGAAACTGAACCTACTGACAAGTAACCCCTCAGAGAAAGTCATGTTTTAGACTTGGTTGAGTTTCATAGCCCTCTTGCATCTTTAGCTGCACAGCTAGCTGCCCTCGCATACTCAAATGTAGGGAGGAATTAGAGCCAGAGGACAGACTATTAAACAAGCACTACTGCTGGGATAAGTTTTAAAAAAATTACATTCCAGTATGGCCTCAGCCTTCTTGAATGTTAGTTTAATGCTAATGTTAATCAATAACAGAGTGCTGTTGCTACTTTGATTTGTTCTATTTTTTTATTTTGAGCATACGGCTCAATTCCAGCGTACAACTTCCAGCTTTTTTGTCAGGCTGTGGATAGTGGGGAGCCTTGTAACTTTTAAAATGTTATTTTCAAAAGGATAATATAGGTCTTAGTTAAATTAATAGTTTAGATGTTCATGTTTTAACAGACACACTATTTAAAAGCCTGCATGGTTTAAACAGAGTTGAGTAGTTTGGTTTTCTGCTTCTGTGCAGCTGCTCAGTAAACTGAGAAGAAAAAAAAACGACATTCAAGAGCCAATCAAAATCTGAGTATCCCTTTGATGACATATGGCATTGATAACTACAGTGACAGCGAAGCCGAGAATGCCTCGGGATTCAGGGAGCAGAAGTTTCTTACACAGACCAGCTGAGCTGAGGAAGTGAACTATATAATCTTTTTAATAATTAAAAAAAAAAAAAAAAAAAAAAAGCTTACATTTCTAGGTATTTAGGATGAAACCTGCTTTCTTGGTTGACTCTGAGATTTATGACACTTGCATGAGACCTCGTGTGTTTTTACAACACGAAATGCCTTGTCCCTGAGTTATTACACTTTTTAATCTTTTCCTTTTAAAGCTCAAAGGCAGGACACGATACAGCCTGCAGACCTCTTTTGCCCCAGAATGGTATGTATATGTCCTGTGGTACATGTCTGAACCAACAACAGTTTTACTAACCAGGGTTAGCAATTAACAATCCCTATTAACCACCAAATAAGGAGAGAAGTTGTTCTTTCGTCAAGCTCTTATTTGTCTTTAAGAAATCTGCCTAAGAGAGACCTTAAACATTTTCCTGCTAAGTTTATTGTCTTTATGGAATGCTTTATGGAATTTTGTAACAGACATTTTTATAAAACCTACCAAGATGGCAACTGTCTATTCTAAAGTTAAATCGGATATTGTAATTTTATACCATAACACTGATGCAATTAACATGCGAAGGGATTAGCTACTATGACACTGGATGCTATAGAAACCTCAGGTTATACAGATAATTAGAGACTGAAAAGAATTCATGATCCTCCAGGGCATGAGTAAGAACAGCTATGCTCAGTTTCTGCTTTAAACTGTTCCTTGTTGAAGCTCATCTCTCTTCACTGACTACAGTGAGAGTGTTGAGATATTTAGCCAAAGCTATAATTAGCCTGTGTGCATTCCCACTAAGTACCAATTCATAGACTTCCATCAAATTCAGTGGAACCTAAGTCAAATTTGTAGAGCATTCCTTGCTTATACAGCATAACATGAAATAGTTGCACAAACTAAGAATTCTGTTATATTGCTTGCTCGGTAGAATGGCATTCATAGCCTCAACCCATAATTCTCATTTAAAATTTAATTTCTAATATGGAATAAATACATCTGCTACCCATAAATATTTCTGAAACGTTAATAAAATGATATAATCTCCAAGACATAAAATACTCTCCCATCAGGTTTTGGAGGTAGAAATCTGTTTGAATATAAACAGTATCTGGCATTAAGTTACATAAAGACAGCTTCAAACAACTTGGAAGTATGTAATAGACTACAATGTATGCTGAATCTAAAAGAAAAATACTTGCCTGATACTCCTTCTGAAACTAACCTTGTTAAATCTGAAACATAAGACTAGAAAACAAATACACAGAGGTAGATCAAAGAATAGTATAAAATGTTGAATATAAAGCAACACAAGTGCAAACATTAAAAAAAAAAAAAAGAAGAAGAAGAAGAAATCTTGGGAAAGTGATTTGAGAAATTAACATTGAACACAGTCCATTCACAAATGCAGAGCCCCTATGTAAAAAAAAAAATACCTGAGCTCAATTGTGAGACAAAGCTTTTTACTTAGACACATCCTAAAACTCAAATACGAGGCAGCAAGGCCAGCTTTGAAGCCTTGGTTCCACAGATGTTTTTCTTAGCACAGTGAAATCTATTCCCATATAAACATCTTTCCTCCTTTCTCCCAGCTTTACTCACATGCAACTCTTTATGAAGCCAGGTGAACTGTATCAGGGGACCTATCTGGCCTAAAGATAATCCTACAGAAAAATAGCTACACAAGACAGGAACGAACTATTGACAGTGCAAGAGGAACAGCCTGACCTGGCACTCTTACCAAGAGAAACAGATGAAAAAATGTGGCCCAAATTAGCAAGTAATTGTTTAATGTGCTAATCAAGTACAAGTGTTCAGTACTCAGTGAACAGTTAGTATACACAGCAAACAGTAAAAGCCATTTAGCTTAGCTACTTTAGAAATGATCTCATCTATCAGACTACAAACATGCCATATACTTACACCTCTTCTTCTGAAAGAGGAAATATTATTTTCATGCCAGTAATGTATACTTCCTAATCTTTCCTGTTGGAAAGCTGTCAATGGTTTACAGGCTAGTTTGGCCCAGTTCTGTGACTAGAGGGGTGGAGGGATCTGAGAAAAAATGGGAAAAGGGTAGAGAGATGGGCCTAAAAACAAAATCTGGGGAGAACAAAGCTAATTTACTCAATAAGATATTGAAATGCAAGATAACACACTATAATTCAATATAGAATTGAAACTAATAAATCAAATTAAATGAGAGTGTCTGAAAACCAAAGACCTTACTCTAATGCAGTAAGAGACGAGCAACAAAGGCAAGCCAGACAAGCAGAAACAAAAGGGCCATCTCAGGTGACCTACAAAGGCCTTTGATCTTTTCCACCTGAACGGGAATGGTAACAGAACAGCAAACAATCCTCTGAGGGATGTAGTAGTTCGTCTCTTCCCAGACCTAAAGCATTAACTCTTTAACACCCAGCGCACTGCATGATGTTATGATGTGGAATACCGACAACCAATCATAAAACCATGGCAGAAGCTAATGCTGAGTTTTACATTGGCCTTCCAGGTCATAAGCTGGTCTGACACAAAGCAGATATTTGAAATAGGTAAGTGCTTCCTCCAGAGCTAAATCTGCTTATAGGAACATGAGTTCATCTTGGTTGATGAACCACACCTTAAGTTCTTCAGCCCTGAGTGAGGGAGAAGAAATTAGGTGCCTTTTTCATTATTTTCTTTTTTGCTTCTCCAGTTCTAAAAGTTTTCTTCTAAAATTTTATACCTTCACTCTAAGGGTGGAATACTGAGACCTCCTGGTAAGCAGTGATGAACAACTGCAAAATGTTTGGGAACACTCTAGAAAAATGCTCCTTGTAATTAAAAAATGCTGTCACCAAGGTTAATAAAAACATTACTTGATATTTGAGCAGGTAGGAGTAATGAAAAATATTCCAAGTTATGGAGAGAGAATGAAAATGTAAATGAAATATCTAAGTCAGAGACATATTGATAACTAGTCTATTGAAGTTGCATAGGAAAAAAAGAAGGAGTCAGTCATCCATCCTTACCAACTCTTTTGCACAATGAGCTATGAAGAACATGTATGAATTCAGCTCTTGTTCTGCAAATTTTTGTGAATTTGATATAGATCTGTAAAACATTCACGCATTTTCAAGAAGAGTACTGCCTCAAAACTAAGGAAGAGGAGAACTATGTTTGGACATTCTTAAAAGGCCCGATATTTACCTAGTATTTATGTAGGAGTGTCCTGGCTTCCCACTTAACACCATGAGAATAAAGGTATGGCTTAATGGCAGAGCACCTATTCTTCTCTTAAGACAGCATTTCTTTGCTACCCCTACAGTCTGAAAAGTCATTTTGAAGGAAGGTGATTGCTGAAATACCACAAGCTATACTAAGTCCATCATGTAAGAAGCACTACTCTCACATGCCATTGCTTACGATCTTACGTTGCAACGTTAACTGAAACTCTGACACTGAAGAGGTTTGCTTTTTATAACTGCCATTTCTTTGTCTCTAAGTGTTAGCATGTGCATATCTGGGTTTACAGCAAACACTTTTTCTAATTGTTGCATATAGTCGTAGGTTATGCAAGTGTGATTCCATAAAACTAAGCCATTTAAAGTCTTTTAAATGGTGTATTCAAGCAGAATAGGAGCTAATAAAAACCAAAAGAATCATTCAATTACTGGATACTTGTAGGGGCCCAGTCTTGGAAGGCAGAGGATGAGACTGTAAACCTTTTGCTTTGTAGCTTTCAGGATTCTTGCATTCTCTATGATGGCTAAATTATGCTTGTGGTCTTCTAATAATATTATCAAACACAGGAGTTCATTTGACACAGTGATAATCTGATTGTCAGTTTGATTTTAACTCGATTTTATGACTGCATTGCTCAACATATTTCATTTAATTTTGTTAGGCTTTCAGTAAATTTGTCATTCTGTTTCATCATTCAAAATGCATCTCAGAACACAAAATTACATTAAAAAAATCACGTATATTAGAAGGTAAATAAAAAAGAGAATAGGCAAGTAATTTGTTTCGATCCACTCCTGCCCCCATGTTTAGATGTATGGCATAAAAGTATTTTTATCTCTGAACATTTTGAAGTCTGTAACGATTGTACTTGCCAGTGAAGTACAACAGAGGGAGCAATGAGATAAGCTTCAGCTGCCCAAGCCCTTGAGTGAGGCCAAATCCTGACGTGGCAGGACAGTCGAGATCTACTCACTCATAGTTAGCCCAGAGCAACGCAACTGCCAGAGAAGCACAACTCAAAATAGAGGTTTATGCAGTGGAGTGGTATACCAGGAAGAAGACCAGGAATACATTATAGACCACCTGCTCTGCAACAACATGCTCCTTGTTTTGTTTTTCCAGGAACATGTATTTCGTAACTATCGCATAACACAACATAATGATAGCTGGCCCCCTGTTACCCTTGATGGCCTGAAGTCTGATTTCAGACAGCTCTGTACCAGAAAATAACCTCTCGTACCGGAGGGGTTCTCTAATGTCAGAATCCAGTTTCTTTACCACTTCATACAGTTAAACAGAATGCCTCAACACAAGTGAAAATGACTAACTTACTTATTGAAACAAGAAGCAGTTCTGTATCAGACATTAGTTTGCCACAATGCAACCTTCCTTTAACAAATAGGAAAAGCAACAGAATAGCAAGGCACTGAGACTCCAATTAAAGGCAGGCTGGAGGCCCACTGTCTTTATCAGGCTTACACTATTTTGAAATGGGAGGACTGGGGTTGTCCTCCTCACATTACGTTTTGGTGGCCATAAAATTGCCCTTTGAAATGGTTGTCATTGAATTAATTGAGTTGGTGAGTGATTAGAGTGACAATAACAACTATTTGGATTTTGATATGTTACTAATTATCTAGGCAGAAAGAGTCCTGAATTATTTTTCTTCTTCTTGATGGTTACTGCATACTGCTTGCAAAGTTCTGAAGACAAGCTAAAGCAGTTTGTGTGATCATGTAGTTTTCAAGTTACACAAAGGCAACAGAATGAATGTCTGCAATCACAGAGGAGATGCATCTCTGCACTATATTTGGAGATAGGTCTGCAGAGGAAATGACCAGAGGAAATTGCAGCTGTGGCAATTCATAGCAGGAAAACATAATCCTTCATAGATCAGTCTGTGTCCTGGGTGTGCAGGATGAAAATGTCATGTATTGCTCCCAGGAAGCGGCCCTCCCACCTGCAGGTTCCTACCTCAGAGTACTGCAACACTTCTTGCAAAGCAGGGAAACTCTGCTCCACTTCCCCAGGGTAATGCCTACCTGAAGTTTGTAGCTCTTTGCTTTCCCCATGTATGAGCAACTGAGCTGACCTAATCTCGTCCCTAGCAAACATTCAGGAGCACGTTGTGCAGATATTTTACGTATGAATTTAATAAATGGATTTCCATCAAATGTAAACCATCCAACAGAGGAACAGCTTGTATAAAGCTATGCACATATCTGCCGTCATCACAGACCACTCGGGCTTTGCTCTCATGGTTACCATGATATCATCACAATCCCTCTGAGTGCCTACCACGTTCTCTCTCACCACAAATGTCAATTATTAATGTCTGTTCATCACAAGAGCACATCATCTAGAAATGTTTTTTTGGTGTTTTTTTTTTTTTTTTTTTTCTCCATATGTCTTAAAAAAATTGTCTAATTTCTGACAGAAAAATGATTGGAAAAAAAACTATTTGCAGAAAGAATCTGCCTTTCCTAGATTAACTTGCCTGCTAATTACTCACAACAAGTACAGTGGATATTTATAATTGTAAGAGAGATAAGAAAGGCAGGTGGGAAATGATTATAGAGGCTAGACAACTAACTGCTTTTGGTGCCAAAACAAACAGGTGCAGATTTTATTGGTGCAACAAACACACAAACAAAACCAAACAAATACACAGTCGATGAGACACATTTCTGTACCACAAAAAAAAATGATACCTACAAAGTAAAACATAAAATGTTCTTCTTTTTCCTGCTGGAAACACAACTTTAGGACAGCTCCACTACCATTTGAAGCCTAACATGAAGGATTATACCCAGAGGGACATTCAGAAAGTTGTCCCACAGCAGATGTGCCAGCATTCCTGAGGGAAATAGTTGTGCATATTTCCCTTAGTGGTCTGACCTCAAATGGCAGTCCAAGATGTGTACTAGTAATAAAATAAATGGAAAAGCTACCTATCTTGCCAGTCATTCAATGGGAAGAATGCATTACCAGTGGGCATACCCACACTTGTCACATCCAGAATCATACAACAAACTAAAATACTAACTAGTAGATGCAGCTTGGAGGCTTTTTTCTTCTTTAAAGTGAATGCACTCATTACGGTTCAAATATAGAGCAACATTAGGATATGCAATGCAAAACTAGGCCAGTAGATGCACAACAGCTACCGGTGGTGTTCTGTCAACAGAAGTGGAGCTCATCTGTAGGAACACACCCTCCCTGGAAGATACAACATGAATTCTGATCTTCAGCAAGAACTGTTTTCCTCAACAATTTCATCTGATTGAGCGATAACTCCCATCAACTCCACTAACAAATTCTATCCTAATTTTTAACATGCATTTTGGACTAGATTATTTTAATCTTTTGACTGCTCTCTAACATCTCAGAACAATAATCTACTTTCCTGCTAGACTATTTGTTTGGTCAGTTTGCTTATTAAACCAATTTTAAGAACAAAATATACCTGAAAGTAGTAACAGCCATGAGAGTTCCGTGGTAAAACATGAGCATTACCAAATGAGACATGAAATGAACTCTACTTAAGATTATTCAAAAATACTAACTGCTTTCTAAAAATGTCTATTTTTCATCAGAGCAGCTTGAAACTGGTTCTGAAGATAACTATGGAATTGTTTAGCAACAGTCAACGCTGTTTTGTTGCTGTTTTTGTATACCAAATTTTCAGAACTATGTTCAATAGAATAGCAAGAATGTTTTTCTTCCCCATTTTCTTTTGCAGCATTGGGCTTTGACAGGATATGGCACAATGCAGCTACTGCCCAATTCCATGACATTCACATGACAGGCAGCAGCAGTCAATGGCCTGCCCAGGGGAGCTTCTTACACAACTTACTTTCCCTAACTACATTGTCTATAGCAAAGAAGAGGAATGCATTCTACAGAAAAAATAATATGCTCAGTGTAACAGGCCACCACTAGAGAGAGACCACTTCTGTTAGAAATCTCAAATACCACATAGAAACAACTTCATGAAAAACTTCATGATCTCAGATCTCAAAGGAATTGAAGATAATCCTATTTTTTTTCAAATACATGTGGTGTACAACTAACGAGTGTTTTTTCTCAGCAACAAATTAAAACAGGAAGAAACAGTACTCACATCAGTAGCAAAATTCTTTCAGACCAGCTAGCTCCCTTTTTTATTTTAATGTTGTTAGTGCTCAGAAAATGCTTAATTATGATGACTTCAGTTTGTCATGCAAAACAGAAAACCTAAAGTTTTGTGTAATATACTTTTGTCTTTAGATTTCTGTCTACATAACTAAATACTATGGGAAAAATTCCTTGTCTTCTGCTAGCTAGTGAATATGACAAGGGCAGTTTTTTAAATAGACAACAATTAACATAAGGGCATTCATTCAGTGCAGACTAAATAAAAAATTAGAAGATATAAGAGCATAATCTACAAAAAGTTTAGGGAGATCTTATCTTAATAGTAATTCTACTATTAAGAACAGATGGCATGACTCATCTATTAAACTGTCAAGAAGAATCAAGTTGATTTCTTGTAAAGTAACTCAAATACTCTACCTGCATGATGAGTTTTTGCCTATACTTCAATTACCTGCCTGAAAGAGCTGTGAACTTTAGCTCAAGCTAGATGAAGGCACTGCAACTCTTAGAATCATAGCGTGATAAAATTTCTCAGGTTGGAAAAGACCTTAAAGATCATTGACTCCAACCACAACCTAACCATACTACTCTAACAACCCTTTGCTAAATCATGTCCCTGAGCATCACATCCAAATGGTTTTTAAACACATCCAGAGATGGTGACTCAACCACCTCCCTGGGCAGCCTATTCCAGTGCTTCACAACCCTTTCTGTAAAGAAGTGTTTCCTGATATCCAACCTAAACTTCCCCTGGCACAACTTAAGGCCATTTCCCTCAGTGAGAAGAGACCAGCCCCACTCTCTCTGTAAGCACCTTTCAGGTACTGGAAGAGAGCAATAAGGTCTCCCTTCAGCCTCCTTTTCCCCTGACTAAATAGCCCCAGTTCCTTCAGTCTCTCCTCACAGGCCATATTCTCCAAGCCCTTCCCCAGCCTTGTTGCCCTTCTTTGGACCTGCACCAGCACCTCCGTGTCCTTTCTGTACTGAGGTGCCCAAAACTGAACACAGCACTCGAGGTGAGGCCTCACCAGTGCTGAGTACTGAGGAGCAGGATGACTTTCCTAGTCCTGCTCACCACACCATTCCTGATACAAGCCAGGATGCCACTCGCCTTCTTGGCCACCTGGGCACACTGCTGGCTTATATTCATATCATGACTGTCCATCAGTACACCAAGGTCCCTTTCCACCAGGCAGCTTTCCAGCCACTCTTCCCCAAGCCTGTGGGGTTGCCTGGGGTTGTTGTGACCAAAATGCAGGACCTGACACTTGGCCCCATTGAAACTCATACAGTTAACCTTGGCCCATCAATCCAGTCTATCCAGGTCCCTCTGTAGTGCCCTTCTCCCCTCAGGCAGATCAACACTGCCTCCCACCTTGGTGTCATCTGCAAACTTACTGAGGGTACACTCAATCCCCTCATCAAGACCATTAATAAAGATGTTAAATAGAAGCAGCCCCAGTACTGAGCTCTGGGGGACACCGCTTGTGATCGGCCACCAACTGGATTTAACAACAATGACCACAACTCTTTGAGCACAGCCATCCAGCCAGTGTTTCACCCAGCGGATCTACCATTCATGAGCCCATGCTGACTAGGCCTGATCCCCTGGTTGACCTTTAACTGGTCCATGATGGCTCCCAAGATTATCTGTTCCATAACCTTCCCCGGCGCCAAGGTGAGACTGATAGGTCTGTACCAGGATCACCTTTTCGGCCCTTTTTGAAGACAGGTTTCAAATTTGCCAGTCTTTAGTCTGCCAGGACATCCCCAGTTAGCCAGGACTGCCAAAGAATGATGGAGAGAGGTTTGGCAACCACATCTGCCAACTCCCTCAGCACTCTAGGGTGCAATCCATCAGCCCCATGGATTTGTGAGCATCCAGCTTCCAGAGCAGGTCCAAAACCATCTCATGGATCATGCAGGGCCTATTCTATTCCTCATCCCTACCTACCAGCGGAAACTTCCCAACTTCTCCTTTGATACATCTCTGAAGAGCACTTTTCAACTTACTTTGTGTCTACAAAATCTTACAGGAATACTAGCAATAATAGCCTTCAAGTCTAATTCACGGGCTGTGCATGCTGTCTTGCTACATAAGGACATGATTCAACACTTCAGCAGAAAGGCCTGCTTGAAAGTCCTGTTTCACAGCCAAGAAATCAAAATACTGCCTCAGGAAACTGTACATGCAACAGGAATACCAAGCCCTGGAGAATACAGCTATCTAAATAACAGCAGACCTGAAACATATATTTCACTATGCCTCATCCTGCAGTCTATGCAATGATGTCCTCATGCCATGTTGAGATGTCAGAAATATTTATCTCAGCAAGTTCTTCAGAAACCTTGGGCTCCTCTCATTTGTTGGGCCACACCACAAAATATAAATTAGCTGCAAAAAAAAAGTCCATAGATACTCTCTGGACACAGAAGAGAACCAGAGATGAAAGAATGGATTCTAAGGGAATCAGAATACTATGCAAAGAGGCACCTTATCTCTTGCAGAGCAAGATATGCTCACATGATGTGATGCATAGCTCTTGACTTACAGGAAACATTTGCTGAGACTATGTCCAAGGTAATGCTAGTTACTAAGTGCAGGGCAGCTGGAGACCCTTTCACTCAAGTTAGGTGGATAGAAATTGCCAGTCCAGTCCCAAAACATTATGCAAGTAGCCAGAGGGACTTAGCAGTTTGTCAAGCTGACACAAGTGAATCAAAAAGTTACTGCATCCACTGAAGTTGCATCTGTTAGCTGGCAGGATAGTTAAAATAAAGATATTATGGAGACAACTGTCTTTTTATTATTATTATTAATTAAAACTTAGAGCTGTCAGTCTAAAAAAAAACACAGGAAAATATTTTAGATCACATTTGGATAACTTTGGCTGAAAGGAAAAGCTTAGTACTTTCAGAAATGAAGTTTTGTCTAAAGATGTGTCCAAAGATGAATAGAAGAGTATAGTTTTAGGCAGATGCTGGACATGAATTTCCTACTAGCACAGAATGAAAACATTCAAAATGGAGACTTCATTCTGCATCTCCTATAGAATGAGACATATTAAGTGAATGTAGCCAAGATTCTAAGTAGTCTGGTCTATCTCCTGTTCTCATAGCTTTTCTTTATTGCCTCATTTATAGCTTTTCATAATGATGTGTCTTTTCTTACATTAAAGAGAAAAAATATCTCAGAATCATTTCAAAAAGTCATTTCTTTTTTGCTGATCTCCTGCTCAGTGATAATTGAATCCTAACCAAAACTCTCAGACAGTGCTAGCTATTACTACTATTATTACTAGTAGTAGTATTTAATAGTCTAAGATTCTAAGGATTTTGTTCCTAGCATTGACATTCTGCACAGAAATTTCTAATCTCATCACAATTTTTTTTTTCATTCCCTGTTCTTTTATTTAATCTACTTAGACAGTGGAGTCTTTTTTTGCTTCCATAACAGCCTGGGAGTTGGTGCTTTAGATATTTCTATGAAGAGAAGTAGGTACGATGCTTGAGAAGGCTAATTCTGTTCTGAGTATAGTATGTTTCCCACTGCTGCCAGCACTGTTCACTGTTCAGACAATGCAAAACTTATACTATTACATATCAAAATAGCAGTAATGACTAGAGGTACAGGTACATAATAAAAGCCTAAATAAAAGACACAGTGAATATACATTTCCTATAGCTCTATTAATAGGAGTGAGGATTTCTCTATCTTATGGTGACAAATGACTCACCCTAGCTACACTACAACATCCATGAAATTTTCCTAAAATTATATTTCATAATTAGAAAACAACATTAGGAAATGCTCAGCAGTTTATAAAATATTTAAAATAATTATATATGATCACGTCATTTCTTCCTAAAAACCAGAGCAAAATGCTAAAGAAACTTAATGAGTCAGTCAAACACCAAGTCTCAATTTTTGGTGTCAGCTGATTGCTGCTCACTGATTATAAGTTTCCATTTAACTTGATTAATAAAATAGCTGTTAGCTTGGTGGCAAGTGACACAACAGGTGTGTTTTTTCACTTCTTGATTGGCTTCTTTGTCAATACAGACATCAGCTTACGAGTTAATAAGACACAAAAATGTCCACAGTTCTCTCGCTCTAGTATTTTCCACAGTACCTAAAGCCAGCCTCTTGAAAGAAGCATTAGATTGTAAGCAATTTGACTTACTAGACTCATTACAAAACACTCAGCTTTTGAAATAATTCATCATCACCACTGCTGCCATGGAAGGAGTTGTTTTTAGAGAGTGTTCAGGGTGCTTTGTGGAAGATGCTCACTCTGCTAATTAAGTGAATATGTTAGCCTGAGCAGAACCTTTGGCTGTTGTGGCTGAACTGTGACATGCACCATACCTAGATTCCTTACGCTTAATTTGGCTGGCTACGCATTAAGCTTGTCTTTGTTGTATGCATTTATTTCATGTATGCATGTATTTCAATTCCCGCTATTATGCTCCTCCAATCATTCATCTGTTGTGCCAGTTCATCCTGTAAAATTGTCTGTGCATTCACCTTATGCTACTTACATATTTGTTTTCTTCTAGTTCTATCAACAAGCAAGAGAAATTGACTCTGCAGGGACTGTAATGATGCACTCACCCAGAATGAGACAAGGCCCTTTCTCCAGTTTATTGCTGGTTATTTACTCAAAGTGGAAAAGCTTCACTTCAAAGGAAACTAAAAAACATTCACTAAATCCTACATACTTCCTTTAGGACATCACCTCAGAGGCATATAGGAATCAAACTCAAAACTTCTGCCAACAGAAGCAAGGTCCTTGACTGCTTTCATGTAAATGGAAATTATTTCATCTCTTAGCTGGGTGCCTTCCCACAGAACGATTAGTTTTAGCGGGGCAGGAGCAAGAGTATCTATTTATATTTAAGAGGAAAGTCATGTAGCTTGCTTGGTTGTTTAACCTCATCAAGACCATTTGCTTCCTTGTTGTCTATAGATAGACATATTTATTTTCTTTGTACACTTCACAGGAAATTTAGACACATGGTATAGGATGAGGATTTCTATATGTGTAGGAAAAACTAAAAGTAAAAAAAAAGAATTTACTTCTCACTATTAGATAGCTATCAGATAGCATCAATATCCTTTACACCTTACAACATTTAAAAAGCCTCTTCTAATTAAGATAGTCTTATTTAAAGGAAAGAAACGGGTGAAGCCTTGCATGACAGAACCATCTATTGAAAGCTCATATTCTCCACTGATATTCTGAGCTCTAACAAGTCAAGAAACTCATGTACACAGCAGATATGAAGGAGTTTTAAAACACCATATTTCATTACTAATCACACACTATCCCCCTCATTTCTTGCATTCAGCAGAAGTAGTCCCTTCTCAATGCAAACCAAAAGCTGCCCTACGATTCTCAAAGGCATTCAACTGCTGTAGTTGATAGTCTATCTCAGGAATTTCAAGAAAAGCCACAGTTACACAAAAATAGTATTGCAGCCCAGCACAAATTTAGCAGGTGTTATGATCCCTTTCCTGAAGCATCTGTTGTTAAACACAGCTCTGTGTGAGGTGTAAGACTTTGTTTTAGGTGTGCATATATATGATAACACCCAAATCTATCTCAAGAAATATTACAGAAGTCAATATTAGAGATTCTTAATGTGTCATCATTACCTGACTAAACAGATTATGGCTTCATCACTGCTGGTCCATAAGTCTGATACACACACACACACACACACACACAGAATTACTCAGTTTTGATATCTCGATAGCTTGTTACATTCATTAGTCAATTCTACAATTACAGTATTGGGTACATTACTTGAACTTGCCCTACTCCATTCATTAGATCCCATAATATTTTTTATACCTTACACTACATAATTCTATCAAATTTAACCGTAGTTTTTGTAAGGAAGCACAGCAAACTACAATTAAAAATAAGTTACAGTTTTGGTAAGTTTTCAACTTGTTAGCTCCTACTAATAGAAGGATGACTGTAAACATTTTGCTTAATGCATTGATACAAGTACAAAGACTTAGATATTCAGTGAAATATATATTTAAGTTTTTCCTAATGCTTTTTTTTTTTTTTGAAAACTAAAAACGTTTCTCAATCTAGAAGTGTAAAGATATCTTGCTTTTGTGACTCTCATATATTAAAGCCAGATACTCTTGTACTACAGCATGACAGAAGTTTGAAATTTTAATGTGAAAGGATGAACAGGTATACTTTGCATAAGCACAGTTATCCGTTGTGACTCATGATAATAGGAGACAAGAATATTCTTTGAAAACTACAATTTAAAGCTGTGACACCAATTTTGATTTTGAATCACCGTCTCTAACAGTAAGCAGGAAGTCGCTAGGAGAGGTTCTATTTGTGGCACGTCACACTGACTGGAGACATGCTTGGTAACATGGACTTTTAGAAAACATTTCTTATAGTTATGAAATAACACAACCTGGTAAAGTTTTCTGTCTGCTGATGTTATTTTTCACCCCGTGGATTTACCTGTTTTTCTGTTTTCTCAACCGGTGTCCTCATGGCATAGAGAAATATGCAGGATGCAATTTTCTATCACTTCTGCTGTAGTTTTATATTGTTTGGCCAGCCTCATTAGCCTTTATATATATATATATATATATATATATATATATATATATATATGTATTTATAGATAGATAGATACAAATAAAGCATATATACATAACACTAGCTTTAAATACAAATAAACTTTTCTAGATGTCTCTAAGCAGATATCAATAGGATAACAGTCATGTCTGCTTTCTGTAATACTCATCAAAACGTTCCCAATTCTTACTAAAAGAAGCAGGCATATGCCTTAGGGGCAACTGCATTAAAGTAGGGTTGGATGCTTTTTCTGCAGCATTGTATTTATTTTATTCTTCTGATACAATCACTATGATTGCTAGTTTAACTGCATTGTTTCATTTGATAAAGAGCTTACATTTTCCCTGGTTAGTGTCAATCTATACTACTGACTTTTCTGTAGCGCTTTAATTAACCTGTGCATTGCACAGCTCTGATTTCATTGGTGCAGATATACAAGGTATAAGTGCTCAACAAATAGCCTTGATGGCAGCTCCCATTTCATGCAGAAGTGCTTGCAAAAGCACCAGCAATACTGAAAGCACAGGTGCATATTTAAATGTTAGGATATTCCCAGTCTTCGCTTAAATTTTAACAACACAGAAAAGTTAACTCAGACTACTGCCAAAGGTAACTGGCCTCGTACATAGATTGAATTAAATTTGGAGATATGGACAAAGCTAGTTCTAGTTTAAGTTCAGAATAGCAACTTCTACAACATAGCTTTAAGATAATTAGCATTGGATTTATTTTCAGAGCTTTGAAAAGCATGCCATAATAAAGCCAGAGGAAGACAGTTTCTCATCAACTCCTCCCCTGCAATGTATCAACCAGGCAGATTCACTGATGTTACAGTAGAATGGCTAGATCTGTGAGTGAAAAAATTACTTCCATGGGTAGTTCAAGGCAAAATGTTGAAAGCTTCCAAAGAGACTGAAACCTGAAAGCTTTATGGTGTTCCCTGGCCACCACGCCAAGCCTTTTCACAAGCAAAAAAATCAAATCTGCTCCACATTGCTTCCTATATGGTGTGTAACTGTTGAGTAAGACTGTGAACATGACCCTAGGGGCTGGTGTTTTCAGACAAATGGTCATCTGTTTTGAAAATAAAACTCCACAGTATACAGATGAGAAGGACCCGAGGCCTCTGACAACTCAAATTTTCCCTATCGTTTGGTACAAAGTCACTGAGAAATTAGAGGAAGAATACCATAGGATAAAAGCAACCTAAATGAGATGACTGCAGAGAAGTTGGAGAAGTATTGTATGTTTTGGACAATTCATCCACACTGAGACATCTCTCTCTTCACAACAAAACAGTTATGCCTTTCTATTTAAAATATTAAGAGAAAAGTTTGATTTTCTTGGGATCATAACAGATTTTCTCTCATTTGTCTGGACTCCCACGGCCTGCGTCAGGTAAGGCGAATGTGTGGGGTAAGAACATCCATTTGCTGGAAGCTGAGTGAGAGTGAAAGCAAAAAATATCGATCACAATGCAATTATTTCTCAGGCGTGACATGCTGGTGTGCTTCCCACATACCAACTGCCCGTATCTGTGGGCTGGTTCTGGTTTAACTTTACTATAGTTAAGAAAACATCACTTTACTCGTGGTTCAAATAGACTCAGTGAATTTGAGCAGCATGCTGGTTTTTTTTCCTCTTGTTACTTTAAAAGACATGTTGCTTTTAGAACATTATTTTCCTGGAAGACAAGCAAGTACAAATAGCGAGTTTGACTGACAAGCCTAAGATATATCAGTATGGACACATTTGGTATTTTATTTTTATATCTAAATAGCTTCACAGATAACTTCACAAAGTGGATAGTGTGCTATTTTATCAAAGCTTTTGCAATAGGACAAAATGAATCCTAAAAAGCCAAAGGGTCACTCTTAGGCAAGAAAGCTAGATCTTAAACTAAGGAACATGGGAGTTTCTCTGAGATTTTGGGGCACAAGAATGCAAAAGATAGGATGAAAGAGCATTAATTCTTCAAATCTCATCTCCACCAGGGACAAAAAACAGAGGTTGTAAAAATAATACTAAAGTTTTCTAGTATAGGAACAGGCTTAATATAACTCCAGAGTAATGTAATATGGTTTAATACCACTAGATATCTGAATGCTAAAGATATGTCCAAAAACATGTACAGCTAAGTAAAATAAAAATAATTAAACCAATAAACACCGTGCAATTAAAATAATACTGTAAACACTATTCATTATGACAAGAACAACCGTAAGCCAGTAATCACGTATGTGAAATACTATGCCTCTGACAAACTTTCTACCTCGCTGTTCACTTCCATTCTGCCTTCCTTTCCTTTATCCTTCCAATCTCCTCACAGTCAGTAGCCTGATGAGCAAAGAAAAGCTGATGTACTGTATAAAAAAAGATAAGATAAAAGCTTAGACAAGACAAACAGAGGAGAACTTGTTTAAGTATGTCAAGGAAGAGTTAAAGTAAGCATTTAATTATAACAGTTTATCCATGCAAGCTGCTTTTGCAAGGGAAATAATAAATAACCAAGCACATGTGCTCCAACATTTTACTGCATGAGAGGTTGAAATGAGTGGAGAATTAGAAAACATTTACAAAGACACTTCTCTTTCCCATACAGACAGAGGAAATACAGGCCGATTGTCAGCACTGAGGGTGGGTCTGTGAACCAATGGTAGATTAGTTTATTTGAGGATCAAAGAAAGGAAGGTACCTACAGCTCTTCATTTTTGGTCATTCATCTGCATGCTCATCCTTTTATGGGAACAACAACATCCCTTTCCATCTTCTACATTTTGTTTTTAATCAGGAAATCCTATAGGATTCTTTTTTTCTGTTTTGACCCCTTCTATTATTTCATACGGAGAAATTATAGTAGCTTTTTGGAAGAACAGTCAAAAATGTTTCTTCCACAAAAATAACTTAGTAGCTGAAAAAGTGCTTAAAAAAGGAAAGGGCAGCATCTACTAGAAAACAGTGTAATCTGCTTAGGTGTAAGGATTAGAAAATTCATTGTGCTATGAACTTAATGAACAGGCAATCAGTTCAGTAGGATATGGTGACGTCAAATATGGTCTTTTGAAGGTCAGCACCTGAGATGGTCTACATTATTACAAGTTTAGAAAAGCACCAGAAGTTCTTTGATCTGCATAATATGTCCCATAAATTATTTTGTTGACCTTTGCAATTAATTAATTTTAAAACACTATATGTTTTAGTGATCTGCATCAAGGAAAGAGAGGTCCATGATTCAGCACCAGGCTGCAACCATTATTCACTGTGTTCTAATTATTTATAATTGAATAACTACTTTAAAATGTATTTCTTTTTTATTTTTCAACAAAATAAGTTGTTAAGAAAGATGCATATTCACTTTCTTAAATATATTTTTCTGAATAACAAGTTTCTAAGGATTTCTAGATATGGAGATGATGTCTTTTCACTTCTACAAACATTAGGGTCAAGGGGGGAGAAATAAAATAGGAGAAGAAAATGATAAAAACAACCTATGTACATTAATAAGAAAGAGACAAAGCATAAATAAAATAGGCTAGAGTAAAAAATGCATATTAACACACACACACAAAAACCCTAGGAAATACAGAGGAGGTTCATAAACAGAAAATAAATAGGAAAAGAAATTGTTACAAACTGTGGACTCCATTCTCTCTCAAGAAATATAAAGCAACTAGCCATATCAGCTGACCAGATTCAGGATTTGTCATAATTAAAGGTTATCTTAAAAAGTGAAGCTGAATCACTTTCGGTTCCATTTAATTAATGGAGGGAGTGGGGGAGAGAGGAAGCGGGCAGCGCTTCCTATTCCATTTCAGACTAAGCAAGAGGAAGAAGTTATACTTGTATGTCAGTATGTCTGGTCTAGTTCATGCAGGAAAAAGGTTGGTACTAGTGCTGATCTTCTCAACTGCTCTTTCCATTTGCGACTCATTTGAGACACAGATTTGTATTTTAAGGAGTTAAACGAAAAATATTAACAAAATCACTATCTCTGAACGATCATCTAATCTACTGATGAAGACACTCGGACGTGATGAATGCCCTGATGTCTCAGAGTTATTAGTCACGTGCTTCAGTGAGACTTAACAAATTTGAAATAATTTCTGTAAAATTACTCATCTGTTTGAAGGTAAGCAAATGCTTTAATGTACAGAACTCTCAACCTCTACGTAGCTCTCTGCATCCCATCATTCTTTGTGCACACTGTACAGCCTCAGACACTGTGCTATGGTTCAACTGTGTGATGCAACTCACTGGGTCCTTTGCCGATGATGTATTAAGTGTCGTTCCTTCAACCTGTAAGAATGTTGATTTACCAGTGTACTAGTCCATACCCTACAGGAAGGTGACAAATAAGGGTTGGACAAAAAGTGAACGCCTCTATGTGTTTTCTGTTCCATCGTGAACTCATAGTAAGATGTCAAGGGGCTAAATATCACACAGCCCTTTACCATTTAGGTGCCCAGTCACATGGTAGGATAGTGAAATTATACCTTATTAATAGCTAAATCACTTAACTTTGTGTAAGATGCACGTGAAGAATTAACAGTGAGATAAGCAAATCAATCAAATCTAAAATGCTGACTGAGAGGGCAGGTAGCCCATCCAGTAGAAGTGCTGAGGTGCTGACGTCCCCTTCACCTGTGGTGTCACCAAAAGTGATGTCTTTCCAGTACAGAAACCACATCTGTAAAACCTCTCCCTGAGGCAGGTGCTCACAGTAACTGCTCTTTGGGACACACAACAGAAACTATAGAAGCATCTCAGTGCATTGCTAAATTTAGGAATCTCACGCACCATTTGACACTTGGGGCCCTTTGCCTCCAGTGAGCAGTTGCACCAGTTCAGTAAGAGACAAACTATGACCTTGCAATTATCCAGAGAGATGCTATCTGTACCTTGGTGAGAAAACAGCAAGTATTTACTTGCACATCTAATTCCAAAGTGGCATCTGGGCAGTGACCAAAGTCAAGCTCTTGTTAATAGAGAAAAATACTGACAAAACATTGCTTTTTGTGTTATTCTATTCTATTGAATAATCTTAAATCAATCATAACTGTGAATTGCATTAACTAACCAAAAATAATGTTAAAAAATATCAGGAAGAATCCCAGCAATTATTTTGTTTACAGCTGAGAGCCTGGTATGCTGGGTAAATCTGAAAATCTTCTGGCTATTTCCTAGAAGTGTTGATTTGTGAACAGTAAATTGTTACAAGTTAAAAATGAGCATATTTAATAACTACGTATCTACATTAAAACTATACAACTATACAAATACGTATAGTTAGATATGTAAATGTAGACACAGACCCAGAAACTGTGATTTTTGTTATCTGTAGATAATCCTATGATTTAAAAGTATAAACTCTGTTCTCCTGTTTTTATTATCACACAGGGCTTTAGGGTTTAAAATAATTTAATAAAGATTTGAGATGAAGCCTGAATAGTTGGTGACTCATAGGTCTTCAGTGGGTGGCAGGTAAGAGAAAGGAGAGCCTAAAGCAGTTTAGGTTTTAATGAGACTGAGAGCTAGTTTTCAATTCAGAACATTATTAGTTATTATTTTTTCCTGTTGTTTTATCCCATACGCAAGGTTAAATATATTCTTCCTTCTGAATTTTTGTTTAGTCTAATTTGTTTTTCCTCTTTTCTCCAGAGTTTTTACCAAACAAAAAGTTTGTGTCGCTGTTTCAAAAAACCTAAAACATTAGTAAATATAACGAAATTTTAACCATAGTCTTATTCTTAACAGGAAAGATGTTAAAAAAAAAAAAAAAATCATTCCATAGCTGTAGCTATTAATTTTGATTCTTATAAGAACAGAAATTGTAAGTAAAATTACTATAGAAAGATTTTAATTTTAGAGATGCATCTTATCTTACTCACTGTGTATTAATATACAATTTGACTTGTGAAGAGGAGCCAGAATTTGACAAGGTTCTACAATTTCCCAAGTAAATTGAGTCGAATACATTAACAGTTTTTATTTCAGGAAAGCTGCCTGTTCCAGTTCAGCTGAGATTTCATGACAGTGGTAGGAATCAAACTTCTGGGAACCTGTCTTAAAATCCCAAACTGTTCTACCTGAATCACCTAAAGCGTATCCTCAGTTGAGTTACAGAAGCTGATACTTTTCTTGTCATTTTCTTCCAGCTCTAACCTCATAAAAGAGAAATCTCCCTCACCCAGTGGATGGGAGGCAGCCATGTCTACGACAACAACAACATTCCCCTCTGAGAGGTTAATGAATGTGTGAGTCAGTCAGACTGACTGAATTACAAGAGAGTAAAAGGAACACACAGCATTGTCCCCAGCGTCAAATAGAAGCTAAAGTTTAGAGAGTTTTTGCCTACATGAACTTCTTTGAATAGCTTCTGCTCCTCTCTTTTTGTAAGTTTGTGTCTTTCCACAGAGAAAAAAAACTGAGACCTTGTTCCAGCCCACATAATGCTCTTTTTCCCCAGGAACCTATAGCCGCACTGTTCCCTCTAAGTACATTTCATCCATTTTCTTCTCTTTTAAAAAACAGAAATAATATGGTTCTGGTATGCTTCACATTTCTTCACTTCTCCACTCTTTCTAACTCCTACAATGTCCTCTGTTACTTTTTCAATGACTTTAAGGAGCAAACAAGACCTCTCCTCTTCACACATAGAGGCAATAATTCCTCTTGTGCTAAGCAGAGTGACTAAAGGATGAATAAGGATGATGGCTCACACTTCCAAAATCAAAACAATTTGACAGAACATCTCAGAACAGAAACTGAGAGACAATGCAAAAGCAAGTCTGATTATTTGTTAATGCAAATCTCCTGTAGCTCATTTATTTTCACAGAATGAAGCAAGTGCTCTGATTGAAATCTGACTCAGCTCTCTGACAGTCTGAGAAGATAGTGTTTCCTTTCTTTCCAGTTGCATAAGACTGTGGCCTACCCAAAATCCTCAGCTTCTATCTACATCCAGAAAGGAGATGCTTTCTTATGGATGCTCTGAATAAGAGAATACACACTGTTTCTTACTGTGGTAAAAAACCAGCAACAATAAACTAAATGGTACCACCATAGAATTGTGCTGAAATGTGCAGAACATCGTGTGCAGAACTACCAGCATAACACTCACAAGATCACCATTCTGTTCTTGCAAATTCATACAGGAAATCCCTTATTCTGCAGCAAAATAATATCTTTAAAAAAACCATATCTTTATGTTGTTCAAACTCAGCCTCCATTAAAGAGCCTCCACAGCACATTGCATATCAATTGCAAACTGAACAGAGGCAGAGAGTTACAATAATTTACAAAACTAATCTAAGAACTTAGATATAAATAACTTAAATATAAAGAACTTAAATAGAAATAAACCTCAAAAAATCCCAGGATTTAAAATTAACGTGCCATAATTCTCATACTAGTATCAACAGTCATGAGGATATTTAGTTCCACTGAACACACTGTAAATACGTATTGGTGCTTTGGAAAGAAATGCGACTGTTAGTTTATAACCAAAGACAAAACCGTGCAAAAATAATCTCCCTTCCTGAGCTACAAAAACATGCAAAAATAATAGTCTCAAACATCAACTCTGAGGTCAAATGCTGATGAATTTCATATTTTAAAATCTCTAATGTGAAAGGTGTGCTTGGTCAATTGGAGTGACAAAGCTATACTTGTTACTGGTACCAGTTTAATAATCCATGTGTGCAATAATTCTTAAAGGTCTTAGCAGCAGCAAAAGTCATTTTGTTTCTAGATTTTGATTTTCACTAAAGTCATTTTGAAGAACATTTTCTGCATAGCTGCTTCTACGCATGTACAAAAGTCTTGTGCAGAAACAGAGCTGTTCTCCAACGTAGCAAAGTAGGACTAGTGATTGCTTTACCTGGATTTCATGAACACAGCCTACAAATAGTTCTGTGACTATCAGCATAGGTTTTATGCCATTAACTAATGGTTTATCATTCTTACTATCACTGTGCCTATACAAGTAAACAAAGATACCATTTTGCTACGTATGGTACACAGAAAGGGAGTTTATTTTCATTAAAACAATCAATATTTGATTGTTTAGAGAGAGACAGAAAAAAAATTAAATAGCACAGTTCCACAAAGTCTCAAACAATTCATGGTCCAGCTGAGATCAAAAGCCAAAATTGTACTGAGGAGAAGGTGCTAAATAAATAAATAAAAACAAGCTATGATCTATATCATGGTTTTCAGAAAAAAAAATAAGTGCATATACTCCTCTCCTTAATTTTAACAAGATATAGAGGTTGAAAATTAACCAGAAAATAACATTGTGAAATTACCAAAAATATAGCAAATTAAGTGTTCATTTATAATAATAAGTTATACCTCTGTCACTTGCCGTTAAATTAATTTGCAAGTACAGAACTCCCAGAGAGCCAATTGTTACTACGGAAGTTGATATAGCATTTTCATGACCTTGTAAACGATGACACCCAAGCATCAAGTGAAAGAACAATGTTACACACAAACTTGGAAGAGAATTTTAGATATTTGATTAGTGGTGTGGTATGCCATGGAACTGTGAATACAGCCATGGTTAATTAAATTCCCAACTTTTGTTGGGCACTGTTTTTAAACATTCAGAATCTATACACAATTCTTTCACTAGTTTGGCACTGTGCTTTTAAACCAGCATTATTTTTCCTTTACTAGAAAACACAACTTTTGCCTTTTTTTTTTTTTTTTTTTTCTAATTACTCTATGATCATGGCAAACTTCCTCACCTCCCATCACTTGAATTGTTCCAACTTACTGAACACCAGTTATCCAGGAAATGTGCCTAAGGTTCTAACTGCTCTCCTAATAGCAACACCACTGCTTTCCTTCAGGCATAAGCTAAACACTGTGTGTTAGCTTATTTAGGGTAAGGAATCTCTGTGCTCCTTAGAGAGTATCTGAGCCACTCAACCCCAGTGAAATAAGTAGTCCTCAGTTATCACTTGAACCTTCCTGTCACCATTGGCATAGATCACAGCGCAGCCACTAACACTATGAAACAAAACTGCAGACGAGTGAAAGGCTGCTGTCTGTTTGCAGGTATATTTGTATTTTCTGCTATTAGATTATTTTCTTCCAAGTCGTCCTGACAGCACTCTCTAAATCTTCTTCCTGTCACTCCCTTAAGGTAATGGCCTCCAGCCTCAAGCTTTCTTCCAGTTGTGCTCTTGCTTGCCCCATAACCTTCGTACTGAGTTCTGTAGGAAGCACGGTTTTAACAGGATGATGATACATTACCAACCAGGGGCAATTCTGCTGTCAGCTAGCAAAAAAATACTGCACGAAAAAGTACAAATATAAAAACAGTGAAACATCTTTGTTTTATCCTGGGGAACAAGGAAACTGAATTTAGACCTTATATGCTGTCCTTCAAAACAAGATCGTGTAAGACCTCGTCTGAATTTCTGAAAACAGGTAGCCAGATTTGAAACACTGAACTCAAATTTCTGGTGCATGTCAAACAGGACCCCTACTGAGATTTGAGGGGAAAAAAAAAGTGCCCTTTTGGAAATTAAACCATAAGTATTTAACAGGAAGTAAGCCTGAAACAGTGATACTTGGTGGTGTGCAGACTTCAGGTTTCTCAGCTAGTGTTTGTAGCAGAAAGCTGGCACTGTAGCTCTACGGTCAATTCATTTCAAGATGTAAATTGTGCTTAGCTCGTATTTTAGATTTGAATTTCATATTTTGTCTCCAAAATCATTTCTTTAGGCATGGATATAGATGGACAATCCACTTATTTTCACAATTGGATGAAGTGAATAAGCTGATTTTTTCCTTTGAAGAATAATGTTACGTTGAGACCTAGAAAACGTATATGAGGAAATGTTCTAAGGATGAAGTCAAGTGACAGCATGTATACTGAACGCTCAAGAAACAAGAAACACCAGATTTCTGAAGGGAACATAAGATCAAGTGGGTTGAATCTGCCTGATCTTCACTGAAACAGTTATCCCTAAAATGAGTCACACTGAAATTTCACTCTCTCTTAGAATCACTGAACGGTTTGGGTTGGAAGGGACTTTTAGGATCATCTGGTTCCAGCCCCATGCTGTAGGCAGGGATACCTTCTTCTAGACCACATTGCTCAAATTCCCATACAGCCTGTCTTTGAGTGCTACCAGGGAGGGGGCATCCACAGCCTTGCTGGGCAACCTGTTCCAGTGTCTCATCACCCTCACAGTAAAGAATTTCTTCCTGATATCTAGTCTAAATCTTCTCTCTTCCAGTTTAAAGCAATTTCCCCTCATGCCGTTGCTACCTGCCCTTATAAAAGGTCCCTCCCCAGCTTTCCTGTAGGCCCCCTTCAGATACTGGAAGGCTGCTGCTATAAGTTCTCCTCAGAACCTTCTCTTCTCCAGGCATAACGTTAGGCTATTCCAGAGAGGAGATGCATTGTTTCTACTATATATAGCAGAGAAAGTAATTTTTAGAGATGTAATTTCCTTGGAAGAATCTCTAGAGGTAAATTTCAGTACACCTGTTTGAATAGTAGAAGTATGCAACGGGAAAATGCAGAATTCTCCTTTATGCAAAACAAAAGCCAAAAGGGCTTTTGTATGCTTGTTTGTATGCTAATAACAAGTTTTCTGGATAGTCTCTGTTGTGTTTAATCATTTCATTACTATTTCTTGGGCACTGCTCAATTTCTAACCTTGTTAAACCAACAGAAACACATTTATTCTGATCCCTAGTAACAACTAAACCACCCACAAATTTAACTACAAATTGATTGTAAAGAGTTTATTATTTCCTAAAGAAGAGCATCCACTTGTAAATGCTTCAGTTCCTACAGTGTTTTAAAAAAATGCAAACTTCCTTATTGGTAAAGCCCTCTCCTCATGTAATACAGAATTGCTTGTCTGTAGAACCTACTGAATGAACTTGATGAAATTTAAGTTGCAAATTCAGTACATTACAAAAACTTCTTCTTGTTTCTGTTCCTGGATATTGCCGACAGAGACCTTCCGCTTCACAGCATCTTCTTGATGATCACATTTTCATATATTGGGGGTAATGTCAGAGACAGAAATCTATCACAACCAGTGGCCTTGAAGTCCAGTACTCAGATTTTTTCAGCTTCCAAATGCACACTTGGCAGCAAAGGCTAAACTTTCTGCTGCCAAGCTATACAGAGCAAGAGAGGTGGCAAAATAATTCACAGGTGTCCCATCCTTTTTCCCCAATCTCGCCACAGGGAACCAAGGTTTTATTTATTACTATGTAAGAAAGGCTTTGCAATTGAGAAATACCAAAATAATCACTCCCTCTTCTCTCTTTCCTGGATGTGTCCCAGCCTACTCCCTGCCTCTGATTTTCAGCACAGATTAAACAGTCCCGGTCAGCAGAGCAGATGAAGACAAACCACCACCCCAGGAGCTCTCAAATGCATATTCTCTTTTATGGCATTCTATAATGTCAGGAAGTTTATTTTTCCCTTTGATCTCATTTCTGATTCCTATGCTATGTAAACAAGGGATCAAAATAAAGTCATAGGCAGAATTTAGACGGTATGAAAACAAGACATAACAGTCAATAAATCAAAGGAGAAAAATGGCTCTGATATTGCCTCGAGTATTTTGTTGCCTCAAATATTTAATTGCTGAGCATCCCTTGCTGATACACTGATCAATGTACAAAATTTAAAATAGTATTTTTTTTAAATGTTATTAAATTGATAGAAATCTTGTTCACCAATTTTTGTTTCTTTTCCAGGCTCACTCTGTTTTACAGAACTATTTCAGAAATCTTAAAATGAATTTTGTTTGAGTTTTGAGCATAGTTCCCTTTTTCCTCACTTTCTCACAAACAGGTGTAAAGTAGAATTCTTTCTTTTTCATACCTCCTTATGGAGCTGGTGATAAATTTATCACATGGAATTGAAGCCAGGTTTTCTAATTCTAACTCACACTACTAGGTTTTCCTCTAACAGTAACAGCATTCTTTTCCCTTTTATAGGAAAATATACAAGAATGAAACATAATGAATGTATTCAATTTCCAAGAATTTAACTCGATTTCAGCCTGTAGTTTCTACCATATTGAAATCTCTCCCTGTCAGTTGCTAAAGCATGAGGTCTGGGAAGAATTTAAGAACTGAAAAAGAACAAAGTAGGGAAAAGATTTAAAACCCAAAAGTATGATGTATGGAATGACATAGTGACTGCATCATTATTTCCTTGATCTGGTTAGACCTGTTCACTCTTCTAGAGATTAGGTATATATGAAATATAGCAAAAAAATAAAACTTCAATAAAGTTTTATGAAGTATGGAAGTTTCTCCTAAAAATTAATCTTTTGCATTTTACCTTGAAAAAAAGATTTTGATTAGAAGGGCAAATTTTGTAAAGTTGCTTTGGTCCTAGCTTTCAAGAGTTTCAAGAAAACTTCTTAAAAATGATCCACTTCTGGTTCCCAGTCCATAAGATGGAAGTTAGAGTGAATTTCCAGCTTCATGCTTGTGGTAGGATTGGCCACAGCCAGCAATTAGGCATGTGCCAGGTGCTCGCTCACCTCCCACCAGCAGAAGAAGGAACTGGGGAATCAAAAGCAAGACAAATCTTGTAGGTCAACTATGACTTTTTAGTAAGTAAAGGAAAATAAAGAGGAAAACCAATGCCAACAAAAGTGATGCAAAAGAAATCACTTACCACCTCCCACCAGAATAATGTCCAGCCAGTCCTTGAACAATGGCTTCATTGGAAAAACTCCCTCCTCGTTTTATTGCCAGACATGATGTTATGTGGCATGGAATATCCCTATGGTCATCTCAGGTCAGCTGCCTTGCCTGTGCCCCCCTCCTGTCCTTTACCCAATCTCAGCCTACTCAACATAGGGTAGAACGAGAGAAAGAGAAAGCCTTGATACTTCACAGCAGTACCTAAAACACTTTGGTGTTTAGTCAGAATCTTAAGTTAGAAGCTTAAGATGGAAAACTGGAAAGCTAAAACCATCCCAGACAAACCCAGTAAAATGCTTAAGACAGTGCAAAAACAGTGATTCTCAACTCCTGGTAGTATTTTCCTGCATTTTTAGTGCAATGCACTAAAAATGAAATACAAATTACAAAAAGCTCTGAATACAACTACAGTACAGAACAGATAGGTTTTATCTATTGACTAAAATATTTCATTTGTTCATTTCACAACTCTCACGTACAGTAGTATGAACAAGTGCTCCCATCAAAGGCATTGAGTACTCTTCCTTGAGGAGCAGAAAGATAACAATTACTCATGCCATTAAGATAAAGCCACACTTGTGGACCATGACAGTGAAGGATGATCACAACGTTCACTGTGAAGTGTCAGCTCTAATGTAACCCAGTCTTTCAGTAAGGTTCACTCTAGAACCTAATTATATCTTCACCGGTTATTTGAAAGTATTTCATTTGCAGGTAAAATTTTACTCTAAACTGATCAATAGGTTTTATTTGCCTCAGTAGAGCCAGAATTTTAACACAAGATTTGGTAAAATCCTCCATGGCCTAACTCCAACATTT
This sequence comes from Lagopus leucura, assembly GCF_019238085.1. Lineage (NCBI taxonomy): Eukaryota > Metazoa > Chordata > Aves > Galliformes > Phasianidae > Lagopus > Lagopus leucura. The sequence goes on along the minus strand of NW_024962284.1, from coordinate 3,230,409 downwards.
CTCTTTTTCACCTTAATTTGCATGTATTATTTGTTAGCATTCAAGTAAGTGTTGTATTGCATTCCTCCCTCAAAAGGATGCTGTCCAACCAGCAGAGCTCCAAACAGCAAAGATGTTTAGAAAATAAATGGGGAATAAAACACAGAAAAGATCCAAGATCTTGTATCTCGGAAACAAACCAGGAAACACGTAAAAACAGAATCATAGGACAGTTGCAACAGAACACTGATAATACATCAGTATAAACCAACATTATATTTATGGACTTTAAGCCTTTTCCTCTAATTTCCTCCAGTTTCCTTCACACAATTTTTGCTTTGTACGTTTAGAGCAAAGAGAAAAAAAAACAAATAAACAAAAAGACAATTTTAGCTAATGCCTAGTCTGGAATGTACAAAAATTTGAAGCTGTTTACAGGCAGAAGAAATATTTCCGTCTTAAAAATCTTTTGAATTATCTATGTGTACTGTAACGACAAGTCAAGTTGGAGAAAAGTAAAGATGTAAGAGAATGCTGCCCACCTAAAACTGAACTTAGGGAAGGAGGAATCGAGGATGTTGCTGTGACCAACAATAAGCACTGGACGTACGTTCTCTTGGAGTGATATTTACTCCATCCACAGGTTTGTGGGGTTTTTTTTTATTAAACCAAGCTCTAAGAAAATATAAAAAAAAAAAACAAAACCTGCCTAAATCAAGAACTTTAACAATATCTGAATTACATATTCTTGGTAATTCTAAATAGAATTTGTTTTAAAAGATTAAGGTGATTTATTTTATTTTTGTATTTGGAAATAGAAGCTTGTTTTCAAACTTCAAAATAAAATTTAACCAGGCTGTTTTAAGATGGCTGTTTCTCTTGGGGGTTTTCTTAAAGATCACTTATGGTCTGTATGCAGTATGGCATGCATTGGAAAAAAAGTCAAGACAGTTCTTTCACATGTTTCTTTATCGGACACCCCTTTTCTCTTCCTTAAAAATAATTACAATATCTTGTCTACTGGGAAAAGCACTAATTGGACATATCTGCCATCACTGTACCATGTCACAAAGGGAAAAATCCTCACTAATTTTTCCTGAAACGCCAGTCCGAGGTAGATGGCATTAGATGATTCACAGAAGACAACCATCTCTGTAAGTCAATTATTTTTATTTTGTTCAGACTTCGCTGGTTTATTTTGAATTAGTCATGGGGTAGTTAATGAATGTCACTCACTTCATTAAAAACCAACATTCTCATCTGTTGTAAATAGTAAGCAAAGTAAATATAGAGAGCAAGAAAGGGCTGACCACAGTGCCCTCAGCTTAGTATGACAAAGCACCATAAAATCAAGCTTTAAAATGGAATATAGACTTTGCAAGGAATTATACCAAGCTATGCTTTCTCAAAAATAAGGAAAAACTTGCATTCATATCACAAACTATTATACACCCTTGACCCTCATTTGCCAGGTGACTCTATTAAATATCAAGTCAGCCAGTAGAAGTGGTCATCACTGCTTTCAGACAGAGGACTGAGATAGAAATACTCAGGACTGTTAGTCAGGGAATCACACGCAGGCTCAGACATCAAACTACATGAGAAGCCACATGCATATCCAGAAACAGCATTAACAAGGTTTGGAGTTGAGGAAAAAGAGCTTAAGCTTACTAGGTAAATATCTTCTAGAGAAGCCAGCAGCACTGTATAGTCATTTCAAGAACTCAACTGTTCTGTTTAGACACCTACTTTAAGGTATTTAAATTCCTCTTCCAGCCATCTATAAACTCCCTCCCTAACAAGACGGTTGAAGCTTTGAGAAAACTAAGACCCAATAACAAAACCAGAAGTTGTATGTAAGACAGAGATGCAACGCATGCGTACGTGTACATGAAAAGAGAATAAAACCCCTAGGGTTTATTGTACATGGAAGATAATTCTACAACACGTCACTTCAACAACTAAACTGGTTTATGAATTTCCAGTTCTCTTATCTGGAATCTCTTATAATCTCATTTTTATCTCTGCAAACAATTCTGGACCCTCACTTCTGCAAAAATGATTTAGATCACACTATTCACTATAAGCAAGGTTGGTTATAATCACAATCTCCCCTCCCCCCGCCTTCCCTCCCCCCAAAAAAACAAAACCATACATTTCTTAAGGGTTTTAAAATTCACCTCCACTTGATGACCTTGGATGAGGGAAACTTTCACACACATGATTTTTACACATGCTTTTTGATGTAAAATCAAAACATGCCTCCCTGTGCAAATCAAAACATAGTTCCCTATTCTAATTTAACCCTAGTGAAGAGAGAGAACCAAGAAAAGTTTGTTAGTTAGCATGCAGTCTTTTACTTTGCTGCCTAGAGGGGGCTACCTTGTTAGAAACATCACAGTCCATGCATTATACTTGGTTCTTGGTGAATGATGTGGTAGTGACTATATATTGTGTACAATAAACACCCCTGATTCCACTGAATGTGAGATCTGGGTATCTATCCACTGTGTCACTTAGGGAGGGCACACAGGTAAAACACACGGCAGGGAAGCAGCAGATCCCTGCTGATCAGACAGCTCCTGGGGTCCTCATATCTAAGCTACCTAAATCTGCCAAAGACTGGCCACTGAAGTGCTAGTTAATAGACTTTCAACATCAAATGACTGGCAAAATATTTCTAATTCTTATGACTAATGTAAATTATTTCTCAAAGCAAGGGACACTTCAGGGAAAAAAATTCTCAGTTACATTTGTGTAAGCGAGGAGTGAAAGCATTGTTTTCCTTTGCCAAAGATGGTACACTACCTAACTCTGGGCAGAACAACAGAATTACCCTCTATTTTTAAGTGCAATAATAGTTGGAAATTGTTTCTCTTTACCCACTAAATAAACTCTGTGGAAACTTTAGGTTTTCTCTTGGCACTGAAAACTACCTTCTGACTAGTGTTGTTTTTTGGCAAAATAATTTGATACACACGAAGTACACATAATCAATTTTTAGCATGCAGAACAGTATCAGTATAAAAAAGTATTAAGTAGGAATAAAATTGCTCTTACCTCTTTGCTCAGGGTCTCCATGATTTCTCAAACGTTTGTCTTTGAAATCTAAAAGAGAGAGAACAATTTAATAAAACAACTACCAAGTATGCTTAGCATTTAATAAGTAAAATACACCATAATTTTAAAAGAGAAGGAAAAGAAAAGCCAACAAAAAAACAAACAAAAGCCTCTACAGCATTTTTTACTGTTGATTTCTATATTGCTAATTTCTACAAATGAGCTGGAAAAGAAAAAATCAAGGAATTTGCTTTAGAGAACACAATTTTCTGGAAGGACTGGCATTAAAATACTAAACCACATACAACATTAATGGTCCTAAGAAAGTATTCCTAACACTAATATTTAATTATTTGTGCTTAACATCTCAGGTCTTACAGATGGCTAGCTTACAAAGAATAAATCTTATTCAAGGTCATATTAAATCAGAAATAAGCAAAAATCTTCTAACAGTCAACATGAACCTCACATGAAAGCGATGTTAACAGCAGTTTCATGCTATCGTGAGAAAGAGCCCATCTTTCATCACATAACCACCAACATAAATCACCAAATTTAGTAAAACAGAGACAGCACAAGTAGGGCACACAGCTTTTACCCTAATTTTGTTACCTTGAAGATTCCTGAATGAAACTAAATCTCTACCTTCTCATACATTACAACAGAATAGGTGAGTTAACTGCTTCTTGAGGTTCTCTTCTACAATTACTTCCTTTTCATCTTCTTTGATAGCTTTATTTTGTTCTAAATTAGGCTAAAGCATTCTGAAGTAGAACTTACAGAGTGTGCAGAACCTTCTATTTTAGATTAGGCACTGTGGAAATAGGAACAAGTGTCAACATTCTTACTTCCACTGGCTTTTTTTGCAGGCACTGCTCTGTCTTTGCACTGAGTGCTTGCATGACACAATGTATTGGTTCCACATGCCATGACTACTGGTCTACAAGATTAGCGTCCATTTTCTGGATTCTTTCCATATATATTAGTTTCAACTTCTATGAACCTTAATAAGAGGTTAATTCAATTTTGTGCCTTTATAGTAATGTCACTTCCTTTGTAGTTGAGATATCACAAAACTCAGAAAATGCTTAAATTTAATTACAGCTTGTGCAGCAACAGAAGTTTGATCCTGCTACACTTAGCGAGTATAAACTAAGATTAATTTCTCACCTTGTAGCAAAAAAAAAAAATAAAATAAAAGGAAAGACGTGAGAGGAAGAAAAAAAAGGAGAGAAAAAAAGATTGGAAAGTGGGAGGAAAAAAGAAAATGGGAAAATGAAACAGAAAAAGAAAGTGTTTTTTATTTCAGGTTTCTGATGTAAGTAGGGAAATTACCTCAGGCACTATAATATCTGTTGAGTCCAGAGACAAAGCAGCAGTTCTCATGATTCCCCATCCAGTTCAGGATTAAACCAAAACCAAAACTGAATTTAAAAAAAAAAAAAAAAAAAAAAAAAACATGACAAAGGAAAAATTTACATGAGCAGGCTATCTACAGCCAACCTACAGCATGATACGCTGTTCAGAATTTAAGTATATCTCACTAACCAGTAAGAGAACAATAATCACCATCTGTTATCAAACTCTTTTGCCTAAATGCTAACAAGAGCAGCCACCAGAGCAGAGAGCCTCCACTATCTAACATTGCTTCCGATTGGCCTTGAGAATACAGTATGTTGCATAGGCCATTTGGATCATAGGCAAAAGGAAGTAGATTCCTACCTAGTTTAATTTATCCCAAGTAACACTCCCAGAAAAACATCCATAATGAGTAGCTTCATTTGGGAAATTTAATTAGACAAACAAGAAATTAAATGAAGACGTAAATAAAACAGATGGCTAAATTAATAGGGTGGGTGCAAAGGATCAGATAGGAAGAAAAAAATAAGGAGAAATACCTTTTTTTGTTTGCTTTTTAATGAAAGGCAGCAAGAACGAAGAACACGTTTCAGAGGTGTGTACATTCCAGTGAAATAAAAAAATATATCTATTCTGCATATGCTGTCCTTTGAAATTGTACTTTGAAGCAAAAGCAAAGTAAAATATGACATGGAAAGAACAAGGTGGATTTGTAGCATGTTTGTCATCTTTTTATCACTTCTTTTTTTCTGTTTCCTTTTAGAGATATCTTCAAAAACAACTAAAGCCACTGTTTTTTGTGAACTGGCTGTTGTGTGGACTGAAATCATGTTCCTTGCTACTTTAACTCCCCACATCCACTAACCACAAACTAAATCAAACATGACAGCCACCTCCATTTCTCATGTCTTCAGGATATTTCCTGCCCCCAGATGGCATTCAACAGTGTATAAAGGTAAGCAAGAAAGCACATTTTGAATAGGACTTCAGTGTTTTTAGCCCTCCAGGAAAAATAAGGATTAGATACCTAAAAAATAGAATATCTCCCTAGAGTTGCCTTTATATTTCTTTAACTTGATATATTTACTGACTGGGTACTGAAAACAAAGTTAATTTATCTTCCAGGTTTAAGTTGACAACCTAAAAAGGTGAAGGGTGGAGTGGGGATCCAAAGGAATTACAAGAATACTCTTAGGAGAATGACTCACATTATAAACTGAATGGAGGCTGAGCAAAGAACTTTGCAATGAGCAAAAGCCAGGTCCTGTAAACTATTCACACTCTCAGCTCTTATTAGCTTCAGTAAGATCAGGGAGGGCCTCAGTCTCTGGAAGACTGCATCAGCTGTGTCTAGGATCTAGATAACAAAGTAGGATTAGAACAAAAGTGAAATAGTAACAGAATGGTATATTCTTCATGATAGCTGTCACATTTAAAGAATGACAGCTACAACAAAAACATAGATTATAATAATTTAAAAGTGTACACCAAAAATGACTACTGCCTATGTGCCTCCACGTATCCTTTGGGGAAAAAAAAAAAAAAAATAGAGGAAGAAGAAAATAAAAAGCTGTTGGTAATTCAAAGATTTCTGAGAAGCTCTCAAAAGCCTTCAGGTTCTTCTTCAAAGCACAAGGATTCTTCCTGTTCTAGTTCACTTAATGTAATTCTCCAGTTGAACCATACCTATCCGTTATCTCTGAAAGAACAGCTATGTTAAATCCTCAATACTACTGTTCCCTATGTCAAATAGGCCACCAAGCCACATGAGAAGTCTCTCATTCAGTACTGCTGCTTTTATATATTTTGAGAGCCTGTCATGTTTTGCACTCCTGAGGAAATACAGTTATTGAAAAAAACTCTCATATTTGATCCCTGAAACTAATATCTGAGTACTACAGCTCTAAAGATATAAGATTTTCTATCTTAAAATAGATGTACTGGAGCAGCCATTATTAGCAGATTCAGTTACTAACAAGTTTTCTAAATTGTGTGCGTTCATTCCCTAGAGATATGTGAGAATAACTGCATTGCCATTTCTCATAGAATTTTGTTCATTAAAAGAAAGCGTAACTGGCAGGAAAAACAAGTCACAGATTTCAGGTTCTTGGTTTTTTTGTTTGTTTGTTTTTTGTTTTTTTTAGAAACTCTGTTTTGTTAAATATCCTAATTTTTTACGGTCCATCACTCTGTTGATTCATTTGTAAATAAACACAGCAAAGACTTAAGAGCATATTCAGCTTAAAGTTGTACGTTATTGCAATGATAGTAAATAGCATTTAAGAGGCAATGGAAAAAATGGGCAGCTTTGATGTTGTTGTAACGGGAATAAATTGGAATATTTCCCATGTTCCTGAATGGATGAAGTATCTGTAGGAAATCCACCCTCACTGCACTGCTCAAACACCTCAATAATATATATAGGTCAGGAGGACTGATGTCAGTGTTCTAGATAAGAAACACTGTGTGTGTTATGTACAAACAAGGTGGCCCTATTGCTGCAATAGAGTATCTCACAGATCACCTGCTTCCTTAGGACATACTTGCTACGAAGGTTTTTTTTACTTGGTTTGCTTTACATATTTTCACTTAAATAAAAACCAAGAACAAAACACCTTAGCTAAGCCTATCTGCTAACACAGAATCATAGAAGCTTAGAGCTGGAAGGAACCTTCTAAGGTCACTTAGTCCATCTCCCGTGCAGTGAACAGGGACTCCTGCAGCTTGCAGGTATCAGGTATCACACTATCAGGTGCCCAGAGCCCCATCCAGCCTGACCTTGAATGCCCTCAGGGATGGGGGATCCACCACATCACTAGGCAACCTGTGCCAGTGCCTCACCATCCTCCCTGCAAAAGACTGTTTCCTCATATACAACCTAAATCTGCCCTCTTTAAGCTTGAAACCATTTCCCCTTATCCTGTCAACAGAAGATCCTGCTTAAAGAAAGAAAAAAAAAGTTGTAGCTCCCACTTAGATAATCAATCAAGAAATCTCTTGTCGAAGTAGTTTATATCATAGAACCAATTAGATTGGAAAAGACTGTCAAGACCAAATTCAGCCTACTGCTAAATAAAATACTTAAAGCCTAAATCCCTGCCTTTCCGCACATGAACATGCATCTGAAGTGTATGCCTGTTTACTGCCCTCATTACACATCTATCATTCCTAAATCATCAATGCAGTGCTATTGGGTGACAAAACTTCCTTGCTGAACACAGCCTTTGTCCTCCAGAGGCTCAACAGCAATGTACTACCTGAGCAGAAGACATCTGTTCTGTCTGCATGTAATGCTGGAGGTAATGTAACCAACTGCAAAATTCTAAGAGCTGCATACTAGCCCAGCAATGCTGCAGATAAACGCAAGGCTACTGTCCTTGAAGTTATACTCCATACTAGTCAAAGAAAACACAAGATGACTGAATTTCATTTAGCATTTGTATTATCTCTGCTGCATAATTTGGGAAATTAAAGTATCCATGCTGTGCTTCTACATTGGCAGGGAAGATCATGAATAAGAGATCTCTCCATGGATGAGTCTTTAGAAAGACACTAATGTCCATACAGAAAGGAGGAGTGAAAGAGAGATGCTGAGAGGCTGCATATCCCATGTATGTTATGTCAATATACTTCTTACAAGCATTCACGTCATTCTGTTTCAGATGTTCAGTGTTGTTCCATGGAAATGCTTGTCTAGCAGCAGGAACAACTCCTGAGTAGGAGGAAACGTGGGATAGAAATGAAGGCTTTTGTGACCAAGACCACATGAAAGTTGATGAGCAGCTTTAAACAGCAGCTTGAGGACAAACTAGATTTATACCTACTAGTATTAAAAATACATGAAAATATGAAGAATCTGTTTTCTTTGAATGATCATTACTTTTTAAATGATTTTACACTTTTAACAACTTTTCTGCTCCATATCTTTATATTATTCGAGAAAGGGGTGACCCTACTGTAGACAGGAAAGTGGTTCGCTGTTGATCCAACTTTAATAATAGTAAAATCAACCAGCTTCGAGGAGAGAAAAAAGTTTGAGCTTAAAGAAAGCCATACTAGTAAATAGATCCCTGCAATGAAATACACAAGGTTTGCCCATGTTCTTTTGAAATCAAAGGGAGTCAGGAGCCCAATCTCTTTTTGCCACAAGTTTGTATGCTTGTAAATATTTGCAATTTGACTTGAGAGCTGTGATGAGAAGTGCTTGAACAGGGAAAGGGTGGGAGAGAAGAAAAAAAAAAAACAGATGACATGGACATAGGATGGTTTACAAGTTACTCATGTTTAGATCCCTACGTAGGATTTATTTTGTTTCCACAGAAGTGCAATTATTGCAAAACTGTTTTAAATTACTACGTGCATTGCTGGAATACTGTGTGTGTGCATGCACATGTGCACATGCTGGGCCAAGGACAGAGAGAATCACGTATTTCTCATCCAAAGAAGAATACAGATAGTGAGAAAGATGTAGCACTGTATGTTCTTGTCACAGATCACACACAAACTGCCTAAAACACAGCTTATGATCCTCCCACAATGGGATATTTTTACTATCCTTAATGAAGCTAGGCAGGTGTTTACACTTATGATGTACGTCCATCTAAAGTTGGAATTAAGCACAGGCACAAAATAGCAATGCTTGATGCACTAGGCCATAACATGCTGTATGTACTGTAATTAAAATAAACTCCTGCTTTATTTTTATTTATTTCTTAATGAGGAAATAAGAAAAGCCATGAAGATGCATTCTGCTTTGTGGAGAGCTGCAACCTATTCTGAGAAGTGTAAAAAATAATTCACAGAATGAAATAAAATTATCCAAAACACCTTTTTAGCCTTGGCTCACTCTTTTAGCCTTGGCCAGGTGATTTTGGGGGAGGAGGAAGGAAAGGATCTTTCCATCTGTTGGGGTGTTAAGTTTCTAAACGTGTTCCTGAGCTAATTTTGACTCTTTAAAATGTGAGATAAGATAATATGCTGTAAATCAATGTATCGTGTCACTCAACAGTGTTTTTCTCAATATCAGCCCACTCACTTCCGTCTCCTGCTTGCAGGCTTTGGAGGCTTCTGGCTCTACAACTACATTTCCCTTAAGAAATGAAGCATTCAAGTGGTATCAACAAATCAGCAATGTCTCTAATAATACAGAGCTGAACAATGTGAATAGAAATAGCGCGACCGTTTTGCAGTCAGGTACCATTTTACCTAAATAATTGCAAATGCTCGGAAACATCAAGTGGAAGGAAAAAAACAGTGTAATGAAACATCAAATATGCTATCACATTAAAATAGATGTGTTTCACCATATTCTTTCTGCATCCAATTTCAATATTTCCAAACTAGGTGTAGTTGCCTCTGAAATATGTTAACGTTTGCTGGATATTACAGAATAGAAATATTTGGAATATTATATCATCACCTAGCCAGAGTGTGTGAACATTTACTAAATCTAGGCCTGCTTAATCCACTTTCACAGAGTAGCCAGCAACGCTTACTTGGAGAAGCTGAAGACTATGTATATAATAACTGCCTCTGTGTAAAGCATCTAGGAACTATCAGATTTGCATAGCCTGGAAATTATATCTGAACCATCAAGCTTAGTAGACAAATACAGACTCCATAAATCAGCCTTTACATTTTTGGTCTCTGTAACATCCTTTGGCAATACTTTCTACACGTATAAATTGTGCAAAATTTCCTCCGCTAGCTATAAATTTATTAACAAACTAATCATTTTATTTCTTTATTTGCATTTCACTTCTTCTCTCCTCTTGCTCTGATATCTTCTCCAAACTGTGGAACTGTATTCTAATCCCTATTATAAACCATATGACAGATAGTCCATACATTTGATCACTCAAGGCTTTTCCTACCAAGTTCTGCTTAGATCCTTTCTTGAAACAAAACAAGCAAGGTTGCATGAAGTAGTCAAAATTTAATTTATAAAATAAACAACTTTACAAACATATTTATGCAGCAGCACAAATGAGTTTCCTGATTTGCTTCAAGTTCCTCTTCTAGTAATTACAGAATCTGTAGAGTTGGAAGGGACCTTTAAAGATCATCTAGAGCAACTCCCCTGCAATGAGAAGGGGTATAAACAAATGCCTAACATTGTATTTGCTTTTTGACCAGTGATGAGTATTGGGCAGATTTCTCAGATAAATATTCATAAGTATTGCCAACAGGAATCACACAAGCATTTGGAAGACAGATTATGCTTAAACTATGCGCATAGTTTTCATATACTTCTGTGTAAATGAGGTATAACCACAGCATCACACCAAAGAACATCTAGCTTGTTTGCTGAAATATCAACCTCAGATTTTAAAATGTGAAGAAAAAAAAAAAACCTCGTGTATTAGTCTCTCATTTTTCCCTTCTTTACCTTTGTTAAAATAATAATAATAATACTGTCATCATTGAAAAAAAAAAAAAAAAAAAAAAAAAAAGAACTTGTTAAGAATCCCTAATTCCAATTTCATTATGTGTGGCCTGAAACACTGACGCAGCAACATCTTGGGGACATATCTAACTTTCAGAATGAGTCACACCACTGTGACTCACAATCAATAGTAATTTCAATGTGCAAAGATTTAAGATGGTTTTCAAGATCCTTATTTGGTTAGCTTCCAGTTTCAATATATACTGCCTATGGTTTTACCAGTAAAAAGAGCAGAGGCTTGGCTGCCTTGAGAAAAAATTATCATGAAAGCAAACTTTACCCAGTGAAATGTGTGGATTCTTAAGATAATGGAGACTTCTTTCAACAAAACAATGCCATAAAGTCTATAGGTTACATGCTGATGCCAAGAAAACCATGCATGTCCTGTTTATTTTAATCAAAATGAAACAATATCCTAAAACCACCAGAACTACGTATAGAAGTTGGTCTGATGTTGTTTTTACTTTTCTTCACTAAAAGTATCTCTCTGAAATGCTGATTTGCCACCTCTTTAATACAGTGCATACCCACAAGCAGACTGGGCATGACTCAAGTTTTTGTTTTAAACACCTTCTCGGATTTTTCGCAGGGACACAGAAGTGACAAGGGAAGGTGACTATTTCAGATGGCAAGGATGGACCAGATCTACTTGCAAAAAGCCATTAAGCCAACCTCCATTATGGTTTCCAGCCTTCTAATTCAGAGAGGCCGAAACCCGGCAGATTAGCAACTACAACAACCAGATGACACAACCTGTTACAACAGTGTGTTTGTGTGGTTGCATTTTTATGCTAACCCTTAAAACCTCATTGAGAACTCCCTTGCCTAAAGTTCATTCACAATTCTTGTCTGCAATATTTCCCCAATGCCAACACTAGTCTGGCTGCAGACAGGATGCATGATAATTCTCCCTAGAATGGCAATTTCCTCACGATGAAGAATAAGGCCAAGAAAGAAGAAAGCCTGTGAATTAGATTTAACAACCTATGACTTCTTTAGCAGACAAGAACTTCAAAATTATATTGGATATGTATGTCCACCTATACCTCCAACACCTATAATCTCCTGGAAATGTCACAATTGACCACCAGACTTAGATAATTTTGAGAAGGGCTTTAGTTCACAACCACTCGCAGCCCAATACATTTTTGTGACTAAAAGTGATTCTGATTATTCACGTTCATAAATTTTCCCCTAATCACTGCGCTGTTTCTCTCATTAACATTTGAAGATGCTTTCCCCCAAGTATTCAGAGTAAAGGAACAGCAAAAAACTGTTAACACTTCCATTTTAATAGAAGCTTTGTATTAAGAAACTAATATTCTGCTGATCCTCTCACATACAGAACAAGACTCTCAAAGCAACATCAAATGGGGAAAATTAGTTTTGGAGAAGCTAATGGGGACAAAATATATGACCTTTCATAACCAGAAAATTACAGTGCTCCCTATCTAATTTTAAGATTTGAACACTAAGGTACAAAATAAGTTTTTACATAGTTCCATACTGCCAGAACTCCACACGCGATCCCTCAAAACCTGAAATTATTTTCCTCATAAATTTGAATGTAGTACTAGAAAGTAGATGTTCTATCTATAGAATAGAACTACTGGTGTGGTATAACTTGTATGAATGTGCTCCTTAGTTTACTTTCTCAGATAGAAGAGGTGCTGAATAAACGCTCTACTACTTAGCCCAGACTTCTTCCCACACTTTTAAAAACAGAAATAGCAACAATAAAATGCACTAACTCACAAACTGCTAATGTCTCCACTGCGTTAAAGCATGACCTTCCTCCTCTACAAGCAGTTCAAGAGGATATGTAGGACCTTAAATTTCTAGGAATTCCAGAAATTCCTCCATTATTAGGGTTATGGCCAAGACAGAATCCATGCACTTGCAGGTTATACAGAATGAGAACATTATTTTATCCTATTAGTAGAGTTCCTACTAGTAAATTGCAATCCACCATTGTCTACAGACAGAATTTTCAATTATGTAAGAAAAGGAAAAATCATAAATCCTACTTGTGCTCATTTCAACTGTAGTTTTATTTCCTTCATCTATGTCCAATTTGAAACATCAAAAGAAATAAAGCAAGAAGAAAATAAGAGATGAAATATGAAACTTATATTGTGAAATTGAAACTAAGTACGCAAGAACATCAGGAATACAAACAGTTCACTTTTGTGCTTTTCACGTGGAAAAAAAAAAAACTTGCAGACTGTTGTGAGCTATAAAAATATATTTAAAATCATCACTGGTGTTTCAGTAGTCCAATATTTCAACAACATTTCTCTTTATGCCTATAGACTTAGGTACTGACATAAAGAAGGGCATGAAGAATCTTAAGCTGTATTTATCTAATAACATCTTCTTGAATAAGTCCTTCACACAGCCAAAAAGCTTCAGCTAGGAAAGACCAAAAAATAATACTGAAAGTTTGATCAAATCCCTTTAAATCCTTCAAAGAAAATAAATAAATAAATAAATAAAAGAACATAATACATTTTAAAAAGTAACAGAACTAAAAGTTCATGACAACTACACTATTTAAAGACATTTCCAGCAGGGAGGAGAGCACTGAAAGATCAGTACAAAAGCTCTTTCCGTTGCCTACAGCAATGTCTTCTAGATTCCTTGCTCCTGCAGACTTGATTTTATATCTCCTTACAAAGAATTCTTAATCATTGAAAACCCACTATAAAACTGAATGCTGATGGCAGTCATTTAATAAATCCATGCAGCTTGATCTGTCATTCACAACAATACCAAATACTTGACACAATGCTCATAAAACACTAAAGAAAACTTCATAACCTTAAAAATACAAACTCTAATCCATACACACTAAAATGTAGTGATCACATGCTGTTGCTTTGCAAGGATGCAAGTCACCATTTGAGCCTCAATATGCTCCTTCAGCTGACAGTTGCAGTTAAATTCCCACCAGGAAGAAAGGCTGATCTTCCCCTCAACTAAATCATCAAGTCTAACATGTTGGGTTTTTTTCCTTCCCAGTGGTTTAGACTATTTCAGCTAATCACAACACAAACTTATTTGGGTCACCATGACTCTTGATACTGAAACATGCAGAAAATTAACTCATTTGTGGTTCTTACAGCTAAGTAATTTCAAACCACTACTCGCGATGAACATCATTGGCCTCACGTTTGAAGAGCAAACACTCCTCATATGCCTCCATGCTTTGATTTGTTTTTTTAAATAGTATATTAGTATATTTAGTATATTTGATATAGTACGTACTGTAAAATCATTTTGGTAACAAAGAAACAGCGTAAAGAACAAAGTATTGCCAACAACTGGCAGATCAGAGAAAGCAGTGAACTTACTATATTACCACTTACCTGCCTTGCTTTTTTTATGACTAAAAAAGTCATTTTTACACATCAAACTGAAGCAAACTGGAGAAAAGCTTTCCAAATACACAAATTACCTATCTATAATTATTAGCAGTTAATCCTGTAGACAGAAACAAGATGTAATCCCTCTCTTGCAATTTAGACTGTTGAGTCCCTAAGAACACATTCTCCATTTTTCAGAAGCCAGCATACAAAGACTTGAACAAAATCAAATCTGCAGGAAGTTTTCTTTAAAGCTTTTTGGATTTTGGTGGTAGTTCTAGACTTCATTAACATTTCACACCAACTCTGAAAAAAATTTAGGTGGGAATCAGCCCTGCACTCCAAATGACAGTCATTTCTGAGGAACTGAGATGGTCGGACATTGCCAACAAAACGACTTCATACCCTTTTCATTACTCTTGCAGAACACCTATGCATTTTATCTCCTCTTTGAGCAGCCACAGCCTAACCTTCCCCTACATACTTGCCAATCAGATTCAAATAAGCAATTTAAAAAAACAAAAAAAACAAACAAAAAAACAATCTTTTTTATTCCTTTCAGCAATATGGCTATGTAAAGCCATTATTGAGCTGCTCCTAAATCTAATTTTTAATTCACTCCGTATCAAGACACAGTCAGAAGTGCAAAATGTGAACAAGGAATTTCTCGCATTGTGTGGTCTGTATGCAAGTAGGTATTTACTCAGCATATGACAGAAACAATACTGATTTTAATTGCAGCCTATTGATTTCAGAATTCATCTAATATATGCTCAGGTAAACAGAAAGCACCACAATTAATATTATATCATATCATTAATTTCAACAGCCACACTTCTAGGGAGATTGCAGCAGCATCAATGTGGAACACCTTATTTATGATGGCCATTTGCTCAGTGATACACCTGCTGGTTATTGCATATTTGAATGCACTGATCATGCTTTCTTCTTCACAGTTTTCTTATTACATGCTCTGCAGTTTCATTAATTTTCTATGTGTCAGTCATCTTATTAGAGCAGTTTGCTTCTTTTTGAAAGAGGAAAGAAACAAAGTTCAAAAAAGATGTTTCCTTGAAACTTGAATTGGTTCAGCTTTGAGCAGAACAGCACCACACTGATGGAATTGGCTCTTATATCTCACTGAGAGGTGAGGTAAAACTAACAATTTTTGTCTAAAAAACAGGTCAAAGGAGCTTTAAAAAAAAGTACAAAATTGAAAAAAAAAAAAAAAAAACAGCTCAGATATTAGAACCCTTAAACCATATGGAACAGTACTGATGAAAATACATGAACATACAGTGAGTAGTGAAGTTTCCAAGTAGCTGAATAGTGAATAGTGAATGCACTGAAAAGCAATTCAACCAAATCTGCTGAAATTCTTTGTCAGGGTGAGGACAAAACTCACTAGATGGCACTGTTACACATACAAAGTTAGTGTTGGAGAGTATATTCCCCCAGCACACAAATAGGTTAATAGATCTGGGGAGAAGAAAAAGCTTTTTTTTTTTTTTTTTTTTTTTGCAGCTGACAATGCCAACACATCAGGCTTTCTGGGACATCCTCTGACCTGGAAACACCTGAAGGAGTTTATAGTCAAGGCAGAGATGTTCTCTGAGAACTGACAATATTGTTTGAAGTAAAATAAACAACACCAAAATTACCTGGAGGTTTCTAAAAATTATGCAGACAGATCAGTAAGTAGGGTATATAATATAAAATAGGCATCTGGATTGTAACAAGCACGCAAGATGCCTGCTTCTGTATGTGGTATCACTTTTCAAAATGTTCATGTGCTGTATGCATCTTAAACGCATTTACAATAAATTCGTCCACATTAATATCCACAGATGAGCTTTGGGGCACTAATTTGGTGATTCAAGTAATTACCAGCAGTGTCAAGAAATCAGAAGTACAAGCTCAATGGCTATGATAATGAAATCTTTGGGATAGCCCAAGTGCATTCACCTCTAAGGCTTTCATACCTGAAAGCTGTGTGGACTGATGGATGTTCAGAAGAATGAGGCATTCATGGCAGTCACAGAGACTCCTCTCCCATGGAAGGCTGAAGCAGACAGAAAGGAGGACGCCATATTTACAGCTCCTTGAGAGCCTGCTTCAGACTGCTATGTATAAACGGATGCGAAAAGGTTTTAAAGGTGCAGGTCCATATTGATTTGAGAAAAGATAAAAATATTACATTCCTGAAAAATGTATGGAAGCTAGATAAAATTTCATGAGATGAGTTTGTCTACATTAAGGAACACCAAATTGGCAATTGCAAGGAAGAAGGGCAGTGAGGAGAAGTGTCTTGGCACCAAGAGCTATTGTAAGAAAAAAGCAATGCCATTTAAAGTGGATCCATTATTTGTTACCGAGTACAAACTATTGCCAAGAATAACAGCTCTAGAAATAATGAATAAGCTGCTTAAGTTACTTATATATGACTAAATATTAAAAAAAAAAAAAAAAAGAAAAGAAATAGAGGAAAAAAAGGAAAAAGAGGAATAGGCTTTTGATTCTGTTCTGAGTGATTGATCTATTGGTATCAGTTCTGTTATAGAGAAAGAGCAATGCAAACAAAGGAAACCCATTTTTACAAGAGACTGTAGTCTCCATAACTGCATTAATCCCTAGAGAACAAATGCAAGTTGTTGGAGAAGAAGCAGGTCTCTCATTTGAGTAAGCAACGCACTACATATCCATGCAACAGAATTCAGGAGTAAGACAAAAAAAAAAAAAATCCTCCAAAAAACACATGAATTTGACTTTCTGACTCTGCAGATCAAGTTCCATGGAGTAAAAAATAAAATAAAAATTAAAAATTTGACACTTTGAACTCAACTAAATTTGATGTTTTGACAGAAGTGAACAACACTACTATAAATAAAGAATAAATTTCAAGGCATGCCATAAGAAAAAAGCAATGCCATTTTGACAGTGCAGGCTGGACACCCCTACTCTAAAATACAAGTGCCGCTCTGAAAGTATTGGCTCCTATTTTATTATGCTGGCCCATGACATCAGAGGTGGATGGTGACGGTATGGCAGCAGAGGTCGAAACTCCTGATTTGATTCCATTTACCACCTAATCATCCTCCATTCAAATCATACCTAACTTTCCCCCCATAAAAAGATCCACAGCTTTTGCTTCCTATTCACAATATAGTAGAAAAACCTATCCTTACATTGCTTAACTCTGCTGCTTTACTCACCACCCTCCATACAACGTACAAGCTGGTTCAGTGATCTTTGCTGGGGAGAAAAAAAATTAATGGCCATGGGAAAACAGCATAATGCAAGTCCTGATGTAACCCTAACAATAATTTTGCTGTGCAGGTTACAACAGTGACAGCTAACAACACAAATATTGCCTTATACACGCTTGTGAACCTTGACAAGTACATGGAACTGCTATTATGTGGTTCCTGAAAGAAAAAAAAATAAGAGCATCTGGGCTTTAAACAAGCATTACAACGTTTTCTCTTTTCCACAGGCTAGGCCAGTGAATGTTATGATTGTTGGAGGACATTAAGATAAGGAAGCCAAATAAAAGAGTAAAAGGGATCCTTAATGTGCAAAACAGATTTAATAGAGGTTTGCATAATGTAAATATATAAACAAATGTAGACACAAATACTGTCTTAGAACAGGTGCTTGCAAATAGGTTAGTTTCAAGGGCAAAAGTCAGTAAGTTAGCACCTAGTAAAAAGTTATGAAGCAATAAATACATAAAGTTCAGCTGAGTAGAACATGTCAAACTGTATTTTTTTTTTCCTTTTTTTATATTCACTTTATTTGTCTCTTATTAGTGGGGGGAAAAAAAAAAAGGACATAAGTAAGGAAACAAATCCAAAATGAGAGCTGCTAAATCTTGATTTCTATCTATTTACTTAATTTTCAGAACAGCACAATGCTACGTCTAGAAAAATATCACATAGACTGCAAATAATGCTATGCATAATAGAGAAATGCCTTGGTTTTATTTAACCTTCCTTTAAAGTTGCAGTAATTTCCCAGTACAGATGGGGGTTTTGATCAGTTAGAATACAACAATTGGTTTCAATATCTCAGCAGCAATTTTTTTTTTTTTTTTTTTTTTGATGTATTTGTAAAATGAGGAGACAATACTACAATACATGTGTGGAAGGAAACCTTTTTTTCTTCTCTAACTTTGTTAACCTGAACAACTTCATTTCACCAGGATAAGGAAGGAAAATGAGACAAACAGACATACCTTCTCTAAAATTGACAGAAGTGAGATAAAACTGAGGTCTATTGCCTTTAGCTGGGCACAATGATTTAAGCCACTGTCAGAGAAATCAGAACCACATTTACTGGATTTGTACTGTTTAAAAACATGCCCAAAACACATTGCTTTAAATAGGTACAAGTGAAGTAAGGCCTCAGTAAGAGGTTTTGTGATGAGGAATCTGGAACAGCTCTGCTGCAGATGCTACAAGTGCCTGAATAATATCCAGCAAGTCAATATGCATCAGAACATTTCTTTGTTTTGATTATGTAAATTTCTTGTGGCTGATTCTCAAGATAAACTTCTTTGAAAACAGCATAGTATGGCACAAAGCCAACAGAACTGGAAGCAAAATCTGGTTTATGTGTTAATAAATTATTCATATACAGAAGTATGGAATGTTAGGCTACCGAATTCCACATGTCCCACCTGTAACTAAGTAAAAGGATCACATTAACTTTACACAAAAATAACTGTTTTTTATCCCTTTTCCCTTTGACTTTTTTTCCTCTTTTATCAAGACAAGCGTAGTAATAAAAATCATAGAATCACAGAGTCATCAAGGTTGGAAAAGACCTCCAAGACCACCTTGTCCAACCGTCCACTTACCCATCAACACTGTCCTAAGGGACTAAGCCACGTCCCTTCATACATCTAAGCAATTTTTGAACACCTGCAGGGACAAAATAACTCTACCTCCCTGGTAATCCCATTCCTGTGCTTCACCACTCTTTTGAAGAAGAAAGTTTTTCCAGTATCCAACCTGATGCTCCCTTGGTGCAACTTGAAACCATTCCTTCTAGTCCAATCACTACTATTACATGGGAGAAGAGGCCAACCCCCACCTTACACAACCTCCTTTCGGGTATTTGCAGAGAGCTATAAGGTCTCCCCAAGCCTCCTCTTCTCCAAACCAAACAATCCCAGTTCCCTCAGGTGCTCCCCATAACACTTGTGCTCCAGATTGCTCACCAGCTTTGTTTCTTTTCTCTGGATTTGTATTAAAAACAAAAAGCTCAAAACACCTTGTTCTAAGTAGGTATGAGTGAAGGAAGTTAATGCCTCAAAAAAGGTTTTGTGCTGACCATGGGAGGAATCTGGGACAGCTCTGCTTTAGATGCTACAAGTGCCTGAATAATATTCACAAGTCAGTGAGCATTAGAACATTTCTTTGTCTTGATTATGTAAATTTCTAGTGGCTGATTCTTGAGATACACTTCTTTGAAAGCAGCACAGTATGGTACAAAGCCAATGGAAGCTTCGCTACCCTGAGATGTTTACAAGTACATTTACAACATGTTTATGAACAGCGTATGCTGAACTAGGTGAAAGACAATGAGTATGAACCTGAGAAC
Source organism: Lagopus leucura (assembly GCF_019238085.1). NCBI lineage: Eukaryota > Metazoa > Chordata > Aves > Galliformes > Phasianidae > Lagopus > Lagopus leucura. The sequence goes on along the minus strand of NW_024962284.1, from coordinate 3,210,597 downwards.
ACCTGCAATATATAAGCCAGCTTAAAGAGGCTAAAAGTATTTGTCTCATTTGCAATCATACCTTGTATTTCAATTTCTGCACTAATTTGCTAGACTAAAGACCTACTGACTGGCTGTAAATGACTTTTTAGTATGCTTAAAGCATGAAAATACTACTTACGAAAACATGTTCCAGAATCGTTTGCTTTCTATCGCCCTTGTTTTCAGCTAGTATTATTTGACTAGGCAAATCAATAGATCATGATTATTGACACAGGCTATCATTCACTCATTTATCACGACTGCAAGCTGACAAAAGGAATTTTACAGTATATTGCATAGAAGTCAAATTTACTGTAGTTTGTACACAAGTATCTTTGCATCTCCTTACAATGCTTAGTGAATTTATAATTAAAGAGCATGGGGGGAGCAGGGAGATTAGGGCATGGACTGCGTTACCAATAAAATAATTATAATAATTACATAAAATTACTTGTATATCCATATGGTAAACATTAATCAATTTTTATTCTCATATATTCCACGAATTAATAAACCCTGATTTCGTAGTAGTCTGTTGATGGAAAACATGACTTACATAATCTTACAGTAGATACACAATATATCATTAACCATCTAACAGATATCAGAACTATGAACATTACCATATGTGGATTAATAAAGAATATTTATGGAACAATAAAAAGAAAGAAAATATGTAATAAATATGTCACTGATCTACTTCTAGCTAAGCTTTTCTGTGAATAATTGAAGTCATAGCAACACCGCACTCCAAAATATCAATATGAGGGAAAATCCTCCCAAACTTGAAATAAACAGGATAATTTAAAAAAAAAAAGGGGGGGAGGGGGAGGAGGAGGGTGGGGGAGATCTAAAGAACTTAGCTACACGAGAAGAAATGAATGATGTAAAATATAATCCAATACCTGACATGCATGTATCTTTAATAGATAAGGAAACCTGAAAGCAAGGACAAAGAAGTGCCTTGATAATGTCTGTCTTTGCCTGGAACATCACAAGTTGATTTCAAAGAGTTTGATTTTAGAGGTGATAAGGGAGTAACTCCCAATGAACATCAGCAGAAAAGCTTTAAAAAGAAACTTGTTCTTCATCCCAAAAGTATTTGCTGCCCCAGAATACTTGCTTTAGCCCACCATATTGATACTAATTTTCAGTTTGGAATGTCAGTGTACATTAACACCTGATCTATGGAGGGAATGCTGAGATCTCACTGAAGCATTGCTCACCACACGCTGGGAATGCAGGGTGTTAGCGTTCTTGGCTCAAACGTCTCAGCCACACACACCTCAATAATTAATGAAACATACACACCACCAAATTCATTACACAGAAACACTTTGGAACTAGTACCTTTCTCCAGCTTATTTAGCAATTACTAATTTCAGTGATGTACAAATTCCTTTTAAAGGAGCCAGACCTCAGGCTGCTTTGGCAAATACATGATCCCTTGGAATATGTATTTTCATCTGATAGGTAAGTGGTTTCTCCATTTTCCCATTTTTTTTTCTTCACCTTTTCTTAAGTGACTTTTCAGATATTATTTTTTGTTTCTAGCAGCTGATAATGTATTTTATCCCAAGTTCTATACTGTCACACTGACAGTTAACTTGAGATCTCATTCAGAAATCAGTCTTGTCTAGGATAACTTCTTTTTAACATTCCAAACAAGATATCAAAACAAAGTGATTTTTGAGACTTATCCACAGTTTCCCTGGCTACTCTAGAAAGCATTTCTATAAGTTCTACTTCCAGATACACCTCTAGGTATCCCTTCATTCCCTGAACTACTCTCTTGTATCATCTCAGAAGTCAGCTACTTAGACCCTTCAGTTGTGATATAATCATCTAAATTACACTCCGTTTCCACTTTCTATCCCATGTTGTTCTTTCACAACTTTACGGTCACACCAATAAATTGGTTCACCTTAGTTTTTACAGTGAAACTTTTTACCTTTCTCAGGAATTTTCTCCCCAGAACGTATTTCTTCATAGATTTTCTAGGACAAAGTGTAGTGATGTTCCTTATCACGCTCCACACACCACTCCTTTTGGTGGCAGTTTCTTTGGACAAGCAGTTGCCAAGGGCACATGGAGATGGAACTTAAGAAAGTGAAGCTGGTGTATTCTGTGTTGCTGCATCTGGAATTGTCACAGTTAATTCATCAGTAACCTCGTAAGCAAAAAGAGCATTTGTATTTGTTTGCAGACATTTATTATACACTCTTAATTGCAAAAGAATTTGCGACAGGATCATAATGAAAATCAGGTAGAAAGGGGAAAGAAACAGTGTAATTAAAGGCAACAGAAAGATACAACGTCTGATTCAGTTTCCATGGAAATAAAAAGCTATAAAAACCTTTTCTTCAGTGTTTTCAAACAATTCTCTCTATTAGACACCTGAAACAAGACTACAGATACTACACAATTTAAACAACTATATAAATTCTCCAAATACATTTCATTATCTAATTCGGGCTTTTTGGCCATGGAATTCAAGAAAGCTCCTCAAATGAAAATCAAGTACTTGTTCTATGAACTCTTTAACATTGGGATATATTTGAAACATTGGGAATAGGGTGAGGTAGTGTGCTTTCAGGAAGAAAAGCAAAGTTGCCATAAAGGTGCTTGCAATACCACACTGAAAAGGCACAAAAACTCCAGTTATCCATTACCAATAAAAAAAATAAGGTACATAACAGACCACAAAATTGCCTGTGAAACAATAAACTTTTACACAAACATTCAGTCTAAATCAGCATCCTGTCTGATGAGAGAATCTTCATCTGCTGCTCATTGAACGTACGCTTTGGTGGAATGTAAAGAAAGCCCCAGGTACTGTTAGAAGAGGCCTGGTGTTTCATTACCTCATGATATGTTGGAGCCTTTAACCATCTCCATTTTCCCCTGGTGCTAGGAAAAGGCTACATAATAGTCCTAGAAACCACAAACACACACCATAAATAATTAAATCTCCCTTCAAGCATGCTAAGTCAACACATGTAGAAAAACCCTTTCATTTAGATAGCATGGAGCACGTTACGTATCATTCCTAGAAAACAGCTCTTGGAGTTCACGTTTAGATTTATGATAGTTGCAAGTTTAACTAAGCAATTCCCTAAGCACAACAGCACTTGCTGTTCACATAACAAGGCAATTATATATACATGCACCACATATTTTTATTTTATTTATTATTTTTTTTTTTAAAGTCAGGTACAGACACATAATTCATTATCATCTATGGGTATCCCTGAAAGTAATAAGCTCTTGTCATTTTGCACCTACATGAGTATTCCACATCAAAAGACAGAATAGCACATTCTCACTCATAAGCCAGACTCCAAGGCTTAGACTCTAATAAGCGAGAGAAACAAAATAAGAAAAATATTCTTCATTTAACTTGCAGCAAGTATAACACAACCTGGGTTTTATGTTTTCAGTATACGTTGTGCTCTCTTTCCATTATCCAAATTTCACAGAACATTCTAATGCAAACAGTACTCAGGAAAAAAAGTACTTAGCAGTCATAAATATCTGCAGACTTCTAAATTTACAATGTCTTGGAAATATATTTATGCCTTGCAAGCATATTTCTTTTAAGCTCCAGCACCAAACTTTGAGAGAGCAGTGAAAAGAATTGGCCTTTCATCCATTAATTTGGAGATGAATATGCATCATGGGATCATTCATGACAATAACATGTGAGACACTGGGCATTTTCCTTATTAACAGTCAACTTGTAAAGCAATAACCAAAAGTTTTACTTGCATGTTAGAACTTTTCCTGGGTATATGTCAATATCCGGGTACAGTGTCCAGACTTTCACAGGTTTGCTTAGGTTGGAGGGGACCTTAAAGATCATCCAGTTCCAATCCCCTGTCATGGGCAGGGTTGCCATTCACTAAATCAGGCTGCGCAGGACATCACACAGCCTGGTCTTTAATGCCCCAGGGATGGGGCACCCACAAGCTTTCTGGGCAACCTGTTCCAGTGCCTAACTGTCCTCTGAGTAAAAAAATTTCTTTACATCTAACCTCAATTTCCCTTCCTTTAGTTTAAAGACATCCCCCCTTGTCCTGTCACTATCAGATTTGTGAAAAAAGTCAGTTCCACTCCTGCCTGTGAGCAGCCTTCAAGGACTGGGGGGCCACAATGAGGTCGTCTCCCCACAGCCTCCTGTTCTCCAAGCTAAACAAGCCCAATTCCCACAACCTATCTTAACAGAGAAGCACTCCAGCCCACTGGTCATCTTCCTGGACCTCCTCTGTACCTGCTGCAACAGCTCTGCATCCTTCCCATACCTGGGGTTCCAGGCCCAGACACAGTACTCCAGATGGGAGCTCATGACGGCAGAGCAGAGGGGAACAATCCCCACCCTCTTCCTACTGCCACCCCTCTGCTGATGCAGCCCAGTATACTGCTGGCCTTCTCACTCAATAACCAAAGTCTATGTCATTGAAGAGCACCAGACTCAAGACAGTCCCCTGAGGGGTCACCACTTGTGGTAGCTTCCAACTGTTTATAGAACCCTCAACAACAAGCCTCTGGCTTTGACCATCCAACCAATTCTTTATCCACCTAATAGAACAGCCTTCTAATCCACCTCTGTCCAATTAAGAGATGTGTGGTGTGGTAGCATGACAAAGGCCTTACACAAGTCCAGATAGATAACATCAGTTACCCTTCCTTTGTCTACCAATGCTGTCACTCCATCACAGAAGGTCAGGCACGATCTGCCCTTGGTGAAGCTGTGCAGTTTGTCTCATCAGAAAGATGAATCAGCCAGCACATATAACATCTTGCTTATCCCAGAATGGGATAGGACAGAAGCTCTGAAACCATAGAGAAAAGATTGTTGCCTAGCTTCAGTGCTGCTTATTCAGTTCTCTCAGAGGCAATTACTAATTGTTCCTTTAGCTTTCTACATTTTTACCCATGCAGGGTTTGTGCCCTACAGCAGCATTTCTGCATAACTTAGTCAACCTCAGAAACTCTGCTTATATACACACACATACCACATACATGTAATATGTGTTTAAAGTTTACAAGCTTCTGTTTCGACACAAGAAAATTAAAAGATTAAATGAAAAAAATAAATGATGGCTCAATTATGTATTTTCTCCATGTCCCTCAAACCACTCACAGCAGCTTTTCATGAAAGCTGTGCTTTATCAAATAAAAAACCCACAACAATTAATCACTTCTATCAGAAAATAAAAAGAGAAAAAATTAAACAAGCATCTAATGTGAATTCACAGAAGCTTCAGGGTTCTTGCTTGGCACCTTCAAAAGACAAGAAAAGTAATTCTTGTATCCTAGAACAAACAGTTCAATTGCATGCTCACCACAAAGAAAGATCACTTATCCACATTCATTTTACTCACTAAGATCGTGGATCTCCTGTGATCTCTCTCACACAGGCAGGATATGCTAAACTGAATGCACCTCCCTCATTCAGACTCTTTCCTTGCACAACTCAAGAAGAGCCTCCTACCTGTACCACAAATAGCATAATTCAACACAGAGGTTCCTCTTTCAGCCTACAGATTAGTTGCTCAGGAGTGAATTAGTGTTTCCATTTCCTTCCAAAGTAGCATTAGAAGTATTGATAAGATGCTGTATTATAAGAATTAATAAGATAAGTATTATCTCTATTTCACAAATGGTCTGTACAGCTCATTTTCTCTATTCATTAAAAATAAGAGCTAAGTAAACACACTAAGAAAATAATAATTTAAAAACCAAAACCAAACCATCTCCAGAACAGTCAATGCAGTTCTAGAGACCACATGAGAAACAAAGGCAGCCTTGGACCAGGCTGCACTGAAAACAGTTTTGAATACCCTGAAGTATTCAAATAACAGTGAAGAAATCAGATCTCTGCAAACTGAAGCACCCCTGTATTATTTCTCAAAATAGAGGAAAACATATTTATGAGTACGTGCTATTTTACAGATGTGTATGCAAACACCACAAAAAGACTACAACAAAAATTGAGAAGTAACGTAAGGAATGCTCACTGAGGTCATGCTGAAAAACATGGGTTGTGAATTTGCTTGAGAGTACATGAAGAGAATTTTAGATGAAGTATCACATACTGTCTCCTGCAGAGACAAATGCCTTTTCCTGCTCCTTCATTAAAATTTGCCAGACAACTAACTAGTGCTTTCAACACCTAAGGAAGTTAAATAACTGCAAGGTTTTAAATGCAGACAATTCAAGAGGGTATTTAAGATTCACATGAATACTTGGAGGATGTGCAGAAGGGGAATCAATTGTGAGAGTTTAATTTCCTTACATTAATCATTTATTGCCGTATCACAGCATTATCATAAAAATCAGTTGATCTGGAAATTCAGCACAGCAGTTATTATGTACTCAGAACAATATTTAAGCAAGCAGATTAATGGTGCGTACAAATCTCTTTTGTGTCTACAAAAAGATAAACATATGCATAAGCGTTACTCTTAGTAACTTAGAACATTTTATTTCAGTAGCCTACTCCTTTTCCAAGTCTAAGAGACAGAAGGGAAAAATACTATCGATACATTCAGAAATAATGCAGAGTCCAACAGAAATAAGCACGTTCTAAGTGCAGTCCTGTAAGTGGGCTAAGGTGGGCCTGGGATGTAAATCTAGGAAACATCAAGGAGGAGCAGGGTAATGATTTAATAGCAACATCTGGCACTAGCAAGGCTTTTACTGATGCATTTCTCCATGAGTCAGAAGAGATTCTGACAAACTGCTACGGGTTGAGAAGTTACAAAAATAACCCAAAGTCTAGAAAGTGATGCACCGTATAATCTTAAATGTTAAATCAATTAATTTCACAGCCAAAAAGGTAAAGGGACAATTATTTTATTACATAAAATTACGTATATGAAGAGATGTGGTAGCACTGTAGTTTTGTTCTGCTCCCCGACTCCTTTGCATGAACAAATATAAAGTCAATCGTAATTAGATTAAAAATAAGTTGCAACTAATTAACCAAGGAATTCAGACATTTCCTATGACTGAAAGTTCTAATACCAATGGTAAGAAAAATGGGTATTAAAAACTAAGGATTTCACAATGCTTCTCTAGGCTAAAGTTTACATAACAAAATATCAAAATGTAAATCTGAATTTACAAGTGACTGAAGAGAAAGGATACAGCTTCCCTAGTTAGAAGATATGCAAATTGAAGTAAACACTGCATGACACCTGAGTTGAAGTTAATAAGATCTTCAAGGTAGCACTTGCTACCTACTACTTTTCTCCTTAAATGTATTTGTATACTTCTCCACATTTACAAGCACACATTAATTTGTTTAAACCAATGTACGCCTTGTGAACTAAGTTTCTTCAGTGCTATACACATATTTCTCCCTCAGCAAGTTCTTACACTTATCAGCCTTCACAATTTTGGTAAAACAAATCTACTGCTAAGGAGAAATAAAAGTACAAACCATCCCTCCAGATTTGGAAAAAAAAAAAAAAAAAAAAAAAAGGTATGGTGCATGCCTCTCCTGACGTTATAAATAGCATCTTAAAATATCTCTACCACAGTGCTATTAGCCTTAATATGCCTACAGTAGGGCTGCCTCTGCTGCCACAGCTTCATCCTAATACATTCATGTGTCATCTGCAATGAGCTTTGAAAATAAAGGCGCAACCAGTCAAAATATTTACATACTTACATACTTCCTCATGAAGTATTGCTTGCAAAGGCTTAACAGGCATAAGAAAGCTACGATGACTATGTTCACTTATCATAAGTAAAGAACTTCGAGAATTTCCTGGCATGCAGGGATAAGAAAACTAAGCCACTCATCAATTTCTGGAATGCAATGTAACCTTCTGGCCTTTCTTTCTTTTTCAGTCCTTCAGAAAGGACAGTCAGCTGGTAACAGACTTTTTCACAGATTCCAAAAGTTGTGACATAACTCAAAGAAGCACAAGATCTACGAGGCTCAACCAGTTTGAGGGTTTTGTTGTTGTTGTTGATGATGATGCTGTTTGATTTTTAAAGTTTGACCGATGATGCCAGTTTACGTGGATTATTTTTTCTTCCCATTTGCTAGACTGCTATCAGAATCAAATCTAACATATGCCTTTAGTATTTAAAACTATATTTACTGCAGAAAATTAACAGTAGAGAAGGGATCAGGATCATAATAATCTTAGCAGCTTGGTCTTTCAGCCTGATAAGAAAGGGTATGTTCCTTACAAAAGGAAAAAGCATTCATATGGTGACATATGCTACTAAATTAATTTCTGCTCCAAGTAGACAGACTAGCAATAGCAAGAATATGAAGGTTTTTGTTTAAAAAATAGGCTCTTATTTAATGACATTTAACTTAGTGAACAGTTCAAAGAGGAACATTTATTTCCTAATTGCCTTGTTCTGCTAAAATGCTCAGCACTCATAAAATACAAAAAATTAGGAGAAATCAGGCACCTTTTAGGACCAAATTCCACCAAATAATATAAATATCAGGTAGTGTTAAAAATGAAGGGCATAAAACAAAAATGAATTCACATGCAGTAAGGACTGGTGCACAAAGGTTAAAGAAAATTGATTTCTAACAACTGACACGTATGACAATGGCAGAGGAAGACAACCAGCCCAGAAAATTAGTCAGCATACAAATTAATCTTCTTACCTAAGAACAAATTGGAGATGGAAGATAACAATACAGAAGCTTTCTGCTGGAAGAATACTATCACAGTATAGAAGAATTTCTGAACTCCTGAGGTAGACAGGTGATCAAAATTAGAAGAAGCAAGAAGAAAGTTTCTACCTAGCTCTACAGGTCTTACTTATCTCATCAGAGATGCCCATTTGCCAGTTATTTAAAAAGGAGTTCAGAGTTGAGATTGAAGTGAAATAGCTGTAAACTTTACAACCATTTATGCACTAAAGAAGCCGTTTCCACAATGCCATAAAAAGAACTTGAAAAGGAAAAGAGAAGGAAATACAAAACAAGTGGGTGATATTTATTAAGGTCACTGAAAGCATGTGTTTCCTTTCTCTCTGCCTGAAATGTTCTAGATAGTAGACATTTACTTACGTGTGTTAAAATACTTTCGTAACTGCATTCTATCAGCTCACAAGTCATCCATTTTGACATTTCTTTGGATGAGCACAAGTCAGACACTGGCTGAGCCAAATGTTTGAAGAATGCAGTGTGTTCATGTCTCCCATTGTCTAACAGTTAAGCTATTGTAAAATCCTATTTATTTATTTCTTCCGTATGCCATTTAATCTAGCAGTTTGAGTAAAGGCTAGAGGAGCAGTTCAGTTCCCAGCTTGAGCACACCGTTGAGAGAGCAGGTCAGTTCTGCAGTGGACTAGAGATCAGTTCACGCAGTGCAGCACAGTGCCATCTAACTGCAGAAGGTATGTTGCTACATTATGAGCATTATGGCAAAACTTTGCAAATCCCCTCAATGAGGTAAAGCGTGTGTACAACTCTGCAGCATTAAGACCAAAGCTGTTCATCCTCCAGCTTATTTCAGAGCTCTGTATCATGCTAGTTTTACTACTGCTTCCCCCTCCCCCCTTTCCACCTATCTAGGAAAATACGTCATAGCTATTTGTTCATTTTAATCAGTAAAATAAGGATAACTACTTCCCTACCTTATAGATGGAAATGAGGTAATTAGCTTTGTTCAGTTCACCCTTTTGCCTCCCACTGCAAGGAAAGCTTTCACTTCTACATGTCCATGCAAGTCCTTCTCTCTAGATACTTCAACTTCCTATTTATATTGGAAATGTATCTTCAGAGATCAATTTTATACTATGTTCTTACATCCTGAGTAAAGTTTATAAAATGCTTCATATTTTAGAATTTTACAGCAATGTACTTTTCAGTTTTTATACAGTTTGAATTTTTGTAGATGGAAAAGTAAAGTAAAACATACTCTCTAATCTACATATTTAATCACCTATAAACTTGATTTACGGACAATCGTGTGCTGACAACTGAAAAAAAGAACACAGATTTTAACTGGATACATAGTACCAGTGCTGAGATAATTCATTATTATTTGAAGTTGAGACACGTCGAGTGCTGAAAGTTTTGAACAAAGTAAGTTAACTAAAGCATGATATAAAGACATTTTTCTCTTCTTGCTCACAATGGTTTCTGGAAAGGCTTCCAAAGAGAAAGCACTAATGAAAAAGGTGGGGAAATTCAAATAAGTGATAATTTTAAGCCAAAACATCTCTGAAACTTTACAAAACATTTGGGTCTTCACCTAGAAAAGACTTTACAGCATAATTATAAAATAGCTTTAAGGTATCTTTTTTGACCATGTGAGAGGTATTCTGGAGCATTCCTAGAAGCAGAATGAATCCTCAACTGGAAGAAAAGTCAGTCTAATTTAAGGTTTTATGTATGGCAAAGTTGATTTTCCTAGCAGAATGAAAGATATGTGACCACGTTAACATGAAGAATTATTCATTTATAGTTTAGGATTAGACCATTGATGCTGAGAATTTGCAGTATGTGTTACTGTATAGGACAGGCAGGAAAGCAGCAAAGCACATCACAAAAACTTTCAGTAAAGAGGAAGGGGTTATGATAGCGCAAACAGGAAGAAAAAGCAAGGTCTCAAAGGAACACATAGCTGCAAGCCCAGGAATCTGCAGGACAAAGCATACAACTGAGGTTGTAAGTGTTAAGGGTCTCAGATACCGAGGCCTGGAGGGATAGTGCTTCTGAATGAGCGAGAAGCAGTACACAGAGCTCTTGCCTGCTGCTTGATTTTGGTGTTCTGCTGACTGATATGCAAAGGAACATGGTTGGTGCATGGCAATTTTTCTATACCTGTTTTCACTAATACTGTACTCGATTAGTAGAATGCTAGCAAAGATCACACACTAGTGTTGCCAAAACACCAAGGCCAAGTCTTAGCTTATGTACAAGGGCTGGGAGGTGAAAAGCAGGAGAAAATGTCTTCTCTACCCCCTCCTAGGTTAGCCCACACACTGTTACAACCTCCATCTAAGAATCTGTAATAAACACTTTTGGAATATTATCACGTGGTCCAGATAACATACATGGGATCAGCAGCTCTATGGACTGCTATTGGAAACTATGAAAAATGCTATATCCTTAGAGACTTTCTTGAATGGCTTAACTTTAGCAGCACCAGAGAGTTCCACAAGTCTATTAAGATTTTCTAAGATATTTACTCTTCTTTACCTATTAAAAGGAAAATAATCTCCCTTTGATCTTTCCTTTTATTTACATGACATTCTCTTAAAATCATACCCTTCAGTGCCAGTCAAAAATAAATGTCAATTTAACATTTCCTGCTGCAAACTTTTATAATTTACTGTAGATACATGACAGAACGTTACCTAAAAATTTAATCCCTCAAAAGTACCAGTCTATAATGTTAGAAATAAAATGAAGAAACTTTAAGCAATTACTTTCCCACAGTTACTCCATGGCCATTAAAAAGATTTCAAGAAATGAAGTCACTACACCAGTAAAAATATTTAGTGTTATACATCTGCTATATACCTATTTTCAAATCAACAGATTAGAACTTTAAAGCCCTTGATTTATTCCAAGAAAGTTCATGATTGTGTAAAGTCCTTCCTCCTCAGCCATGTATTTCAGACCTGCCTCTCCTTGAGGAGAATGGAGTAGAATATTAAAAAATGAAAGCACTATGTGTAACCAAAATTTTTATAGTGACTGTGGCCTAAGTGGTTCCTAACGAAACATATAAATGTGCCAAGAGAGCAACTTCGGTATTCTAATAACCTCCCAGCCACTCATCACTTTGGTGGGACTTCAAAGATTACATGCAAATTCTATGAGTGAAAGTAATGAGTTCTCAAACAAAAGAGTAACTCTTAAATTAAGGAGCTTCGACACCATCCATCTCCCTTGTGCAGATGACTTAGATTTCATGAGGATGAAGCTCACAAAAGTTGAAATTTCTTACAGTATCATGTAATTCTACAAAACTCAGATTTTTCAAAAATCATGCATCTCGAATCCATCTACTTCACATTTTAAAAAAATCAACAAAGATTTGCATTACTTTTATTTATTTCGTCTGACTTGATTTACTAGATTAGGTTAAAAAAATATTTTAAAAATATGATTCCCCACATAACCTTTCTAGCAGGTTGCTGCTTTTGCTGTTTCGTGCAGTGCAACTCATCATTATGTACATCAGCATAACTCATGAAAAAATTAACATAGTTCGGAGATTTCTGGAAAGAATCTAATCATGTTCTTAGCCATATGGAATAACTAGAGGATGCTCACTTCAGATTTTCATATTAGTCATTATTCGTACATTTGGCTATTATCACCATTTGTCTGAGTGTAACGACAAAACTGCCACAAATAGGTAGCTTCGCACATGGTATGAAATGTCTCCCTAGGACATACTCCTCCTTCTGAGTCGACAGTTACTATTTGTAGAGCTATATATCTTGCTTTTAACATTCAACACAAATGTTTTAAAATATGCTTGTAGGAGTCCTTTATGACGCAGTCCCTGTGTCACAGAAATTAATAGAAAAACTCCTACTGATTTCAGCCCTGTTACCAGAAGAAACCAACTAAAATCCCTCCCTTGGAATACCACTTTTTGGCATTTGGGGCATTTTTACTGGGGTGTGTGTGTGTGTGCATGTGTGTGAGAGAGAGAGAGAGAGAGAGAGAGAACGTGTGTTTCAATATAAACACCTATTTTCGTTTTCTTTTGGGTGTCGGCTAGAGCCAAAAATCTGTGAAAAAGCAGAGACTTCCTAAATCAGTCTTCTAAGCTCATACCCTATATCATTCTTTCCTTCTTCCCTTCCATCAGCACAATAAAGAACCTCTTTCATACCATGAATGAGTTTGATCATAATTTCCTTTTTGACGTTGAAACCTCACATCTTCAGGCTGCCCTTCAAGCATCAATTTACAAGGATTGATTTGAAAGCAATATCTCCTATTTATTTTCATGGTAACTACAACAGATACAAAGAGGACAATAACACTATTTGATAGTGAGCAAGTTCTCAGCTACAAATAATATTTTTCAACATAGCCACCACCATTAGCTTTGCATTTTCACCAGCAAGGAACAAGAGCCTGCATGCCTCACTCATAAAAATCTGCATGGGCTTGAATTTCATGTCCTTGTTGCCACCACTGAAACACACTACTCACTGCTTCACCGTGTTCACATCCATTGCTTAGTCTCTAAATAAACATTCATCAAGTGTTGATGAATGCCAATGGGTGCAATTTTTTCCATAAGGAGGAATTCAGTGACACACCCTTCTTCATCTGCACTTCCATGTCAGACACCATTTTGTCAAACTGTCCCTGTGCTGCCATCTGTCACTCAGCAATAAAATATAATGGAATACTGATGGAAGACTCAACCTTCACTGCAACACCACAACACTGTCCTCTATCAATATGGGCCAACAGAATAAAATAGGATGCTTCACTTTCAGAGGAACCATTGTTCTTTTACCAAGCCTTCTCCAGATGGAAACTAGACTTTCTGAGCATATCAGATGCCACCATTATGCATCTACCAATATTGGCAATAACTTAGGAAACAAGCAGGAAAAGTTCATCCTTGCTCTAGGAATCTTAATATTCAAGGCATATTCATGATTGCAGACAGGAATGGGCATCAGTTAAATGCGCCAGGATATACGAAGTAACACAAAGCTTTTTAATTATCAGTTTGGATAACTATGTGACCAAACCAATTATTATTTTCCCTCTTAAAGAGAGTGCTGAAGGAGTTAGAAGGCTAGCACCTTCTGAAAGGCCCAGAATTTGTCTAGGCAGTTAGAGAAAGTGGTGGGGAAAAGTCATAGAACACATTCAGTTGGAAGGAATCTCAGGTCATCTGATCCAAAGCCCTGCTCAATTCATATCAAGCTTTTTGTACAACCACTTCTTCTGCTATACAATGAGCTCTATTATGAATACCCAGTAGAAGTTTAAAACATCAAATTTCATTCTATAGCAGAGAAGTAAGAAGTGTCTCCTCGAGATAAAACAAGCTAAGAAAGTAGAGAGCGGTATAGTTTGGGATAAGGACATTTCCTTTCAAGAAGCTGAATTATTATTACAGCCAAAAGAAGAAAATATTTTGGACTCTTTTGTACAAGGGAGAATAGTGGTGTTATTATAGCACTGGAATGGAATCAGTTTTTCAGTCTTCCAGGCAACCTTCTCCCTCTTCTTTAGGCCTCAAATTCTTTACTTCATTTCTTTCTTCCAAACCACCTTGCACTTAAGGACTAAAAATGTTTTATGATTTGTTACCATGGATCTACTGTTATTCCTAACCTCATTTGATATAATGTTAATTCTCAGAATATAAAAAGATTTTTTGAATGGCTGATGAAGTTGAAAAGTTCACCTTTATAGAAAACGCTTCCTTTCAATGGTTTTTTTCCACTGAAAATCTCATGTGTCTCTACTTGGATGAAGGCCAGATTTGTTTGAAATAAGGGAGGAATCTCTATAAGATGGAAAAAGGACAAGAAGACAATGTTCTTCTAAGTCTAGAATCTAAATGAACTCAACTGTTTAGAGCAAGGCTGTGTGCTCCAGGACAATATCAAGCACTTGATGCAGACCCTTCCATACATATGTAGTTATTTCTAGCCCCTTTGCTTCCACCAGACAACACAATCAAACCAACAAGTACATAGATGTAGGCAGTCCTGAGAAGAAGCTGCAATTATTCAGAAATACTTAGGACACTTCTCTCACTTCTGGTGGGCAAACAATGGGTGAAGTCTTGTATCATCCTGTAACATCACGTGATAAATATGATCTTTACATGATCCGATACTTCAGTGTTCTGCCAGTGCACATCCATGGACTGAGAATCAGATCCCTGCCCAGAGTGCTGAAATACACAATTTTGGGGGGAAATATGCAAAATGTGCTTCTCTGAAGCTGCAACTTTCAACAGTCAGTACAAATTTAAATGCTTAATTTAAAAGAATAAATAAAAAATTTGAACTCACAGACAAAAAATGTAATTTCTACTTCAGCTTTCTTCTTTTACATGTTCTCCCAGATCGTGAAAGTTTGTTCCATGCTAACAATCAGCTTTAGTTACTGTTTGCAGTCTCTATTCATGTTCAGAGGCAGTACTACACTCAAATGCACTCTGATGAATTTGGAATCCATATATCTACTAATCCTTCACACAGAACACATTCAGATCTTCAGTGAACTAAGGATAAAACAAGATGTATTATTTGAGTTGCATCCTTCAAAAGCCACCCAAATAAGGACTGAGGTAGGTGAGGAATAAGATCTCTTACTCTATTGCAATAATATTTCAGATGTACTAAATACCTGCAGGAACTGAAAATTCAAATCCCTACTAACAGAATCTAACATTTTTTTGCTCACACTGCTTCCAGCTGCAACTAGAAAATTGTGAGAAAACTTTGTTTCCCCAATAGATCTTCAAGTAACTTACTCCTTTGGGTTTTAAATGCAAAGGCAATATTTAAAACTCAATTCTCACAATCTATAACAAAAACATCAAATTTTTTCTTACATGTTATCACAGAGCTCAGGATGAATTCTTTATTTCACTTATTATTGTGCTCACCAGTGTTTTGAGTAGATACTGCATTCCCTTGATAGAATTATTAGTACAAGTACCTTACGATCTATACTAGAAGATTGAAATACATGTTCCAGTAGAATTTACTCATTTACCACTTCTAAAAACCCATTCTCTTCCATAGTTAGGTTGTACCTTAACTAGGTAAAGGAGTCAATTTGTCTTTTAATACTACTCTGCTTCTAACGTAACATATTAATGCAAAGACTTCTTAAGTTTTCTTTCTCTTAATAAGTTGTTAGTGCAGTGTTTTATTTTGTGCTGGCACATCAAAGGCATAGGAAAAGCAAGTTTAAGAGTCTGCCATGAAGCAAATTAAAAGTCACAGAATCATTTGGGTCCAAATGAACCTCTTGAGACCATCTAGTCCAACCTCCCTTCTCAGTCATAGTCAGCTACCGTAGTTATTCATGACTGCGTCCCATTCAAATTTCAATATTCCCAAAAATTTCTAGAGCACGGGGACCCACACAGACTGCGTTATACCTATTTGCTTATTTTCTTCAAAATAAGCAAATAAATATATATATATTTATATAATATATATATATTATATAATATATATTATATTATATTATATATATATAATATAATATTATATATATAATAAAATTATAAAAAATAAAAACAAATGGCAATGCCAAAGAAGATGACAAAAAAAAAAAAAAAGAAAAAAAGAATGTGACCTTTGTCTCTAGCATCTATAGAATAACTTTCCTAGACTTTAAAAAACAAGCCATTAATAACTCCAGAGGTTACTTCCTTGAAATCTAAACGGAGCCTTGTTTTCTGGGGGTAGAGCTTTTGTATTCTTCTTTTTTCAAACTTAGACTACTTCTCATGTAATCAAATCACTTTCAACACTGTTGGAAAGCAGGCACCAATTCCTTGGGTGCTTTTCTAAGGCTTGTGATAAGAACTGATTGAGTTTACCAATACATCTTAATGAAAGCCTACATTAAAATGAAATGTAGGCCTTAAAGTTTAACCCAACTTGTTGAAACGTTAGTAAACATCCTCAACTTCACTGTCAAAGGATTAAGACCTTACACAGCCTTATCTCCAGGATTTTCTATACATGATGAACTGGAAATAATGTTGGAGTATGTCCCAAATCACTCCTATTTCCTGTCCAAAAAAGAAATGACACGAAATAATTAAATTAACTACAGTCAGACTTCGCTTTTTGAAATACTTAACTTGAGAATGTTTAGACTACTATACAGCATTGAATTTAATGTCATCCAAAAAGGCTGAGAACTCTCCATCCACCCCTCAGTCACCAAAAATTTACGTCACTTCTATATATTCACTTACAATGGAAAACGGAAACAGACTGAAGAAATCGGGTACTATATCTGAAAATATAGCTTGAAAAGAGTGCAAAAAGAAATGGACATCAAATGTCTGTTATTAGCTGGATAACACAACAGGTGCTAATGAAATTACTGGCAAACATTCAGCTCATCTCAGACATCTGCTAGGAATGAAACCATTAAAAAACAGTCCATTTTCATATTGTAGAGGTTTATGCAGATATTTGCTCCTGTTTCAGTTGAGTGATTGAAACTCAAAATCAAAGAATCATTTGAGTTGGAAGGGACCTTTAAAGGTCATATAGTTCAACTCCACTGCAATGAACAGAGATACCTACAGTTCAATCAGGCTGCTCAAACCACAGTCCAGCCTGCCTTTGAATTTTTACAGGGACAGGGTATCCACTACCTCCCTGAGCAGCATGTTCCAGTGTTCCTCAACTGTTATCATAAAAAAACTCATATGCAATCTAGATCTCCCCTCTTTCAGTTTGACAACGTTTTCCCTTGTCCTGACATAACAGACTCTTCTAAAGAGTATGTCCCCTTATTTTTATAGACCCTCTTTAGATATTGAGAGGCTGCTATCAGGTCACCTTGAAGCCTTCCCTGGGCTGAACAGCCTCCCAGCTCTCTAAGCCTGTCCTCATAGGGAAGGTATTTCATCCTTTGGATCATTTTTGTGGCCGTCCAACAGGTCCATACCTCTCCTGTACTGAGAACTCCATATCTCAATTCAGTACACCAGGTGAGGTCTCACCACTGCAGAGCAGAGAGGCAGAATCACCTCCCTAAACCTGCTGGTCACATTTTTATTTATTTTTTATTTTTATTATTTTTTTAATGTAGCCCAGGATATGGCTGGCTTTCCGGGCTGTGAGGGCACATTGCTAGCTTACATCCAGTTTGCCATCCGCCAGTACTCAAGTCCTTTTTGAAAGGGCTGTGCTCCATCCTTACTGCCCCCCACATATGCTGATAGCGGGAGTTTGCTACCACGCAGGTGCAAGACCTTGCACTTGGATTTGTTGATCTTCATGAAGTTCATCTGGTCACTCTGTTGGAGCCTGTCTAGGTCTCTCTGAATGGCATCCCATCCCTCAGACATGCCAACACAGCTTGGTGTCATCCATAAGCTTCCCAAAGGTGCACTCAATCCCACTGTTGATGTCACTGAGGAAGACATTACACAACACTTGCCCCAGTACTGACCTCTGAGGGACACCACTGATCTTCATCTGGACATCAAGCCATTGGCCATTATTCTCTCACTACGATCTGGCAAACAGTTCCTTGTCCATTGAACAGTGCACCCATCAAATCCATGTCTCTCCATTTGGAGAGAAGGAGGGGTCTGCATCAAAGGCCTAGATAGCTGATAACATTAGTCGCTCTTCCACTGCCCATTTATGCAATTATGCCATTGTAAATGAGCAGAAGGTTGGTAAGGCAGGGCTTTCCTTAGTGAAGCCGTATTTGTTGTCTCATATCACCTTATTCTCTTCCATGTGCATTAATATAGTGTCCAGGAGGCCTTGTTCTATGATCACCCCCAGCACAGATGAGAGACTGACTGACAGGTCAGAAGTTCCCTGAGTCATTCCTTCTACCCTTCTTAAAAATGGGTGCGACCTTAAAGTCCATTGTCTTCATTGATGTAACAGTCTTCTACTAAAACAAAAAAAAATGGCACTAGATGTTCTTTAATGCAAGATGAATGAAATCACATGCTTCCAATTCCCTCTGCTCCAGATTCTTTTCCTGAAAACAGGGACAGGGACTGCATTTATGCAATCCGAGTAACAATTAAAACACATTAAGAGGATTGGAATAAAAAAAAAATCATGATGCCAAATTCCATCACAAACCTCTGGACTCATACACCTGTGGACTCACACATCCTGCATTTTTTTTGCAGTAGTCTTATTTCAAATGAAAACATCAAGCTTAGATCCAGAACAGTCCAGAAAATGCTGGAATATTCCTGAGATCTAAACAGTTCTGAGCACAAACAGTCTCAGGATAATAATGTCCAATAACTGAGATCTTCTCCTAAGTGAATATAACGATTAGAAAAATATAACCACTGTCTTAGCTGTGTATCTGCCTTCAGAAGAAAGCATTCACTGTGAGTCCCTAGTGGCTAGCATGTAGCTGTGATTTAAGCATCTACAATCTAGAGATAATTGGATATTCAGAACTCTCCCTATCAATCACATACAGATTCTTATTCAGTATAAAACAACATACAGCTTTTTCTTCACTAAATCTGTAAAGACCCTAGGCCCTTACCTAGAAAGCTAGTGCACACACACCATTAATCTATTAACAGGAGAGGCAAGGCTGGAAAAAAAGCAGGAATGCTGGCAAACCTCAGGATGTCCTGTGACAAGAATGGGTACCATATAATTGCATATCAGCAATGCTATTTTGTTTTCCCATCATTGTTCCTATAGGAATACACATAGATTCCGAATCACATTCCAGCACTCATAGAATCACAGAATCGTAGAATCACAAGGTTGGAAATGACCCACAAGATCATCCAACTGTCCTCTCATTATCACCTGAAACACAAGCACTAAACCAGATCTCACAGCTCCTCATCCAGACCTCTTGAACTCTGCCAGCGACAGGAACTCCACCACCTCTCTGGGCAGGGCATACCAGTGCCTGACCACTCTCTGAGAGAAAAAGTGCTTCTTTATGTCCAACCTAAACCTCCTGTGGCACAACTTGCAGCCATTTCCTCAGGTCCTGTTTGTTGCTTGGGAGAAGAGGCCAAACCCCTCTTCACCCCAACCTCCCTTCAAGAAGTTGTAGAGAGCAATGAGGTCTCCCCTAAGCCTCCTCCAGACTGAACAATCCCAGTTCTCTCAGCTGCTCTTCATAAGACTTGTGCTCCAGACCCCTCACCAGTTTCGCTGCCCTTCTCTGGACACGCTCCAGGCCCTCAATGTCTTTCCTGTAGTGAGGGGCCCAAAACTGAATACAACACTCAAGGTGCGGCCTCCCCAGTGCTGAGTAGAGGGGGATGATCACCTCCCTGCTCCTGCTGGCCACACTATTTCTAATGCAGGCCACCCTCTTGGCCACCTGGGCACACTGCTGGCTCATGTTCAGCCGAGCATCAATCAACACCCCCAGGTCCTTCTCCACACTCATCCAGCCACTCATCCCCAAGCCTATAACGCTGCATGGGGTTGTTATGCCCAAATGCAGGACCCGACACTTGGCCTTGTTGAACCTCATCCCATTTACCTCAGCCCAGAGATCCAGCTTATCTAAATCCCTCTGAAGGGCCTCCCTACCCTCAGGCAGATCAACACTACCTCCCAACTTGGTGTCACCTGCAAACTTACTGAGGGTGCACTCAATGCCCTCATCTAGGTCATCAATAAAGATATTAAACAAGATGGGCCCCAGTACTGACCCCTGGGGGAGACCACTTGAAACAGGTCGCCAGCTGGACTTCACTCCATTGACCACTCATGGAACACATTGAACAGGTTGGACTGAATCTACTCAGAAAGATCATGAGAACAAAATTTCTATTATTCAGGGAGAAGCTCCTTAATGGAAATTAATTCGCTGAAGTAAGATGAACAACTTACATTAATTCTGGTGTGGCTAGATCTACACAGAGAACGCTAACAGCACTTCCCAGACAGATGTTAACTCCATGTCAGAACATGGCAGGAACAGTGATCTTCTCATGTTCTACATAGCCACAATGACTAATATCTCTCAAAGTAATAAACTACCTCTGCTAAATACTCTAAACTATAAAGAGACATTAACACATGTTAACTAATTTAGGCTTGGACTCTGTTAATGACCCTAACAACGGGGTCCTAGGAGCAAAAAATTAACAGCAAGAAAAATTTGCTACTCGCCATGAAATGAAAGTCTTCTGTATATATTTTGTCTTCTTGTATGTTCTTTTGACACAATCTAAACTTTCAGTATGAAAAACATGAAAATGGTATTCATTTTAGTCAAATGCTTTTTGTGTACAGGATTTTTCATTTCTATAAAGCAGAAAAGCGTCAATAGTAACTGAAAAGAAATACAAAACAGGCAAGTCTACAAAGCCTGAGGACATTTTAAGAGTGATGCAAATAAAGCATATCACAAAGACCACTTAGTAGTAATCCTATTTTACAGGCATAACTTTCAGTAAAGTTCAAGAAAATTTAATCATTAGAATTACGGGAGGTAAGAATTTCTTATAAGTATTACAGGGCCATTAAAAATTGTCATCAGTTTAAAACGGACTTAAATCATATTCATTAATTATTAAGCATTACTCTGGTTCACTGATGTTTTTAATGGAATGAACTGCAGTAACATCACTGCTATCTATTTATAGACAACTCATCTTTCAGTATAGAAGAGCCTTTTCATGTTGGTATCAAAGCAGGTTCTCCCTCTGTAGCAAGACTTCTAATCCATTGCTTAGTGAATGAAAGAGACAGTACTGAGGATGCTTATGAATCTCATAGTAGCCCATGCACTCATTCATAATACTATCGATAAAACAAAGTCAGGTTTATAAGATTTTTTTCCTCCTAAAGAGAGAATACAATCTCTTTATTAACATTTTAAAAGATCTAAGAGAACTGAATGAATAATGTCAAAAAAGTAACCTGTTGCTCACTGCTGGTCTTTTCTCTTGACCCTTCCATACTATTGATGTTAATCCATCACAAGGTCAAGTGTGCAGTCTCGTTTCATGGACATTTTGTTATTGTTGTTTCCCCCCCCCCAGTGCCTTAAATGAAGTAGTATGCTAGCTGCAAGTCTTATTCCTCTTACTCCTCCTAGCTGCTGACAGTTTGTATCTTTCCCAAAAACATTCCATCACATTCCTGATTTTCTCATATGAAAGTATGATAACACACCCCAAAAAAGTAAAGAAATCAACTTTCAAACAACCTCAAATACAGTCTGAAAAAAGGACTACCAGACAACCTGCAGATAGTTGTTACCTAGAGATAGTAGATGCTAAATAGAAGTGCCATCTGTCGGAGCAAATTACCATTTATGTGTCTCACTACTCCTATGCGTTCAGAAGAAAGAATTGCAGCCTCATCTACCACACTGATATCCGCTCACAGCAGTTCCAAACACAGCCAAAAAGCTCTACATTGCAAAAAGGCCAAAAGTCTTCAAAAGAAAATTCTCATTCTAGTACTGCAATTACAACAGCATTAATTTAAAAATTCTCAAAGGTGCTACCTCACATTGCCTAAGGTTCTTCTTACCCCCTGAAATGTTAAGACTGTCCAGAAAAATCTATTATGAAAGTTACTGTGATGAAAGTAGATTAAGTAGTTTTGATTTTTTTTTTTTTAAACTTAAAAAAATATATATATCCTAGCAGAATTTATCCATGGTCCTAAACTGAAGAGTTCATTCTTCAGAGGGAATAAATACAGAGCTGTTATGTAAGAAAGTGCATGAGAACAATTCCTCTGGATTATGTGCGTATCTAGAGGCTGAACTCTTTTTTCAATAGAACACCACAAACAGCAACCTAAAAATGATAAAAATAACACAGCCTCTGCAACATAAGGCGGCAACCACATCTTCAAAAAAGCTGCCGGAGGTAAAGTCTCAGTTCCTTCAGCTTTATGCCATCTTCAGATAAACCAGTTTTCATTCTGACCTCAGCATTTGTGTGCGTCAGCTCCTCCAGTCCTATTTTTGGTTCACTCATCGAACAGTATCAGTGTCCTAGAGAGTTCTGCCTGTTAAGTGCATTCTCTGTAGTGACTAGCTTTTTGTAGTAAAGAATCCTCTTCATTATACACAAATCCAGGGTGCAACCACAGGTGGCAAACTGCAATAGGACATTTTTGTAATTAAATACTTGGCTTCAATATTGTTATTCACACGAATTAAAAATAAAATTGCAATTTAGTGTCATAGAACAGAAGTTTCACTGCCTCCTTACAGAGCAAAACAGAAAACTGACTGGTAACCCTACACAGTTTATGCACTTTCATGAGCTTCAACCAGCTAGTTTCAGGTTTTACAACTAGATACTTGAATTTATAATCCAGTTCAGAACAACAGTGAAAGAGTTGGTGTTTGATTTAGTTAATGTAAATTACAGATAGAACCTCATTCATAGACTTGCAGTTCATTATTACTAAAGTCTAAGCACTTCTACTCACCGTTTATTCAAAATAAGAAATAGAACTAGGCTGCTCTCTGCCAAGCAGTACAATGTTCAGAGGTTCCTAATTTTATTAATGCAGAAATCTTACTAGCAATTACAAAAACTCCTGTCCCTTCTCTTTCCAGTAGCTATTTTGAAGCCTCCTACTACCTTAGATCCATAGTTATACCAGGCAGCAGAGCCTCCCGGAGGTTCCTTTCACAGGAAGGCTCAATTCATCCCTGCCATACCCTCCACTCCTGAAAGTCTTTCTGCTAGCCAGACAGAAAAGCACATGGAGAACTAAGCCTTAGAGAAAGCATGAGGACAGCAACACAGTGCAGAACAGTTTGCGAAATCTGAAGGAAGTCAATCTTTTCACATCATTAGGATAATGAATAAGTGGCACATACCAAACACTGGAGCAACTAGTACTTCTTTCTTTGCAGTCCTACCTGAACTGTTCAAGTACTGCCAAACCGTGGATGAAACTAGAAGACCTAATACTGAACGTACATTTCTGAAGCTAGTAAATAAAGCAGAATTAAACTTCATGTTTTAATTCATCATATCTCTCTACAGTACTGTACTTATTTCTAAGATAATTCTATTCCTATCTAGGTGGAAGGTAATCTCATTCTTGGGAAACTGTTTTCAGTAGAAAGGTAAACCAGGCCATTTCCACATATCAGCGTGGAGTTAAAGGAAGGGCAACAGCACATACACGAGTGCAAAACATTACATAGGAGTTTGTGACAAATTGAGTCAAGTTCCCCCTTCCTACAGGAATAAACTCAGGCCAGAAAGCATTTTAGGCACCAACTATACGGCATCAGACTTATACCAAATCCGTTTTGAAGTAAACTGTCTGTATCAAGACACAAAATCTGAGACACCCCCATCTTTCTAAACCAG
This sequence comes from Lagopus leucura, assembly GCF_019238085.1. Taxonomy (NCBI): domain Eukaryota; kingdom Metazoa; phylum Chordata; class Aves; order Galliformes; family Phasianidae; genus Lagopus; species Lagopus leucura. The sequence goes on along the minus strand of NW_024962284.1, from coordinate 3,186,559 downwards.
TAACTTTTGAAATCTGAAGTTCAAAATACTATTGAACTTCAGTATGAATCCGAGGACAGAAAATAAACGTTTCTCAAAAAATTCAAACTCTTCACAAAATCCTTTGGAAAGAATACCGTGGATATCATACAGCTATCTTGGTAATACCCTCAGTGATTATTCTTGATAACCCCCATCCATGAATCTCATCACTGACATCATACATATCACAATATAGATGGATTTTTTTAAAATGCTACACAAATTGCTCATTTAGCAAGATACTGATGACAGAATCATTACGATTTCTTCAGTAATTTCTATGATGACACTGACGACCTGAAGTGATAACATTTAAATACAATTATTCACAAAGCCACAATGTTGCTGCAACAATTAGAACATCTGTAATGAAGGAAAAATAGCAAATTAACTGTAGTTTGATAAGCAACCCATTTCAAACAACAGATCCCTCCTCTTGCAACTAGAACATGTGTTTACGTGACCTGTCCCACACAAATTCAAGTGGAAAAGCTTCCAGACATTCCATGCTAGCTCGATCCAACTGTTCTACTGAAGAAGAATATCTGTATGTTGTAAAAGCAGAATTAAATATGTTTGAGAGATGAAAATGTAATAATCTCCTCCAGCAAGAAAAAAAATAACAATTTACCCCTAGGCCTCTTTTACACAACATACAAAGTAAAGGAATGCCTTATCAAGTACCCCATTTGAAAATCTGCACAGTAAAAAATTCAGTGATACACTGCAACCATGAGATTGTCGTAACTAATAAAGCCATGGGTTTCATTCAGAATTTCCAGACTAACATCAGACAGCAATTATTTTTCATTTTCAATGTACTGCAAAATATAATTTTTTGTCATAAAAAGAAATTGGAGTACTCTGAAATGCTTCTAGCAACAAGCAGCTCAAGTGCTTTTTTTTTTTTGTTTTCCATTTTCACCTTCCATCTCCAAAGCCTCTGTTTTATTTCACTTTTCTTTTTACTTAATTCCATCTTTAATGGAATACTTAAGAATACTTACAAAGTACTTTGATAGCTGTGTGCCTAAAACCAGAAAGCCTTGAAAATCTGGATCTTTCATCACATTTTCAGATTGTCCTCACACTGTATAGCAAAGTAGAAAATATAAATGTGCAAACTTGCTGACACTATTAGAAAAATAAAATCATAGAATCACTCAGGTTGGAAAAGACCTTAAAGGTCATCAACTCCAACCATGACCTAGCCACACTACCTTAACTCTACCAACCCTCCTCTAAATCACATCCCTGAGCACCACATCAAAATGGTTTTTAAACACACACAGCGATGGTGACTCAACCACCTCCCTGGGGATATTCCAGTGCTTCACAACCCTTTGCGTAAAGAAGTGTTTCCTGATATCCAACCTAAACTTCCCCTGGTACAACTTAAGGCCATTTCCCCCAGTGAGAAGAGACCAGCCCCGCTCTCTCTGTAAGCACCCTTCAGGTATTGGAACAAAGCAATAAGGTCTCCCTTCAGCCTCCTTTTCCCCTGACTAAACAGCCCCAGTTCATTCAGTCTCTCCTCACAGGCCATATTCTCCAAGCCCTTCCCCAGCCTTGCTGCCCTTCTTTGGACCTGCTCCAGCACCCCCTCAGGTGCCCCAAACTGAACACAGTACTCGAGGTGAGGCCTCACCAATGCCAAGTACAGGACAGGATGACTTTCCTAGTCCTGCTCACCACACCATTCCTGATACAAGCCAGGATGCCACTCGCCTTCTTGGCCACCTGGGCACACTGCTGGCTCATATTCATATCATGACTGTCCATCAGTACACCAAGGTCCCTTTCCACCAGGCAGCTTTCCAGCCACTCTTCCCCAAGCCTGTGGGGTTGCCTGGGGTTGTTGTGACCAAAATGCAAGACCTGACACTTGGCCCCATTGAAACTCATACAGTTAACCTTGGTCTATTGATCCAGTCTATCCAGGTCCCTCTGTAATGCCCTCCTCCCCTCAGGCAGATCAACACTCCCTCCCAAATTGGTGTCATCTGCAAACAGGTACAAAAACTAAATGTGAAAACATATATATACGAAGCTCTAGGAGTGAACCTGATTTCATCTGCTGCTAACCTTGCTGATTTCCAAATATGCCATTTCTGTTTATGTCTTTGCCTGCAGCTGCAAATGTGCCATTGTACTGGATCTAACTCTTAAATCCCTCTTTTAGTGTAGCGAGGTCACAAACACCATGCCACATTTGTTGTACAGTGCTTGCTTCTCTGATTGATGACATCTATTGAGCTATCTGCAACTCCTTTATTGCTTCTGTACACTTATTCAATTTGTTTCTGCTCAGTCAGACTGCATATTTAGCACTATTTTGCTTTTAACTACATCATCTGGCAGAGTACAATGAATGGACTTCTCATTCAACTCATAATTAAAAGCACCATGCAGGTCTTATCAGACAAGGGAACACTCTTAGAAAAGATGCAAGTTTCCAGTGACTAGGACAGTTTATTTCCCTACTCTTAAACAGTGTTAAGCATTTAGAAACATAGGTCCTAAGAACACAGACTCTCAGCTTACAGCTGTTTCTAAACAAATTTATTTAAGGACACATGAGAAACTCAAGAAAAGTTTCCACTTCAGTGACTTACAGAAAACAAACAAAGAAAACAATCCTTAGCCTTAGCTCTTCAACAACAGGCTTGCTGCTTACTCACTGCTAGCAGGTTAAGATTTCTTTTCTGTTCTAAATTAAATATAACTTGGTCATACTTTTTTCCAGGAACTCTACTCAGCGTCATGGTTCACATCTCTATGTGTGATGCTGACTAACAATATGAACTGTATGAACTGCTGTGAAAAGGTGACAGAAGCTGTTGAATTACTAAGGCTTGGGACATGGGAGCGCACTCGACTATGATAAACACAGCAAGCAAGAAAAGTTATTCCAAAAGCTTCCTGAAGCTCAGACAGAATTAACACTATAAGATGTGGATCTTTCTGAATATGGAAGATTTATTATCTTCCTTCATCTGAACTAATATACGTTGAAGTTTTTATACGCTGAAGTCTGGAAGAAGGCACGCAGAACTCATTAAAACTTTAACAATTTAATGAACAAGAGGAGAAAGAATTGTAGATCATAACCAGCTAGCCAATTTATGTGACTAGTTCCAAGTGCTAGAGGAAGGTAAGAAACCTGTGCTGAACCCACAAGAGCCCTTTCTTCATTAGCTGTTATTTTTTGGTCACTCCTATAATTCACATTTTTCTCAAGAGTAACAGTAGTAGCTAAGCCCCTTCTAAATCCTGATTAATATTTGAATTAGGCAGCTACCTGCTGGCTGGGAACCATCTGTGGCCAAATAACAATTTCAGTAAGTTTTATACATAAAAAGACAAGCAAGCAATGTTTAAATTCCTATTTTTCAGATATTTTGAATAAGGAATACAACTCTCCTCGTTACAGCATAAACTGTTCATTTACACAGTGTTTCTAGCTTACACCAGTACTGATTGCCAGGTAGGTGCTTTGGACAATCAATTTTTTAAATTATTACTATTTTAATGTTTTCACACCTAATTAAATATCTAATTTTCTGTCAGTGTACTTAACGAAATATCAGACCTGAGGCTCCAGGTTCAAGTTTCAGTCAATGAAAATGAAACTGAATAGGAAATACAGTAAATCTCTTCTGAAATGGGAGCTTACTGATCAAGCATTTCCAGTTTCATTGTGACCTTAAAGAGCAGCTGTATTTTCTATTATAATTAGCTCTTGCACCATAAGGCATAACTGTTCTCATCATGGAGCAGGCAAGCAGCTACTTGTATACAGTATTTCCAGTAACAATTACTGTACTTTAGGTGTTTTGTATACTTGTAATTTAATGCTACAGAGCTAATTACAATATCTTCGATGTACATCTACATTTCAATATTCCTTATAAAGTAAAAACTGAATTTAAAATGATTTTTCTAAACTGGTTTCATCTCCTATTTGCAATAAAGTAGGAATTTCAGAAGCATTCACTTATATTCTTTTTTTCTGTTTTTATTCATGTCACTTCAGGATATATCAAGAAACCAAACTTCTAAAACCAAAAAGAGATGTATCTTTCTAGAAAGGAAAGGTATCAAGCAATATCCAACAACTAGTCTTGACCTTTTAAGCTTTAATAAAAATGGAATATCAACTATCTGAAGAGTCATGAAAAACAAAGTTTAAGAAGTAAAATGCCAAGAGAAAGCTTCAAAAAAAAAAAAAAAATGAGAGGTCACACAAATATGTTTTACATGCACACACACACATAGATCAAGTCTGTTGAGTCATACACGAATTTCAATCAGTGGCTACAGAGTCATGCTTAATCTTGCTCTTATATATTTTGGAACCAGCAATACTGAATTCTCTTCTAGACAGTACCATCACTTCAACGCTTGGTGATAAAGCCTATAATGTTACTTTCTTGCTCTATGTGAGTTTAGGATTAACTGGCACGTTGTCCTCTAGCAACATAATATTTAATATTTAAGGACCATTTTTACTGTAGAGAATCATGGGGAGTATTAACATGTCTCACTACACAGACCACAAGTAAATCCACAGTGTTAAACATAAATCCTAAGGCTGGCGGTTTGGAGGGGGCAGCTTCACTAATGTGAGCCATTCCATTTTCATTTTTGTTTGCAAGTTGTTAGCTGCTGAAAGCCAAAATTCAGGAGTACACATCAAAATTCTTCCTTAGTGTAACCAACACAATAAGCCATCAACTCAGAAACTAGCTCAGAACCTTGCTCAGAACTTAGCAAAGCGGAAGCTCAAGTAACAAAGCTTTTCTTGTACAACACACATTTTGTCAGAGGGTAAGAAACTGTCATTATTTTTATACCAGAGATTCAGCTTAAAAATATTTTTAAGACTTTTTTTTTGTTTTTTTTTTTTCAGTTTGGACCACTTCATAACTAAATTGCAGCTTTCCTTGAAAATCACTTTTCCAGCAACTCTACACAGATCAGAGAAAAACTCTGCTGCACTCTGTACAATATGCTTTTAAAATACAAAAACAAAAAAAGCCCCTTCACCATATAAAAAACAAAAACAGACAAAACAAAACAAAAGAACAAAAACCAAACTGAAAAGAATCCAAAATAGTTTACTTACTTATCCCATTTTTGCAACTTCTCTTTTGAAGTAAAATACCATGCAGAGTAACTTTCCACTTTCTGTGTTCCACTCGAGAGTTCAGCCAGGTGCATCAAATCAATGATGCTTTAATTACCAACATGTGTGAGCTGTGGGTCAGCCAGAGGATTTGTAGTCTCTTGGAGAAAAAAAAAAAAAAAAAAAAGTTCAGCTGCAAAATTAATTACACTAATTACTTTCTATGCTTTTAAGTCTTAGTAATTATCAACTCATGAAAAAGTACTGCAGAAGAACCAAATTCTATTATTGCTGTCAGGACAAACTTATTTTCAAAGTACTTTTCAATGTATCTAGAATTATTGCTAAATTACTAATAAGCTTTCCAAATGAAGTGTTACAATTTTTTCCAAATGTACATGCCCCAAAGTGCCAAAATCATGCAGAAAGTGCCTTTTCTAAGAAAGCATGTCTAACCAAAAAAGAAAAAATGGGGGAGGGGTTGCAAAGAGGAATTTATAGCTTCTGATATGTGTTTAATAAAGTTCCAAGCAAGTCTACTATTAACGTTCTTTATCTGATTCTGCAAATAAAAGTTCTTTTGTGTGAGCATATTTTGCTGGACTTCAACATTTCAAAGCAGATCTATTTATGAATTAAGTTCTTGAAACAGATACTTTTCGTGTCTAGGAATAGAAGAAAATGAAAAACCAAACTCAAGTACCTGATCACAAAATCTGTCAACAGCTCTTTTTAGAAAATCCAGTTCTCAAGAGGTTACAATTATCACAGCATGCCATTTTTTCAGGAAAATAATTTTGTCCTAGACAGCTTTCAGTTGTATAGTTATGTTCTTTTTTTTTTCCTTTCTTTGAACGAATAATGGCTGTAGCCATATCTGCATGGTGAAAAGTTACCTCACAAGTCAGACTGCTCTCAACAATCTGAAAAGAGAGAGGGACATAGACTAGGTCTGGATTACACTCATTGTTGTTTTTCTGATGCTTGAACTAAAAGGTTCACATTAACATGCTATCATAAAATCTAATAATAAAATTGAGGAGCAGACTGACATCATCCCTAGTTTTTAAGATTTATCTGCAACTTAGATCACTAAAACAGCCTGTTTTCAGAGTAGCTCTTCAAAACTAATTTAATGAAACTTTTTTTTTTTTTTAATGTGTTCATACACTCTCTCAAAATATTAATGCCAGGCATGCAAAGCAGACATTGTTTGGTGAAGGAAAGAAATGCTAGCTGATCCTTTATGCCCTGGCTTGAGTCAAAATTCACCAGAGACAAAGATAAGTCAACTGTACCTCAGCATTCTACATCACCAAGGAGAGCATGGCAAGGCTTTCCTGCTGCATGTTGTTAGAATTATTTTTATAGAATTCTGCAAAGGGCAGAAATAATAACAATTGATTTCATATTGCTTGCTATTTGTGGAAACTTACAATGAACTGACATATTAATGGGGCTAAGCAGCATTTCCCATGTTTCTCAAAGTTCCTATTTTGTAATTTTATTTTATCCTTTCACACTTCAGATATTTGCCACGTATTCTTTAGAGACAGCAGAGTATTGAAAGAGTGGCACACAGTAAATGCTAGAAACACTCCTGATTGTGCTTATCTTTATGTTAAAGACAGAGGAATGATTCAGAATATTAGCTGTTTTCATTGTTAAACTGTCGTACTTTAAAAATACAGCTTTTCTAACAATCTGGGTTTGGAACACATGACAGGTTTCAAGAACTACCATTTCTAGTAACTTCCCTAGCTCAGAACTTTTCTGTGCACTGCAGATAACTTAATCCACCTCATACAAAATTGTCAAGGTTTTTTTTTTTTTTAATATTCAATAGTTATGAAGCCATTTTTCCTCGTTATTTTCTCTTGAATCATAAGAGCACTTGGCAAGAACTCAAAGCATACGTGGCTGCCGATGTTTCATATGCTGGCAGAGAAGGTGAAGGTTGAATCACTCTAACGCATAGGAATCGATTCGGAATAGCTCTTGTAGGTTTGGAAAGAGCTACTCGCTCTCCCAGCTAACAGAAATGTTACACCACGCCACTGCAGACTGAAAGAGTTACAGAATTTACGAAGAAAGCTATTGTGCTTGGTCGTACACTCTATTCCCTGAACCTTGGCAACAAAGAAAGGGTTGAACCTCTTAGTGGGAGGATGATTACCGAATAGTGCTCCTGGCATGCACAAGGCCTTTCTGTTCCTCATTGATTGCTGTGGGTATCAGAAGTGAATGAAGTAGGAGAAGATGGATTGTTCTAATACTCAGTTTCCCTGCAGATAAGCACTGAGCTGGGGCACTCTTTCCTGGCTTCAGGTGGACCTTCAGCTCTTTTGAATTCTGGAAGCAGTTTATTTATATTCAGAGCCCTTAAAATAAATACTACCTCATTTTCAACTGTCTCAGATTAACTACGTCTCTCTTTCTGTAACAAAACATTAAGTTCACTGTTTTGCCCAGAGCCACGCTTCTCCTAGCTCAGGGGCTCTACAGAACTTCTGTTTTAAGTATTATCTTGAACACCATCTCCCTTCCCACTCAGGGCTGGTGTTGCTGCAGCAGCCTATGGCCCACCCAAATCCCCACCTTCCCCTCCTGTCAGGGCTCCTACCTCTCATCTTCCCTAGGTGCTTGTCCTAACACCAAACAGCTGTGTCTCAACCAGCTGGGAGAAGAGCTCTGCCTAGCCAAATCCTTAGGGCTTCTACTCAAAGCCTGAAAGTAACAAGCAGTTGAGTGTGCTTTGGATTACCTGTAGCAATATCAATCCATATTGAAAGATTGAGGAGATAAGGATCTAATAGCTAGAGGGATTCATGTGTAATTCAGAACACTAAAGAAGAAGGGCTTCAGCCATACAGGAGAAGAATCTCAAAAAGCCAACACAGCATTCATAAATGTCCTCCCTCAGAAGAAGAAAAAAATACTATTTAGCATGTTAGCTACTACCGGGAAATAACTGGTAGACATCACGTTTGTTTATTATTGAATAAAAATGGCCTTCATTCAATAAAGAAGCTGCTTGCAAAATATATATATGTGTTTGAGAGTTTTATGTTTTATGTATAGTAAATAATATAATCATTTTAAACAAAGGCTAATTTTTTTGAGTTTTTATTCATTTGTGTATGTCATTCATTTTGTCCAAGAGATATAGTGGAGAGGATGCAGTATGAAAAATGAGCACTATGCAGGTGTTGTACTTTTGTTTTCTTTTACAAATTTGGACACTCAAAACTCATGAATTCAATTTCAGCTTGCAATTTTTCCACCATAGAAAACTGAGACATACTGAAAGCATTCCTTTTTCTTCATTAGATATGAATGGTTCCATTCAAATGTTGCTCTTTGCTCCTCATGATTTAGAATTGGTCAACTATCATCATACTTCTACTGCCTTCATAAAAAGGTTGCTGCAAATCTACTTTATACATTGAGCCACAGTCATCTGCAGAGGGTGGTGATATTCAGCTACTGCAGATTGACTCACCACCCATAATTCTCTACACTTTCTTTAAACCTTATCTACTTTGTCTGTAAAGAGTTTAGTTGTGAATAGTGTGGATGCCAAAATGAGTGCAATTGTTTCATCACAAACAAGGTTTTATGCCCTATAAATCTTTTTTTTTTTCCTTTGATGTAGTGTATGCTCCAGTATTGCGTTATTAAGGCATTCAGCCTTCACTCTGTTGTACTTTTTGATGGTTTGGGGTTTCTGGGGGGTTGGTTTTTGTTTCTTTCTGAATTGAACAGGATAAATAAGAGCCAGTTGTCTCTTATTTGTCTCTTATTTGTCTCAGGACACAATTGTGAACAACACCTCAGGAACTGGTCCTGGTACATTCGCTTCTAAAAGATAGGGCGTTCTAGTCTACCTGACAAGAACAGAACTACTACCTTACAAGCAACAGAACAATTTCAGTTTTGAAGTTTAATGTGCTTTTTCAAGTACACACAGCATACAACATAGCAAAACCAGAACTGTAGAGATGGCCACAGATTTCAATTGTAATAATACCTTTACTGGTTTTAATAATCAGGTCCCAGACATCCAGTGACTAGCCATTCTGTTTTGATATTTTCCTCTACAAAAATTTACAATAAAATAATAGCAATAAATAAATAAAAAATTTTAAAGCCTTTTGCTTCTATGCTTTCTTTTCTAGCTGGATTTGAGACTATGGCTGTGTTGTTAAACCTGTTCTAATAGCTAAAAACAAAAGGAAAAAAAAAAAAAAAGAGAGAGAGAGAAAAGGAAAATAAATACTGCTTATCCAACAAATATCACCTGATTAATTTCCCTGTGTGTCACAGAAGCCTATGTGCCTATGTAGTGAGAATATCTTGCGCAGGTTAATAAAGTAATGGAGTTAATTTATTGCCCAATGTTGAGTCACAAAAAAGGATTAAGATATAGTATCTGGTCAGCTCTGCCTGCAAGGCATGGCATGATTTCTGATCCCCTCTACTTTGTCCTGGACTATTGTGCCCTCCACACTGTCTCATTGCTTTGATCGAGATACTGAAGAACTGGAAATAAAAGAAACTGTCAGCCTGACTGCTCATCCAATTCCCACCTGCAGTAGAAATTGATAATGAAGCAGAAGGCTCTTCATCCTTAAATAGTCTTCTAGGGATAAATTACACGAATGTCAAGTGTCTTCCTGGTAGGCACTGAGAGTTACCATTGTTGGACAGACTGCTCAGACCTCCAATTAATTATGTCTGTCCATCTGAGACTACAGCGTGTGGTGAGATAGACACAGGGAAAGTTTTATTGGTGGGAAAGGAGCTAGGGCATTTTCCAGCAGGGCTACTTAGATCTTCTCAGGCAGCATCCTAGATGCTGGAGGTGGCATAATTTTGTCCCTGTTGGGATATATGCTGTTATATATAATGTAATATAATGTGTTATATTAGAGACATAGACAATTGTGAGAATCCTATTTTGAAAAACTGTCCTGAAAAGGACATCCCCTGATGTCCTTCCTTTTCCTCTAGGTAACCAAAGACGTTCTCTTACGTGTCTCTCAATCATCTGCTTGTAACTTATATTTTGACATTTTTTGTCTTGAAATCCAATCCGCTTTCTGCATTAAGGTATGTAAATGTACCTGTTTGCACTGTCACACAAAGTTACAGGAATTAGAAACTGTTAATAACTTCCAATTAATTGTAATTTATATTATCACTATTTTGTCACCTTACATAAAAATTGACCTGTATCAGAAAAAGTGGAAAATTATAATTACTGTTAGACAAGGTGAGAGGAATACACTCTTTGGAAACTACAATATGTTGAATCAGTAAGATTTCAGAATCTTACACTTTAACACTTAACTTTAACTGCTTTTCCCCCATAAGTGAGATTTGAACCTTACAAATCCCTAACCTGGCATAGATTTCCAGCACTGTAGTTAATTATTCTGTAACAACACATAAAATTAACTGGATTGGTGAATAATCCTAACAACAAAGGAGGGGAAATAACCTTTTAAGTATTATTATATTATTTGACTAATAATGTTTCCATATGGAAAGTGTCTCCACACTTAAAATATATTTGAAGACAAATACTTCATTCTAAACAGAACCACAGAGAGGAATCCTGACATCTTCCATAGTGCCCCACAGAAAAGTCTTGAAAAGCTCATTCCTGAAAACCATTTCAACAGAAAATAAATGTAATACTGACACCAGTTTAGCACAGACAGCACAAAGAACAAAAACCTGAGACACTGAGAAGCTTTGTGAACTTGTATAACACTACAGATTTCACAGAATCTTCTTGAAAAGGTGACGAATACTGAGTCTGTCATCATGCAAACTCTCTGACATATGGCCAATAGATTGTTGGTAAATATTTAATAAAATGAAACATTATTCTCTGTCACAAAACCTCTAGTATTACAAAGATGCAAAGGAACAGCAGCAAAGCACGTGCTTTTTTTGGACAATGGTGCTGTGTTTCAGGTTGCCATATCTACAGGCTAAGATTAAAACTCAGTCTGTTACCACAGTGTAATACAACTCAGCAGAAGGGGCCTCTGTAGATTTGCTTTTTAGTTAAACTTGGTTTCTATGGTTCAACAGCTTGACAGCAGTGTAAAAGTATATTGTTTTTGCTGGAACATCTGTCCTTCAAGGTACTACTATTCCTACTACAAATCTTCACAGTAAAGCCATTAGTTTGAGTGAGAGTTGTTTTTTTTTTCTTTCTGCTATTATGTTCTATGCTGTGGCAGGTGTAAGATGGACACGAAGGACAGAATTGGTGTTTCTAAGTTTACAAAAAATTATTAAACACCTGAATTCATCAGTCACACCTGCTCATGTGATAGAGAGCTCAATTTTACAAAGGACAAATTCTCTCTTTCTTTTGCAGTTCTGACTTAAAAATCGGAATTGCTATTAAAAATAGTATTGGCAACTTTCATTCCAGTGGAATTCCACCAGCAAAAAACAACATATTTGGAAGATCCATTGATGTCTGTTATGAATTGCTGGAATGCCAAATGCCCGCATTCAGATCTACCATGCCAGAGTTACGTGCAATATTGCCAACATTGCCAATCCAAATCCTAAAATCCTGGATGCATTTAAAAATCTTTACTTTTAAGAATAATGAATGTTAAGTGTTTGGATTTTTTTCTCATGCTTTCCTGTTTTCCACATATGTGTGTCACACTCATTTCAATGTACTCTAATTGAGCACCAAAAATATTCAAGTATAATTTCTTCAGTGAAAACCAGAACACAAACGTCATTTCCAGAGGTTTTAAGACACCGAGTCCCCTGTCAAAAAACTGAGGAGTGTTTGAAGATAAAAAGATGCAAGATCCACTATAAAGACTGACAATTGGCCACACTGTACACGGAAAGCACATGCTTGCCAAGTTTCTGTGATGGAATTAATCAGCCATCAGGAATGTTTGTCTCAGTCCATTTGCTTCAACTACTCTACCTCCCTCTAGAAGCAGCAACACTGCTGTACAGATTTACTACAGATAATTTAGCAGTTGAATGGGTGCATATGTCAATGAATAAGCTGGAGAAATTAGTTTTACTGCCTGGCAAACAACAGGCGGGGTCAGTACATGTGTCTAGAAAGCTGTTAATGAATAATAGCACTTCTTTTCCAAATTAAATTAAAACAAAGGACCTCACATTTAACATCAGCAGTAGAGATCAAACATTTTTGAAATCTGAGAACTCTCCTTATCCAGCAGAGGTTTTTGCTTTCTTCATTAAGAACAAAACAAAGCAACGTCGCCCAACCAACCAGCCAACCAAACCCCAGCCTTTTTAAAATGAATTCACCCTGCAAGGCAACTGTATTTCTACAGGACAGTCAAATCCCACAAGGACAATTATTGCACTTAGTGTGGTATTATAATCCTTAAACACTCCCCCCAGTATTATCTTGCTGTAAGTTATTTTCTCATCAGCTTACTTACTTTAGTGCTTCACATTTCATAACCAAAACTTCAACCAAACTAAAAACAAATACATCTGCACTACTGAAAAATATCCTGGCTACAGGTCAAATTAGTAACAACGTTTAGAACGTTTGTCATTTAAGCTTGTTTGATTCCTCCACAATAAGGAGCATAACTACACTTCACCACGAGACCTTGTGTTATCCAATCGTGTACCAAGAAGACATGAGAAGTCACTCTAGAATAGCATCTGCTATAGCGTTTAAGTTCTGCAGATGTTAAAGCTGATGTTGAACACAAATAAAGTCCACTAGGTGGCATAAAGCAATTAATATCATGATAAAAGTCAAAACAAAAGCACTACTTTTTGTCATGATATTTATTTATTTTATGACAAAAAACACCCGTAGCAAAATATTTCTTTTTTCTAAGCATTGATGTTAATAATCTGTTGCATTCTGTATACAAACTACTCTAAAGGGGAATATTGAAGGCACAAGCTTAGATAAGTCAGGTAATATTAAATAAGGAAGGTTATGAATACAACCCTAACTCTTCCCTTTATGATTTTATATAGTAATACAGCATTATTGCACAATCAGAAGCTACTCTAAATATAATACATCATAATTTATACTTTCATAGTTAGCTTTCTACTCCAAAAGAAAAGAAACAAGAAAAAAGAAAAGAAAAAAGTAACAATTTCCCACTTCTTAATATTCAGAGTGACTATGCCTCATTTTCACTAGACATTTTCTTTAAGAATAAGACCTGCCCTGGAAAATCTCATCTGGAAAACTGAGTGCTCAGATGAATTATGGGTGCTTCTAAAATGTGCATGTTTTTAATCATACCAGTTACAAGTACTATAACCTTTACAAGGAGGCACATTGCACGTTACCTGCATATGAAAGAACACAATTTAACTCTTCATGGCTCTGTGTTTGGGAAGCACAATGCAAACACTTAACAGTTTAATTTCCACACTGCTTTTGCCAGATTGTCTGCGTTCCCTACCTCACATGTGTGAAAACTGAATCGATGAACAGTTAAATTACTTGATACATGTTCAGAGAACAGATGAAAGAATTACAATGCAGGAATCTTGTGCTCAACTATCTGTCTGCCTTTATGTTAGGTGTATTGCAGACTTCACTCTTCTCCCAGAAAAGACAATAAACATGTCTTGAATGTTTTTGAAAGCCTGATTTTAAACTCACAAAGGCCATTTATATCTTCAGTTCCCTCTACACACATTGCTCTCTTCTAGCATTCATGAATACATGCATTCAGTTTTCTGGATTCTAAACTGAATCTTACTGTGCAGCTTCCGTACTTGCACTATTGTAATCTGAATGCAAAATGAAGGTACAGTCCCACTGAAGACTGTTCGGTAATGTAATGTCAAGGGGAGGTCCTCTTTTTCTTTCAATGGGCACCAATGAGAAAAGTCTTTGTGTCTTTTTTTTTCCCCACGTCAGGTATTTATACATGCAGGGAACATCCCACCTCCCCCATGAGCCCCTTTTTCTCCAGGCTGCACAGGGGCTCTCCTCATGGGACAGATGTTTCAGTCCATTAAGTCATCTTTATGACCCATTATGGACTCACTCAATCCTGTCTTTCTTGGGGAAAACCAGAAATGGACCCAATACTCCAGTTATGTCCCACCAATGAGGAATAAAGCAGAAGAACCATCTCTCCAAGCCTGTGGGAGGTGGTCTTTCTAATGCAGCCTGGTTAATTCCCAGGCTGTGCAGGTCAATGGAGTTGTTCCTCTTTTGGTGCAGGACTTTGCATTTCCCTCCATTGAACTTCACGAGATTCTATCCACTTCCCCTAGCCTGCCAAAGTCCTTCTGATCAGCAATACTTCCACCAACAAGCTCTCGTCCCAGTTTTGTACCACCTGCAAACTGTTCCATCATCAATGTTATTAACAAAGATATTAAGCACTACGAACCCTTTTATCTAGTTCTGGGTGTGCAGGAGAAATCAAAGGTCAGGAAACATATTTACAATCCCAAAAGAGGTCATCTGCAGACCCTGAAGAAAAACCTTCCTCATAAAGGAGTGCTGTGTAGCAGGACATTTCTCCTCAGTGCACTGTTTCCTAGTAGTTATTCTCTTCAGCTCTCTAACTAAGCTGTTCCACAAAAGGGAGCTTATATCTACATGACAGCCAAGAGACCTCAGCGTTATATGTTCATTATTGGTAGCAGCCACGTTATTACCTGATCTCAGATAGAAAGCACAAGAGCAACAAAATATCTTGTCTTTGTTTCTTCTGCTATAGTGTTTCTAGCTTTGCAGATGTAGCAAGCTGTTGCATGCGGTCCTTTGCTGCTGTTTAATTAGCAATCCTACATACTCTGGAATGTCATTGCCTATACGCTTTCTTTGCATGCTTTCAGATGCTTACCTTATATTGAAGTGCTCTTTAGCAGGTTATATAAGACATTTCAGCAAAGGGATACTGAAGATGTGACATCAACTTTTTCATCCTTGTGGAGGATGAGTCAGATGTGGTCCCTTTGTATTCATCATTCAGGCTTTGTTTGGGCTCAGTTTTGTAAGTGCCCCACTCACTGGTTACCTTATTTTTCTCAGTGCTTTCTTAATGTGCATTTACACAACTTCAATATGAATTTGAGCTTAGAATTATTATTCCCTTTGACAAACGAAATTAAAGCCTCTTGGAAATTTTATATTTCTGGGCCATAAACATTTCTTAGCTAATTATTATTACAAAAAATATAATATATGGCTGAGCTGTCCTTGTTCTGCTTCTAACGTGTTGACCTCACAGATTGTGCCTAGACAGTAAATTACTGTATAATGAAACAGGGCCTTCATGACTGCTATCCATAAACCAGTCCTGTTACGTGCAGCAGTGGGACATCTAGTTATGAAACATAAAAATGTTAGAATGAGCATAATTTTTTCCTTATCATATAATTTTAAAGCAAAAGATGCTTCACAGCTAACTGGATGTAAGGAAAAAAACAGATGCTACTTTAGTTAATTGTTTTAATCTTTATTGAGAAATATTAAATCTTATTAAAATCCTATTGCAAAACTAGATGATTCCCCTTCTATCTGTACTGATATCCCACAATAGCCTGAAGGATTTGTTTTGGTTTGATTGTATATTTTAAAGATTAAGCAGCAAGCTCACTAAAGAGTGGAAAAAAGACATTTGGTATTACAGCTCTACCATTAAAATTCACTCTAATATGACTTGAATGCTGAATTTTCAACACTGGAAGTCTGAAAATGATTTTTGAGCATTCTTTTAAAAGATAGGTTATGTGGAAAAGTCAAAACCTCACTAAGTTCAATCATTTGTATGCTATGCTAATCAATAACATGTGTTACGGGAGAAGAGAGAGAATGTGAGAGGATGCCAGTTTTTCTCTGTCTCTTTATAAAAATGAGGATCAAATGATACAACCAAAAAAGCACCTAGAAAAGTCAGGTGTCCTCTGCATACACATGCCTCCCATTAAATAAAAGGTTTTGTTCTCTGTCTGAACAGAGTATCTTTAAACAGCTGCTCCTGGCTTTGTTAAATTCGGCTAGAATAGTAAAGCTGGTCATGAAATGGAATTCCAATTCAGAATTGGAAATGCTGAAATCTTTTTAAAACCTATTAAAAGAATGTAAGTTGTTTGATTAAAAACAAAACAAAACAAAACAAAACAAAACAAAATGAAAAACAATCCTAAAAGGACTTTTAACAAATGGACCTAAAGCTCCTAGAAAAAAAGAAGCCAACTTAGAGAGACTGCCCACTGGGAAGCCTGGAATCTTGTTGACAGTTGACAATGATGCGTTCCTGAAATCTTGTTATCATATAGCAATCTTTGTGAGACAAAAGTAAAAAGTGAGTAAAAAAAATCCAAATTAATACCAAAAGTCAAGAGAAGATGACAATATATAAGCATCCTGACCTCTCTAAGTTATTTATTTGCCTGGTATAATTCTCATAGATAACACTTCTCTTAACATCGATGTGCTACTAGCACTACTTCATAATGTCCCACATAAGCCAAAATTTCTGATTCCCTTCAGTGCTTGCACCAGAATTAACTATTAATGAAATAATATTAAAAGGGAAGAACCAGAAAAACAAAACAAAACAAAACACAGAAATTCTTAATAACAACCACAGGCCAGCAAAGAATATGCTGATGGGCAGCATGTAGACCATTATCATGGGTTTATATCCTCTTTTTTGTTTTGAAGTTGACTGGTTGTACTACTGTTTCTTACAAACACCAAACAAAGATTTTAAATACAACGCATCACCTGTCTAGCTTCATCTGATTCGTATTTATCAGTAAATTCATACATCCTAAAATGGGGTTGAGTAAAAGCTTTCTTTGCAGGATTTTGATACTGGTTTTATAGAAGACCTTGATTCTGTCTTTCACACAGTTTATTTTTATAATGCTTATAAAACATATCTAAGTGATAATAAAGTAATAATTTCAGTTCTTTGCAGGTTTCCTGAGCTGAAAATAGTATAAAATGAAAATACTCCTTTTTTTTTTATATATATTTAAAATGTTCTGAACACAAGGAGAATAGAGAATCTACATATGGCATATTAACACAGTTTGACATTGAGCATTTCACTGTTTTGAAAATTGAAGTGACAGCTAGACAACAATGTAACAATTACCATGAATACTGAACTCCAATATATAACATGAAAATAGTTTAAAATATCGTATATTTAACATATTGTATATATGAGGGTAGTTTGTTTAACATTTTATATATTTTCAAGGGCTGAAACTGATTTGTATTCAAGAGGCAAGAGATGTACTTGAAATACACAGGCTCTTTACAACTCCTGTTCTCCATAGTAGGACACTGACATCACATGACTGAATGACAAAATGGAAACTATACTGTAATTCAGTGTAGGAACTGATCAATTAAAAATGCATGATTTATATCACAATACATTACTAATCTGGTACCACAACAAACGTGATTTTGTGATTTGGGGCACAAAAACATTTTCCTGATAAAATTGTTGGACAGTGCCAAAAAATGGTTCTTATAAAATAGTTAACACAGTTGTTTGATCTCAGTGATACTGGTCAAAAATAAATCAGAACAAAGGACGGTTGGGAAGCAGAAGATACATCGCAGTTTAACAGAGCCCACTCGTATCTGTTGTGTAGATAAACTACTTTCAGTCAAACATTAAGTTGAACACTCAGCTGCTACTGGAATTGAAGACGTTAAAGAAGTACCAGGTCACTGCAGTGTGAAAACTCAGAAAACTCATTCAGATCTACGATGAAAATCACTCTGTTCCGAATAACAACACACAGCAGATTCCATTTTCAAGGATGTCTTTGTTGAAATCTGAGAGCGGGTTTTTAAAATCACTACGTACAACTCTTCATGTCAGTCAGTACCCATCAGCTGTGTCTGAAATATATCACTATAAAAGCATGTTGTAAATCCTTGGATTAGACAACTGCATACTATGGAAAATGAAGAAATTGTATCTCTCATGAAAGAGTGTGGTGGAAACAGAAAATGGCAGTCTTTGTTTACACTTGCTGCAAACCATTCTGTTAATCCTGAGCAAATACTGTTCCTTAAAGTCTGCCAGATGAAGGACCACTTCCAGCCTCATTAGGTAAAACCCAGTTTCTTCGTCAGGCAGTCCAATGAACAATTTCATTTGTTGCCAGGTTACTCCATCTCTAATTTCTTTTGCCAAAGGAAGGTCAGAATTGGCATATATCTGAAGATTCCACAATGAAAATGGGCTGGCACAATTTTTATTGAGAAATTACACCCGTTTTATGATGAATTTACAAGTCAACACAATGAATAGCAGCTTGAAATCAGTTTGGAACAAAATTATGCCTTTAACTGTTATGAGCTTTCTCAAGATACTCTGAGAAACAGCTTCAAAGTACATATATTAAGAAGAGAAGGGAATACAGACAATCTTCAAGGTTTCAGTTAAATCACTGCTACTGCACTGGGAAGATTTATTAAGACTGCTTCTGAATTCCCACCTTTCCCCATAGAACAGTATTCAGTTCATTCCAATGGTGTTAGCGGTACCAGAAAGGCACCTTTGAAAATGGTTACTTTTAAAATACCTTGTAACTCTAGAAAAGTATGTAAAACTTTCAATTGAAAGGCAATCTTGAGCAAAATGTTACGTTCTATTTTTCTACTGGCACTATTTTTGGTACAAAGAGTTCTTTCTATTGCAGAAAATACATTTCAGACCCTTTGTCCTTGCCAGACAGCAGAGGAGCAAACAGCTCCCCACCCTTTTTTTTCTTTTTTTTTTTTTTTGACTTAACAAACTAGGAACATGCAGCAGGGATATGAGTAAGCACGCAACAAAGGTATGTTTTCAACTTCCTAAAGATACAGCAACTAAATCTACTTCATTAAAAGCGAGTTTTTCCTTTATATTCTTCCTCCCTATCCTGGCCACTGGCAAAGTTGCATTATTATCCTATGAGTCATTCTTCCTTCAGAATCTCTCTCTGGGTTGTACTTCTTAATTACACTTTCTCATCCTCTCTCTTTCCCTCGTACAGTTGTTGGCTATAGTCGTGTATCCCCTCTTTTGAATAGATATCTATATGTAATCTCCCATTATTAGAGCAATAGGAAGGAACTGACCATCTTTTACCATGTGTGCCTGTTGAGCACACAATCACTAATTATATCAAATATGCCTTGGGAGGGCTACTGGTGATTTAAATAGCACATTTTCTTCGTCTCTTTAGGACAATGCCGTCTATTGTACAACGCTTCTGTCTGATTCTTTGGTGGAATTCTAGCCACTAAACTTGAAAAGTTCTTCAGTTTCATAAAGAAAAATGTGGAACATCTGCCTGCTTTCTTTGGGTACGACTCTGCAGTAGCTGAAGTATCCTGCTGTTTGGAAATGTGGAGTAGAAAGTTAAATGTCATTTGAATACATCTTGCAATAACAGCCTGATGATGGTACTACAGCCAAAACCAATACTCATCACTGTTGTAGACAATAAAATTATATGCACTGAATTCTTAATTTTATTTTTAAATGAAATGATGGGAATTCATTTTTTTAAGAAAACTAGGTTTTACTCCCAACCATACAAACACAAATATCTAATGGTGGTTCTGTTCCACCAGGTATACGGAGAATTGAGCATGAATGGGTAACGTGAGTACAGGTGAATGTATACTATTGCTGCTATTTATGCTCAGTGAAGGAAATTGACAGGGTGGGTCCAAGAAGTTGTAACCTGTGTCTTTATCAGTAGTTACTTAACGCATAGCTCTGTCCAGACTCTATCTCTAGCTGTAAGCATAGGGCAGGGTAGGAAAGGTGAAAAAGAAGTGAAAAATAGCTGATTAATTGGAAAAGCAAGATAAGCAGAAAAGTAAGAAAGCCAAAATAAAGCCTTAGGGACTTCAACTAACATCAGACCTTCATCATAGATGCTACTGTAGAAACAAATAATTAGAATGAAAAATCTTAATTGGAATGTATAGGAATTCAGTAACAGTTATTAAACTTAGGCCAAAAAAAAAATCTTGGATTAAACACAACCCCAGAATCTACTTGGAAAAATCAGTCCAGACCTTATCCAAAAATCCATCCTCTTCTCTCCAGCACAAAGTAACATGGATTGCAACACTGGGTAGCCATGACTCTCCCTTGGTGTTGATCCGATAAATCCTTTGAAGTCCCTTTGTGACCTCCGTTTCCAAGGATTTAACAGTAAGATAAAGAAAAGGAGAATGGGCCATTATATATGTGAGGTTTGATCTTTTTATTTCTGTCATGTATGAACATCAAAAGCATGTGTTGGGACTGCAGTTGTCAAACTGTAAGCCAGCATGTGAAAACAGCTGTCTATCCTCAGCACCAACAAACATGAATAGATCTGTCATCATAATTACAGCTCAGAGCTGGATTGTCTTCAAATACCAACAACAGCCTGCACTGTGAGCGATGTCAAATAAGACTGACTCAACTGGTTTAGGATTCATTTTTCAAGAGAACATAATGATATTCTCTTTTAGGAAGGGTTGCAAAAGTTTCTGTGTAACAAAGTCTGTTATTTCTCATGCTAAATATTTCATGACCTCGTAAAAGAAGTCATTCTGGAAATAAATAAATAAAAAAAAAAAGATTTATACATTTAATAAAATAATTACGGAGCTTATTTATGTGCGTATAATGTTAACTTGATTAGAAAGTATTGTTTCTGTATTACAGCAGTAACTGTTCTCTGATACCATTTTACAGATCTCTTACAAATGTTTCTTTATATGCATACAGTAGCTGGAGGGGGATTTATAATGGAATACTGAGATTTTCATCCCCCAAAAAGTCCACATTAGCAACAAGTGACTGAGAGGAGTGTGAAAGCAAGTAACTTTGGACTTAGCGGTGACCCAGCTAAAACTGATGCGGGAATTTGAGGAAGAATAAAGAACTGCAATGTAAATATCACACTGTTCACATAGCTGGTCAGCAAATTTACCATGAATATTACATTTCTCTGTATATCTGTGATCGCATGAGAAGGAGATAGGCTTATGTCAGGAAAAAAAAAAGCTATAAGCAGTCACCTCCTTTGTGAAAGCAGGAGCCAAAATATGACTAAAGGAATCAATTCCCAGTTGCTGCTCTGAGCAAAACTTGTGCAACGGACCTGTGTACTGACTTTCCTCAGGAAAGCATATTACAGTTTTCAGATGTGAGATTACAAACTGGCATTCTTAAATCACAGTTTCTAATATTTGTTCTCTAAGGATACAGTTTCTCTCAAATTTGGTTACTGCTTGATATTCAACACCCAACAATAGGCAAGCTAGGATACTCTGCTTTCCCACCATGTATTACTCCTACATTCCTCAATTATTTTAATTATCATAACAGCTTAGTTCTGATGCAGGAAGAGGAGGAACTAATGAAGAGAGGCATACTGCTGAACATTGCTCTTACAAAAAAAGGAAGGACTGGTTGGTAATGAGAAGGTTGGGGGCAGCAACCATGAGACACTGGAGTTCAAAATCTTACATGGAAGAAATAGGTATTAAGTTAGGCCTGCAACCCTGGATTTCAGGAAAGCCAGCTTTGACCTCTTCAAGGAGCTATGTGAAAATATTCCATGGGTTAGGATCAGTGGAGGATAAAGGGTCCCAAAAGCGGTTGACATTCAACCACTTCTTCCAAGCTCAAGATGGGTGCATCCCTAAGAGTAAGAAATCAAACAGAGGTGGCAGAAGACCCACATGGATGAGCAAGGAGCTCATGAAAAAACTCAAGATAAAGAAGAAAGTCTATGGAATGTGGAAAATGGGTCTGGCTACTTGAGGGGATTATAGGAATGTTGCCAGGGCATGCAGGGATGCTATAAAGAAGGCTAAAGCCCACTTGGAATTAAATCTGGTGAGGGAGGCCAAGGACAACAAGAAAGGCTTATTTTAGTACATCAACAGCAGAAGAGAGAGTAGGGAAAATGTGGGTCTGCTGCTTAATGAGATGAGTGCCCTACTAACAGAGGATAATGAAAAGGTGGAGTTACAAAACATCATTTCTGCTTCAGTCTTTACTGCTAAGACTGCCGCTCAGGAATCCCAGATCCTGGTAATAAGAGAGAGAGTTTAGGGAAGGAAGACTTCCCTTTAGTCATGGAGGATCTGGTCACAGATCAATTAGGCAAAATTAACATATGCAAATCCATGTGTCCCCGTGGGATGCACCCACACGTGCTGAGACAACTAGCAGAAGCAATTGCTGAACAGCTTTCTATTGTCTTTGAAAGATCATGGAGAATGGGAAAGGTGCCAGAGGCCAGAAGAAAAGCCAATGTCACTCCAAAAAAGGCAAGAAGGATGATTCAGGAAAGTACAGACCAGTCAATTTCACTTCTGTTCCTGGAAAAGAAATGGAGCAGCTATTCTGAATATCATCTCCAAGTAAGTGGAAGAAAATAAGTTTATCAGTAGTAATCAGCATGGATTCATCAAGGGAAAAATCATGCCTGACCAATCTGGTAGCCTTCTACAGTGTCATGATGAGCTGGGTAGATGGGGGATGGATGCTGAGTACCTTGACTTCAGAAAAACTTTTGTCTCCCATAGCATTCTCATGGGTAAGCTTAGGAGGTGTGGAATAAATGAGTGGACCTGCTGTAGGGAACCTGCTTTAGCAGCAGGGTTGGACTTGATGATCTCTAAAGGTCCTTTCTAACCCCTAAAATTCTGTGATTCTTGGTAAGTGGTTTATGTTCAACATGGAAAATAAAATCTTTTTTAATTACTACATGGGACTGTATTTCCAAAATATATGTATTTCTAAAAGAAGCAGGCAGTGAAGAGAGTAAAGAATGTAAGAAAGTGAAAGAGAGGGAAGTAGTAGTTGGTTATTGTCAGCTGGTGATAGAGTAGAAGAATCAACTGAAAGAGAACTTTCAAGTCCATTGTTGGAGCTGGATCCCCTTGTTTGATTTGAGTCTATACTTGAAGTTAACTGTTTAAAAACTGTGCAGGCATTGAACCTTAAAATCGTTCATGTCAGAAGGGACATCAGCAGCCTTCTAGCCTATCCTCTTGTTGGAAATCCCAGGAGCATCTCTTAGTTTGATCCTATCTTTGATAAACGCATGTGTTCCTGAAAATAGGAAGTATGTTCTGTCAATGTTTTAATGAGAAAATACATTGTCGTCGTATTATGAATATTTTGCATCTTAAGATAGTCCTAAGTAGCTTACTGAAAGAATCTGAAAGGGTCTTAAAACTCAGTAACTATTTTAAAGCTCTCCCATCCTCTGAGGGCCAAAAAGGTCACAATCTTTAAAAATGAAACTTTGGATTTTGGCTCTGTCATTAAACGTAGGCACATTGTATAGCACTTACTCATGCAAGCTGAATAGTTGGCAGCTATGATTAGTAAACCTGCCTACAGCAATAAATAACAAAAATCAGGCGCAAAATTATAAGAAAACCTGTTTACCAAAACTTAAATGAGGTTCTAATTTGGGAAAATGTTGTCATTATCAAGTTACACGAAATTAAATAGTTGTAGCAGGATAAATAATACTTACAATCAAATATACATTTTCAATAGATATTTTAAAACCTAATAACTATAGATAAGACTGGACTCTTGTTCAAGCCGATGAAAACGCACAGCTAATGGTGGTGACTGTTGAAAAATTGTGCTTTGTAGCTGAGCATTTTACCTATCAAATAGTATTATTTTGCTCTTTGTAACTGTTGTAGATTACATGGAAATAAATAGCATGTATTATTTTCATAACTACCTATATATAAGGATAGAACCAGGGAAAACAAAATACTTGAAGTTTTACAAATACAAAGTCATATCAGGCATTCTGCAGTAACACACTTAAATTAAAAAGCACTGGTAACAAACTGATAGTTAATGGCATAAGGGAGGGATACTGACAGAAATAAAATCTATCAATGATTAGTCTCTCAGCTGCAGATTGCAGTGATTGAATTCAAGCCTAAATTGTACAATATTATATCTTTTTCCAGACCCCTCATCCCACTGAGCCCAGCTGCATATGCGTACCTGGTCACTGTATATGGGAACCAAAGACAAAAAGGAAAAACGTAGTCCATTTCACTTCGTATGATACAGGCACAGGGTTTCACTTTCTGCCTCAGGACTTGGAGCAAATTTTGGTATACATAAATACAAATATAACTGAGCACACAGTGAGACATGCATACACATCATTTTTCATAATGCAACATAAGCATAAGGCTGAGCATTGAAGATGTGGGTGAACATGATGGGAAGACAAGCATCTAAAAACAGCTTATTGGTGCTCTTCAGGTGTGATTTCTGCAGATTTCTGTATTCACTACATTACATATATATCTATCTTGCTGATGGCATCAAAGAATGAACTGGACCTTCTAAACATTTTGAAAGCAAATTGATATTCAAGAGAAATAGAAGCAATGTTGGACTGTACACATCTGTTGGCATTCTGAATCACAGAACAATGTATCATTTGTTGTTAATTCCTATTTAAGCTGCCATCATTCCAAATTCACTTCAAAAAGATCAGTGAGATGGCAGTAGTTAATTCACATTTCTAAAAGCCACTTCTGGTTTCTGGGACATGTGGGATCTCAGAAATATAAGAAATACTGTAACTCAGCATAGGGCTTTTTATACCCATATTTTGTTTTGTTTTAAGGTTTCAAAATAAATTATAGGTTATAAACAGGGAATCAACTTGTGTCAGTTCACGACCTACTGTCAATTGATGATGCAAAATCATCTCAGGAAAGGCACCTGTATTCAAAATTTGACATTCTCATTTTTCATACTTGAAAAACTCAAATAATTAATCCAAAACAGAACTGAAAAGTCTGACTGGTTCTGTCAGTTTAGAAATTATAGAGGGGAGAAAACGATCTTTTCTATGCAATACAAAATCCCTGTGTACCTTTAGATTACTCTAAGAGCACAGCAGCTGAGGGAAGGTGATTCCTTTGCAGGCCTGTAGTTCAGAAAAAGAGAACTTGTATTTCAAAGAGGCATTCATGCATAACACAGAATTGCTCCCCATGATGAAGGTTTGCAGAATCCTTTCTCAACTTCTCACAGCAATAGGTGAGGAATGTGCAAGGGACAAAGAATAAAATACAGTATCACAGATCTGCTAGTGATTATCGCAAAGTCAAGAAGAATCACATTACTTGTTGTTATGAAGCTGAGCTAAGGGAAGACCTTTGCAAATGAGAAAAGCTATTACTTGTGATGAAATAGGACATAATCTCAACTTTGGACTATGCAACCCGGCAAGAATAAACAGATGTGTCCAAGAAAGCTTCTGAAACTCACTCATTATCTGTGTGAGCCTGCAGAGGGAAAGAGAGTGGATATGTTTCAATTCCATCCAATTCCATCCAATAGATAGAAAATATTTCTGTAACAGTCACTAGCATTTCTTGGATATTCTCTTTAATACCATGCAGAATAATGTAATTAATGGAACAAAAACACTGAGAAATTAAAGGCTTGTATAAAGAAATGGTGATTCACAAAGAATTGAATATACAAAACTCGGTTTGAGTCTGAGTCATGTGGAGCTCAGTGTACTATTCATTTTTGCCAAAGGCAATTGTAATAAGGTTGAAAAATATTACAATTTTAAATATGATTAAGCTCATTAAGAACCTGTTTTGAAGCTTAAGTGGAAAGGCAGTAGAGGAAAGGCATGGATGCAACAGTGAATCATGGAATTGTGCCAATTTCACTTTGAAAACCTGTTCTCCAAACACTGGAGTTGTACTCTGTGGCTAGTAAATGTGCTAAACCAGTTTCCAATGCAGTAAGCCAGCAAAAGTGATAAAGTTCACTAACCCATAAAATACAGTTTCCTATAGCACCTTTGCAAGTCCTGTTTCCTGCCAAGCATGTAATAACCTGAGACTATATTTGAAAGTGATAGAAAATGGAAATGAGATGGAGAAATAGTTGACAAAATGAAATATGAAGCTGTTCAGTTTAGAAAGTTGTCAGAAATACGTATCGAATAGGTAGCGTGAGACACACTCTGTATGTGCCTTTTTTTCACTTTCAGTAAGTCTTTTTTTAGGTATTACAACATTTGGAAATTACCTGCAGAAATAAGGATACTCGTTTAATGACATAAAAGGTAATGACAAATTAGATAAATTCCCCCATCCCCGGAGGTGTTCAGATTGGATGGGGCCCTGGGCAGCCTGGTCTAGCATTAAATGTGGAGGCTGGTGGCCCTGTGTGTGGCAGGGGATTGGAGATTCATGATCCTTGAGGTCCCTTCCAACCCTGGCCATTCTGTGATTCTGTGATTCTGTGAAATTCACTGCTTATTATTTGTGAGAAACAGCTGTGACTCGAACATAATTTCTACTTACCCTGGTAGAGCTCTAATCTTCAACTATTTCCCCCATTTTCCTGCTTTTTTGTACAAAGCTTGAACAATAAAGAATGATTCTTTTCTCCTTTACCAGTGCTGAAGGATTAGGAGATAGCTGAGATAGTCTGCTGTAACAATTACAACGGCATTGGAAGCTTCCACTGATATAGACGGTCACTTAGCTGTCATTAATTTCCAAAAAGATTTAAAAAAAGACACATCATTTCCTTACATGACTGAAAAGGCAAACCCTTTTTAAACAAAGGTTAGAAATAACCAGTTACATTCCTAAGCCAAAGCTTAGTACAAGAGGTAGCACCATAAAACAATTCTACTATTTTTTCCCTCATTAACATGGTGGCAAAACTTAGACAATGACATTGTCTTGGATTTAATTTTTCATAGGCAAAGAAAACAAAGGATATCATACTGGCTTGATGCCAGCCTCAAAGTTTAACTATTCAAACTTAAGCATCCATCATCTAAGACTGGCACCTGGCACTTGAAAAACTTTACTGCAAGTAAACAAGTTCCATGCTCAAGTTCGCAGCTATTTTCTTCCCAAATTTGGCTTTTGTTTCCAGAAATAAAGCCTGAAAACATATCATGTGTACTTCTATGTTTGAAATAAAGGCACTTATCCAGAGATTAAGATAAAAAATCAATGAAGCTGCAGTCAGAATGTATCCACTACTACTACTACTTCTAGGTAATGAAAACAAAGATGCAGAAATATGATACAGAAATGTTCTTGTATCTGTCTAGGAGGATTTCTTCCCAGTGTAGTTCCTGTGTCAAATGGAGAGTCAAAAGAACATTACACATTTTTCAAATTATATATTCAAAGTGTAATTATACACCCGAAGTCCTGTGAACTTCTTTATACACTTCAACAGAACAGCACAAAGACAAAAATTTCTTAGTTGTTTTCAGAAATCCAAGGAATGGCTGAGAAATCTAATGAAGGGAGATGTGGTTTTTTTTCATAGTGATTCAATTAGAAACCGTATTCAAGATTACTTTTAATGAAGTCCTTAGAAGTTGTGTGCTTTCCATTAACCTCACTCCTGCCACATATAACACAATCCTTTCCAAATGGCTTTCAGGATACACCAAATAAAATCTCCTTGCTAAACATTCAGATGCCTATTAAACAGGAAACTTTTTTTGGAGGGGTGTGGGGGGGTCAGGAGCTGAAATTTCAGCAGTTTCAACAGTTTCTTTGGAATGTTCATTAATTTTTCACTATTTAAAAATAAATATAGAGATTGGAAAATTTCATCAAACCATCGAAGAGATCAGTTTGTTGTTTGAGAACTTTAATATTATTTCTTCTAGGATGAAAATCAGAAGATATGCAGCGATGCTTGCATTTAATATGTCAAATATAGCTGCAAATGTGTTATTTTAATGTTTTTAGTCTTTTAGTAGTTTTTATTCTTAAAGAGTGCTCTTCATTTTTACTGAGTTTATTAATGGATGTCTCAGCAAATGAAATTCACTTTTCAGAAGCCCAGACCGAGTTCTATAAACCGTTCAAACTCTACTTAAATTCACACAGTTGTTGTTTTTTGGTGGTTTTTGTTTATTTTTAATGAACCATAAAGAAATAGGGCAACGTTGTGCCAAGTGTTTATAGAGCCAAAATTTTGGGGTCATATTAAACTGAAAAATACGATGTTCATACTAGCCATTTTTTCAAGGCAAAAGTGGTTTAAAGCCTCAAGCCTAGAGACTTCTCACATTCAGTAATTTCTTAGTCATTATGCTATTCATACCAAAACCAGTTCCTACCAAAGAAAGTGTGGTTACAATAAAAGCGTGGTTAAAAATGAGTAGTTTTATGTAACACTAGGGTAGCCTTTTGTGTGAAACTAAGTTTTGATCTAATTGTTGGTTCTAATTGGATATCAGAAAAACACACAGGCAAAAAAAAAAAAAGATCCAGCAATTATATATCTAGTGGATTTTAAATGGCAAGACATAGTATAAGATGGAGCACTACTATACATTTAGTTAATTTTTTCCAGCTTAGTTCAGCTCTACCTGTACTCAGTAGAAAGTGTCCCATGCATTTCATGAGTTACACTGAGCTTTTGTTGAAGGAATGAAATGTGATTAAGCTTAAGCCTGTGTTGCTGAATTGGGGCCTGAAAATAAAAATAAAAGATGAGTAGTTTTGACCAATTATCACAAGGACGGTACATTGAAGGAAGGAATGTTCCAACTAGTTTAGCTAAACACCTGCCTAATCTCTAACAAACAATGCGTTATATGGAATAGACCGCAAAAGAGATGATTGTGCTAATGCCAAACAAGTTGTTCACATCTGCAAAAGAAAATTTCCACCTATACAGCTCCAATCAGTACCTTAAAACAGATCTGGTGCAAATGCACCTCTTTCCCTTGGCTTCAATTAGCTCTCTAGTAAGTAAGCCTCAGGTTTTCTAATGCCACCGTGACAAAACAGAAACAAAATCAAAAGATCACGCCCATATCTTTCCAACAGATTAAATGGGATAAATCAGTACTAAGAAAGCTGAGTATTTCTGAATGACAGAAAACTGTAGTAACGATATCCTTATAGAGAATATACTATTTATTTCCTCTAAGAGTAGTTTGCCCTGGTGACAGCAAGCTTTGAAATGGAAGTACTGTCCTCATCTTTGCAGATGCACTCATATGTCTACATTCTCCTCCCAAATTAAAATTGCTACTGTGCAATTACTCAGCATTCTTCTGTATTTTGCTGAGAGAAAGCTGGAAATAGAAGAAATTTCTTGATTCTAAACTATTTCTTAGTAGTCACACATAATTATAAAACAACTCCTGAACTACCCTGTTTGAGGAGTTGTACATCTATATACGTCTGATCTCTGTTTAGGAAGAACACATTATTGTACCCTGAGACTTTGAAGAGCCACGGCCTGCTAGTTTCGGCTGGTTCACTTTTCCTCTGTGTAAAATGGAACCAAAACAGTAATAATGAAAATGCAATGACTCAAGATACCATAGTACGAGTACACACTCTGCCTACAGATGTTTTTTGCTCCTAGGAGTGATTACATTTTAGACAAATACTCTGTTTAACACCACCAGATAATCTGTCCTGAAAGCAGATATGACACCCAGGCTCCTATCCCCAAGTGAACTTTGTTATCAGTGTGCTGAACAGTCTGCTTTTTGAATCACAGAATCACAGAATTGTAGGGGATGGAAGGGACCTCCAGAGTTCATCGAGTCCAACCCCCTGCCAAAGCAGGTTCCCTACAGCAGGTCACAAAGGTCGGCATCCAGGCAGGTCTTGAACATCTCCAGAGAAGGAGACTCCCCCACCTCCCTGGGCAGCCTGTTCCAGTGCTCCGTCACCTCACTGTAAAGAAGTTCTTGCGCATGTTTGTGCGGAACTTCCTATGCTGCAGTTTCCGGCCGTTTCCCCTTGTCCTGTCTCCACTCGCCACTGAAAAGAGTCCGGCCTCGCCATTCTGCCCCCCACACCTTAGATATTTACAGACCTGGATCAGGTCCCCTCTCAGTCTTCTTTTCTCAAGGCTGAACAGACCCAGTTCACTCAGCCTTTCTTCATAGGGGAGATGCACCAGGCCCTTCACCATTTTCTCCTTGAAGCCCTGAGAGAAATGCTGCTGAAGATTTCTGTGCCAATACTGTCTTCCATATTTCTTCTATCAGATGCAGCAGATCCCACATTGTGTTTCTATCTAATCTCATTCCTATAATATCCTTAAAAATATAGCATTCTGCGTACTATCTATACCCAAAGATTAAGGGCTGCAGTCATTAAATGCTTATATACTTTGTTAATTCAGTTGTCGATCTGTAAGCAACTCTGTCATCCCTTTACTTTTTTGCTTTTCTGATGCTACCTACATAATTTCTTTGGGTTAGGCATTGACTGTTACTGTACGTTCATTGCAACAGTCACTGTTACAATACAGATGGACATAAAAATAAATCGTTTTCAGTGAATTAATGGTGATCTGTAACAATAGCAAAGCCTACCTGATCAGGCACAAAGCCTGGATCAGTTTCCTATTAAATATGGCATTCTCTTCCTTATTGTAGTAAAGTACCTCATTTTCCTTACCTGCTCTCCAATCCAACAGAGAACTGAGGAAGGGTAAGCAGCACATGATACCATACTAAAAATATGAAGGTGGATTACATCAATGGTAACAGAAACAAACATAAGCCATGATGCTGCCTCTGTTCATAGTTGCCAACAACTCAAAAACTTGCAATAAATGAGCTTGTAAAAAAAAAAAAAAAAGAAGAAGAAGAAGAAGAAGAAAAAAAAGTTAGTTATTTCACAGGTTGTTTTGGCCCCTACCTCATGGCTGCATTACAGTAATTTGGTAACTCTTGATGCGAAAGTTTGTCAGATGCATATTCCAGGCAATACCTCCTCCTCCTTGTTGAATCATACAGACTGTGTCCTAATCAAATTATATTTTTAAAGTGTTTCCTCACTGAATCCCACAAGATTGTTTCTTATATTTCCCCCCACACCTGCTTTTTAAACTAATTATCCCGAGGCTGCCAGCAGATCCTCCTTTCTTTTCCTCTCCCCCCCCCCAGCCCCAGCTTTCCTTTTTTTGGAGAGGGGAAGCAGGAAGAGAGTCACGTAGTTTTGTTCATCATTTTTCAGTCCTTCACAATCTGCCCTGTCAGCTGACAATATCTAAAAATATGAAGAACACTAATGCTTATTTCTGCCCTCTCAGGTTTATACCTGCATTTTCTATAGAGCTGAGAAGGTGCAGATGTCATCTGTTGATGTCAGGAAAACATTTGCGTTCAGATCTGTTGTACCCTGTTAGAGGACTGTCCTTAGTATTTACAAGCAGGCTCCTTGACCTCTTCTAGCAAATACAATTGGATGGCTTTAAGGAGAAGCTGAGGATATCCACCCCGCTACAGGCCAGGGACAGTAGGCTGCCTGGATGTAAGCTCAGTGCTTACATCCTTGGCTGCCACGATGCTTTCCCATTGTTTATCACAAGTTACTTACATCATATACCCTGATTTTTATTTACAATGGACTCACTGTTGTCTTTTGAATTATTTTTTCTTGCACTCCAAAAATTCTCTGTGCACTCTAATAACCGTGTGCCACCTGTTTCCTCACACAGTGACTTGCAAGAGGACATTCTCTTCACTTTTGTCCAATCATTTGGTAAAACAGAGTCCATTGCTGTGCTATACACTGGTACCTTTCAGATCTTATTCCAGTGCTCTGTGGTAGCATAAAGCAGCCAGTAACAGCTGGGTGCTCGAATCTGCACCCACAAACCTCCCATCTATCACAGCAAAAAAGTACAAGGGGAGACAGGATTTCAGGAAAAGATTATTAGGAAAGGTTGAAATGCAGCTGTAGGCATGATAGTCTGGTGGGGTTCACTACGTGAAATTCAATTATATGTGTAATCTGAGTAGACAAGTCCCACGCATAGAATACTATGGGAAGAAGTGGGGCCTGTCCTGTTTAATATATTTATTGATGACCTGTACAAGGGGAATTGAGTTCACCCACAGTTAGTTTGCAGATGACACCAAGGTGGCAGGAAGCATCGATCTGCCTATGGGTAGGAAAGCCCTGCAGAGGGATCTGGGCAGACTGGATCTCTGGGTTGAGGCCAATGGGATTTAATTGCCACATTCATTTGCAAAAGTATCTCCATCTAAGATGACATCTCAGATGCAACACAACGTCAATCATTATCTCAAACCAAAGGAATTAGATTTTAAGAGGAATTGGTTGGGAGAAGATGAAAAGAGATCTTGAATAGATGCTGAAGTCTTTTCACAATATATACATGGAAAAAAGAATATAATAAATTTGTAATAAGTAGGCATATTCATTCTTATTCTGAATATTGACTAGAAGCCAAAGTTGCAGTTTGCATTAGGTGCATTTCTTTCATGTGCTGCAGGTGTAAGGTCAGGGTTTAGTACTGAGATATGTAGTTATACATGGACTACAAAAAGCTCTTCACCGTGCGATGAATACCAATTCTGATGGTTCTGGCTTCATATTTAGGGGACAGCCTGATGTTGGGCTGCTAGTTTCCTTTAATTAAGAATTCTGTAGTCTTGTCAGAATCATGAAAGTATCAGGTGGAGCAGAATGTGAGTGTTCCATAAAAGTGTTTTGTGTTGGCTTTTTTCTTTTTTTTTTTGGCCTTTGCACTTTGAAAAGAGTTAGGCACATTGCTAGAGCTCATTTGAAAGTTACACTCATGAGACAAAGCCTTTTGGGCTTGCTGAAGTTGAACTGCCAGAACTTCTCCACACTCCGCTTTCTGATTTAGCAGTCAGCAGTGACCCCAACCATGCTGCCCTAATTACTGGTAGAGAAACAGAGTAAACAGGTCAATGAAAATTTGTCAAGCCAAATGTTTGTTTGGGCATGATGGATGGTACTTAAGAAAACTCAGATAAGCTTGCGGGCTGCCATACAGCCTTGGTAACAAATGCACTCTAGCCAGAGCACTACTTGAATCTATCTGTAAAAGTATTTTCATTATATTCAGAAGATTTTCAGAGATAAAATCCAAGACCAGCACCAAGGTGTTCCTACGATAAGGCAACAGCTACTAAATGCTATATATAAATAGTAAAAGATATAAATCAACTGGAGTTTCACTCTAGTTTAGCAGCATAAACTGAGCTTAAATACCTGAACCTTTTTCCATTTAACATTTTTTCAGGACCTACTATGTGCCTCAATTTCATAGGCATTTAGAATTAAAGTGTGCAATCCCTTGGCCATCCCTATAGCCTCTGTCACAAATGTACACAGTTTATCCTCATAGCAATAGTAACTCGGTGTCCTTTCTCCTAGTTCAGTTTGGGTGCATCTATTTAATGGGACATATCTGCATCATGTCTAAGACCTACTAAGGACATCTGTTTTTCCAGTCAAACACAGAGCAGAATAAGTACTCCTCAAAATTCCATACAGATTCCCAATTACAATTGCGTGTATAAGAAAAAACACAGATATGCACCACACATCCAACCTGGTTGCTGATTATCACACTGACACTAAGAAAAAGGAGAGTTAGTGAGACTTGTCAGTTTGGCAGATGCCTTTAATTAGAAGGATTCCTGAGCAGCCAAACTAGGGATGGGAAAGAAAGCAGCATCAGCAGTATTTGGTGGATGTTGAAGAATCAGTTCAGCACATCCAGCCTATAGCTGGTCAGAGGATCCAGCAGCTGACACAGGGACACAAGCAGATAAGAGGAGAATAGGTAACAGGGAGGCTAGGCAGGGAATGGAAACCATGTGTTCAAATTACTGCTCAGTGTGTGCAATAGGAAACATATCACCTTGCCTACTGAAGCTGCACAACAACTAACAGACAGCTAGATAATCTGGTGACTGACAACGCCTGGGCAGTCCGGCTAAGGGAAAAATCTGTGCAAGTCCTCAAAAAGAAAAATACGATGAAAAGATCTGTGGGTCTAGTTTCATTAAGAACTGGAGGGAGAATCCCTGAAGACTGTATGAGTGCACACAATAATACAAAATAACAGAAATTAATAAGCGCAATTCCAACTTGACCAAGAAAATAGCAAAAAAGGCTAAGGCAAAAAAAAATGCATAAAGACTTTATACAGTCTTCTCTTCCTCCACTACTACCGTCCTTGCTGCATCAACAGTCACTACAGATGCCATCATTTTTTTCTTAACCATGCCACACGGAGCTACACGTTTATCTAAAATGTACTACACACTCTCTCCATCTGAATGCATTATGTCCAGCCAAAAGTAGTACAGAATACAGGGGTAGGAGAAATACTGACAAGTACTAACAGTTAGAAATCAGGATTAAAAACACACGTGTTCTTGTCACACAATTGGGAATGGTCCCAGTCCACTCTAACATGCTGCCTTACTGAGTTGTTACATCATTCTATCTAACCTTGAGGCAAGTTATCTCATTGCGTTAACATTTGCATATTTATATCTCATCTAAAAATACCTGTAAACATATGTATATAAATACTGTATTCCACCTGCCCATCAGCCCCAGTCACCTCCCACCTCCTGCCCACTAATAGCACAGTCCTGCATCACCTCCCACTCAGCTAAGCAATCCTGTGCTAGCTGCTTTCGACATACTCACAGCTATATATATTGATGAGCATGATAAAATCCTTCTGCAAAGATAACATTTTTTTTGCAAGAGTTACAATGCATTTTATAGTCTGTGATGCTAGAGCTTTTTTATACCTTTTTTTATACCTGATTATGTGATACATTTGTATATATGTATGTCTTCACAATTCATCTAATTATGAAAAAAATACATCCCACAGACTAAAAAACCAACCATATTTATGTAGGCAAAATATTTTTGCTAGCACAATAATTAAATCCTTGATAATTCTCAATTACCATTACATCTTGGGAAAAAGAAATGAACACAAAGGTATTATATTTGATTTCTAAGAGCAAATACAGGTGTAAAAGACAATCTTCTGAATACTTGTACTCCACATATTCTTTGTCAGTGGCTAAACTGAATGACAGTTAGGATTTCACAGTGCTACTATGCCATCTCTCCAGTCCCAGTACAGTGCAGATACGTTCCAAGCCTATGGCAGAATGATTTTCATCCAAGCCTATGGCAGAATGATTTTCATATGATGCAAATACTAATTTTCTCCTGATTTTGTGAGATTCTTCAATTCCATAGTACTTATTTCACTATAAAAAGTATTTCATGATTCAAGCTGTGGGGTTTTTTTGGTTGTTTTTTTGTTTTGTTTTGTTTTGTTTTTTGGGTTTTTTTTTTTTTTTTTTTTTTTAATTTAATCCTATTACAACCATTCTAATATCCTAAAATGAAAATTCCTCTAACTTGGTATTTGCCCTTTTCAAGTGCACATTAACAAAGAATATAACCTTTTTGCTCCATACTTTTTAATTGGTTAAGTTACACAGAGTAATTAGTTTTTGTGATCAGTCAATTGCCTTAGCCTCTGGTATCTCTCACCTGAGTTCAATTAGGACCTCATACATCAAGGTGTAGAGGGTGCTCCTTTCTTCTAACACAAACAGTAAAGCACTCCTAGCCCTTATAGATTTAGGAACTGCTCATGGCTCATGAAGTATAACCACACACACGAAGAGCATATCAAATTCTCAGTGCAAATTAGAAATGAGTTTCTCTCAGAAAAGTTTGCAAGTGCACGTGGGCTACAACAGTTCTGTATAACCTGGATTTACTTGGTGCAAAATGGTGCTGTTTATGAGGGATTCCATAAACTCGCCATGATTCATGGAAGAGTAATAAATAGCTACTCACCTGATTGGCTGGCAGATGAACATATGGGACAAAGTTCTACAAGACCAAGTATCGGATAACTTTGGATACACTAGCTCCATTCAATGCTACAGCCTTGGGGAAGTGGCTGGAAGACTGAATGGGAAATGGACCTGAGAGTGTTGGCTCAAGTAAACATGAACCAGAAGTGTGCCCAGGTGCACAAGAAGGCCAGTGGTTTCCTGGCTTGTATCAGAAATAATCTTGCCAGTAGGAAGTGAATGTCCCTCTGTTCTCAGCGCTGGTGAGGCCACAACTTGAGAACTGTGTTCACTGTTGGACCTCTCTCTTCCAGAAGAATTGAGCCTTTCCTATCCTAAAGGACAGAGCATGTCACTTCACCAACTAAGAGCTGCATCTTGAACATTTTCTTCAATGGGAAATTCATGTTGCCAGACCACAGACTGCTGTTTGACTCCGACTGGTAATGGTGACACAACATCTCATCACTGGCAATGACGCAATCCAGGAAACTGTCACCTTGAGTCTTGTTTTTGTTCAATAGGTCCTGACAAACTTGCACT
This sequence comes from Lagopus leucura, assembly GCF_019238085.1. Lineage (NCBI taxonomy): Eukaryota > Metazoa > Chordata > Aves > Galliformes > Phasianidae > Lagopus > Lagopus leucura. The sequence continues at coordinate 3,150,135 of NW_024962284.1, read as the reverse complement.
TGTTTTTTCCATTCCTTCTGGAATATGGCTTGATTTTCATGTCACTTTTGCCACTGCTGAAATGCACCACCTATTCCCTCACTGTGCTCAACTCCACTGTTCGGTCTCCATAAACGTTCAGCAAGTGTTGATGAATGGCATTGGGTGCAATTTTACCCACACAGAAGAATTCCATTACACACCTATACTTCATGTGCACCTCCATGTCAGGTGCCACTTTGTCAGAATGCCCCTCTGCTGCTATCTGTTGCACAGCAACGAAATGTAGTGAAATACTGGTGGAAAGATTCAACCTCTACTGCAAGTACCACCATCTACTGCAATACTACCAATATCTGCCTCTGAAGTTGTGAGCCAATGTCATAAAATAGGACGTATTACTTTCAGAGCAACTCTCATATTTCTCCATCTCTAGAGGGTCATCAATACTGTTATACTGAATGTTAAAGACCTAGATTTCCAAAATCACCAATTATTTCTTGTGTTTTCATATTATTCAGCAAAAGCTTGTTTCCAATCACAGAGCTTTTAATTAGGCTTTCATTTGGGGTTCTTAGGTGTTAAGAATCTAGGTATCATAAATTACTGAGAGAACAAGAAAAAATTAATGTGACTCTATAAGCACTGTACATCCACTAAAAGAACAAAAAAATACCAATTCAGATCCTTATTTTAATCTTCTCCCCTTCCTTATCCTTAGACCAGCTTCCATGTGCAGGGGTACAAGTACAGGCCTACAAGATACCAAATCTGAGGAAACCAGTATTTTTTCCCTGAAGATCTGAGCCTCGGTCTTAATGCAGATTGTCTTACGAAGTGGCATGAAAACAAAGTACACATTCCGACGTAGGAGGCAAAAGTCTAGGAAAGCATTTTAATTATGTTTATGCTTTTCAGTGAGCATAATAATAAGTACAGACAAGCAAGTAGGCAGCAACAAAACTCATGGGGATTATTTGTAAACTGCAGTAAAGTTAAGCTAATTAATTAAGTGCAATTGATATTCAGTTGCATTATTCTCAGTAGGCTAGAAGCAGGATTTAGTTAACATGGACATTTGTTTGAGATGTATTTCTGTACCAAAGGATCAAGACCTCTCTTAAAAATGAGTAGCTTCTCAGAACAAAGAAGCCTTGCAATGTAAAATAGTAAATAATGACACCTAGAAAGTGGCCAGGCACTGGAATGGGCTGCCCAGGGAGGTGGTAGAGTCACTGTCCCTGGAAGTGTTCAAGAAGCATTTAGATGTTATACTGAGGGACATGGCTGAGTGACAGGCAGATGGCTGGACTGGATAATTACGAAGGTCTTTTACAACCTTGGTGATTTTATGATTCTATTCTATGACACTTTGTTCATTTTTAGGCAAAGACATTCATACAGCTTGAGGCAAAGGGTTCTCTAATTTAAATGAGTAGCTTTCCGTATTTCATTGGCTGTCATAACAAAAGGCAGAAAAGGCAGATTTTAAAAATCATAGCTAAAGAAAAAACTGAAGAAACCTTAATTCTGTTAAAGAAGGATACTTTTGCCACAGTGTAAAACAGGCTATTTTCTATTGCAACATTTTGCACTTTGTCTTGGTACCACCAATTTCTCATACATCCCAGAATGCTTCTACACGCAATCACAGCACGCAATCAGAAATGCTGACTGCAGTTTATAGTAGCCCTTTCCCTAAAGCTATAACAATTCTGTTATTAATACAATATTCATTGTAGAATTCAGTGTATCAGAACTACTTTAAGAACACATAATCACTGAGGTTTTCCAACAGCCAAATGTTAACATTAACTAATGAACTCCCCTCAGCTCAGGAAGAAGACTCTAATCATTGCTTCACTTTGCAAAAAAACAAAAGTGCCACACACACACTTGGAAATAAGTCACTGAAAGTTAATGGAAGGCTAGGCATACCAACTGGCTGTTGGTATGGTCATTTCTTCATCAGGCCATATCTATACCTGCTATTCTGAACTTCACGCTATGCCCACTTCTGCTTTTCTCCACTGCCATCCTTTGTCGTCCCCTTTAAAGAACTTGCTGGATGCCACGCTAAGCATATACGTATCAAGAAATTCTGTCCACAAAGGATAGTAGGAGTTCCATCTGTAAGTCTTCGCTAAGTACTCTGGTAATCATTGCTAATCAGCCATGTTTCTAAGTAGTCAATATAAATAATTCCGCAAACAACATTTGCAAAGTTCTGACATGTGGCAAATGTTCAGTAGCTATGTATAGCACTCGCTGGATAATCCAAGTTCTTCATACAAATTAAATTAGCAATTTTGACTCATGATAAAAAGAAGAAAAAAAAAGATTTTTAGAATCTCTTTCAACTATAAGAGGAAAAATGTGTCATGCAAGAGTGATAAAAACTTACATGAAAAGGTTCCTCCTTAATATAACATGCAAGATATTTTTTCTGGTTTTGTACCACCAGTTATCACCAAAGCTATTCTGTTGTTCAGCACAGAAGAATCCTTGGATATCATATAGCGGCTGCAATCATTCCTATATCATCCTCAGCTAATACTGTGAATATTGAAATTGTAGAAACGAAACATGTATGTTGATATCCAACTGTCAGAACAGTCCCTTGGGGAAACAACAGACATGCTTAATGTTATTCCTTATGAAGACTTTCATGCTTTTTCCAAAACTGTGCAGCTTTTATTCGCATAAATTCTGCTGTTCATTCCCTTTGGGAAGGAAATGCTTGGTTGTATCATAGCTACATTTATCTTCTTTGGAAAAAGTGGAGTGACTGGAAAACAAAATCTTCCTACTAAAAACTCAGATTTTGCTGGATAAATCTGAATATTTTATTTGCTATTGCTACTACAGTGCCTTATACTTCCCAGCTCAGGTGTTATCTCTTTTCATGCAAGCCAGCCATTCCCAAACACTAGAAGACCAGCGAATGGTGAGAATCAGCACCTCAGAATCAGTTAAGGATCATAGTAGCCAGAGTCCAAGAAAAACTTAGCTAAGGACAGCAAACATCTCCTTGGAGATACAGCAGAATAGTCACATAAGATTAAAAGCAGCCATAAGCAAACTATTTGGCTGAAACACTGTGGATGTTCATTCATTTTCTTTTGCAAAAGAAAACAGAAGATTGCAGGTTCTGAACAATTCTGAAATTGTTTGTAAAAAGTAAAGCGAAAACAGCTCACTATTTTAAGACTCAGATGAACGGTACAAAAGTTATGAATAGTACAAAAGTTATCACTTTGATTACTAACATGGTATTTAACAAAAGAAGAAACACGGTAGTTAAGAAGTCTCAGAAGTGAAAGGGTGATGGCACGGGAGGCTGAATCAAGTCAGAACATAGCCAGAAGGACCAGAAAGGGGCAGAGGGTCGGGGAGAGGAAAAGACTGTGGGAACTGCAGCTCTAATTGACCTTAAAAAGCCATGAAAACACATCATATACTTCACCTCTAGAAACAGCCACCCAACCTCTCCTCAGATTAGGGCAACTTTTCTTGCTGTTGTCACTTTTTTTTATCAGCAAGTGCCAATTAATGTATTTCTTCTGGAAAAAAAATAAAATAAAATAAAAAAGCATTATGCCTAAAGTGTTCTCATTTCTCTGAAAAGTGGCTTGATCTTTCCTTTGTCCAGCTTCAAGGCAGGTCTTTAGATGAATGCAAAGCATAAAAGATTAGATTCCTCATCAGTATATACATACGTATTATCACAAGATTCCTTCCAGATGACAACAAACAGAATAAGCAGAAGAATAGCTGGGTCATATTACATCAAGGTAACTTTTTGTTCTGCAGCGTGGCAACTTAAATGCTCCCAAAATGACTCGTTTTCATTTGCATATTATGTGGATATCACTTCAGTTCTTTGTGTCTGATACACAATGCAGATTCATTCCTGGGGTATTCAGCCGTGGTAGAATTCCACATATTCTCCTCTTTTGCAGAATCTCTGAGTGTTGTAAACATAACAGGCAACCAATCACTCAGGCTACAGTAACACACACATCTCCAGAAGGCAGTGAGAAAGCCTTAAATAAAACATAGTACCAGCTTCAGTAGAGTGCATTGAGACAAATGCCAGGGATGTGAAAGGTGGCGCTGGGATTACCAGTGACGTGCTAATGGCTGTTGAAGCAATCTCTGTGCCTCCTTCTCTCTGACTCACTGCCTCCCCTTGGAGGCTCCTCTCACGTCATTAAGGGACTGCGGGTTATTCACAGATCACTGACTAAACGCAAGCTTTAGCTTCCCGTCTGAATTCCCTGGTCATATGAAAAGGACTGAGGTCACTGCCAAGCAGCCTTTGAGCTTTTTATCAATAAGCTGAATGGAAAAAAAAATAAAAATAAAAAAAAATAAATAAAAAACTTGAGTACCTTCTGCTCTCTTGTTTTTGTTTGTGGGGTTTTTTTTTCCCTGAAATCAGGACTTGTCTTTTTGTTATGTGCTGTTTTCCCCAAAGGGTTAAAAATTCCCCTGTTCACAGCAAAAGATGTTTTATGGTATCTGACTCATTCCAGAGGCTTCTGACTAATAATGCAAGATGAAATACATACATAGATATAAAGCTCCCAAGTTTTATACAAGAATCCACTTTCAGAAAAGTTATGAAACCTTCTATTACTCTCAGAAACAAACGAACCGCAAGTCAACCTAAACATTACACACCTGTTTCCACTTACTTTGACAGTGTGCCGTGCTGCCTTCTGACATGCTTTCTGTACCATCACTTTAGTAGGAAGCACTGCAGGCACTGCCAGTTGCAATGCATCTGACTCAAGCCCCTTCCAAGTCACTATTAGCACTCAATTTCAGTGTTATACTGTTGCTGATTTCTTTAAACTGGATTCCATGAGTTAGTCATCATTTTTTATGTTGGATTAAAGCATTACATCCCTAAATGAAAGAAGCACAACAAAGGCAAGCCCCAGTGCACACACTGTTGTATGTGCTAATGGTCCACTAGATCGATTGCAGCATCTTTTCCTTTTCCTGGTGGAGATAGTCTACCCTACAAAATATATGTTTATACTAAATAACCACAGCAATATTATGAGAACGGAATGAGTACAATTGGAATTAATATTGCAAAGTGGCGTAACATTTGGGTGCAGAGAAATCATCGATACCAAACAATTATTTCATACAGGATGACAAAAACAAAGCACTCAAATCCTACGTTTCAAAGAACACAAGTTTCAAAACCAGTTCAACATATACAAGAAATATGTCACAGGTGCATGAGTGCAACCCACTCACAGGGTGTTTAGATGCCATCTTTCTGAAAACTTCAAGGGTAGCTGTTCAAAATCACTTTCTCCCCTGTTTTACTTAATCTGTTTTTCCATCAGTAATCTTCAACAGGATTTGAGATGGTACTTTTTCTGCATGCAGCCCTCTTAAACAGGAGAGAAGGAACAGTTTCACTCCATCACTCACCGGTATTCCCAGACTGCTCAGCTAATTTGTCATAAAAACCCATGTCATCAGACTTGGTATTATTACTTTTCTCAAAAGATAACGTCTATTGGTTATCTATCTGGGAGAGCCTGGAAAACAGGAAGTGTAAGGACAGTAACAGACAATCTGCTTCAGCCTTTTTGTCTGAAGTGGAAACAGTAACCCAGAGATGAGATAGTCAGCAGAAAACACCCTGGAGGCTACAACATATTAAACCACCAGAGCACATTTTTCCAGACCGTATTTCTTAGCAGCCCAGCACAGCCCATTTAACGCAGCCGTGGCAATGAAGCAGACTAGGGAGGATTCTATTTTCCATCTCCTCCCAAGCGCTCCGCGAAAGGAAATACTTTGCCAAGTTCTCAGTTTACATTTTGTGACAGGGTGATGCTCTTAAAAATTAGCTGTACTCTCACTGAAAGTAAAGGTTTTTTTTCTGTCATGACTAAATCTCCTGAAATAACAAGTCAGTTTATTTTCACACCCTATAGTTCTCACTGGTAAAGAAACTCCAATTTATTTTTGTCTCTCTTCTGCCTATTTTCAACATTTGTGACACTTCTACTTTATAAGATAAACATTTGAAAAGGAAGATGTCTCTGCACTACAGAGATGCACTTTTATCACATCGGCTTTTTAAAAGAAAAGTTCTGAAAAGGGGGAGAAATCACATCATCTGAAAACGACTTTGGATAGTCCTGTGCATGAATTATTCATGTTCTACGTTATAGTCTTCTTTATTTTCCAAGAAATATCAAATGATTCAGCAAGCCTGTGATTTTCTGTGTTAATCAGACGGCTGACACTATGCTAAGGCCTGACGATGGGCCAGGAAAGAAAGAACTGCTTTGTGTGAGCTAACTGCAAAGACTCTTGATGAATCCCACTCATTTGCACGTCTTCATGCAATAAGACGTTCAAAAGCAACTTCATTATATTAGTGAGAATGGAAAATTCTATCTTATGATTTATAGCCCAACCACTAAGACAGCAAGGCTGATATTTCCACTGGAACTGCTATATACAAAACACAAAAATACAGCTTTCAGTTCTTTCCAGAAAAATAATTTCTCCTTTAGTTTTTCTTCCAAACCTGTTAATATAGCTACATGCCCTATGGTTTATTTTTCCAATGCATTTCACACATCGCTGCTATTTGTGGTAAAAGACACGGATATGCATACAGACCTGAAATCACATTTGGGAAGATAATGCTAGTTTCTCTAAGAATTAAGGAGAACAACCTAAATTATTTTCTTTTCAGTTTGGTTACTATTAGCTCATCTGTTCAGGTGTCCAGCAAGTGATGGAAACCACAGGTGGAAAGGTGAACCCACTCCCTGTATTACGTTCCCAACTAACCCTTAAAATCTGACTAACCCAGAAGACAGGATTAAGGGGGGCAAAATATGGCCTGAAGTAACCAGATTATACACCCACATGTGAGGGGTGGAAGAGGAAGAAATTACGTAGCAAGGATTAGTCCTGACAGACTCTATAATGCATATCTCAATGCATTCTTGTTTTTTGTGTGAGGTGCTACTCCAAGAAGGAGGAGAGCAGGAAAACAAGGCACTTCAAGAATAAAACCCAATACACAACAAATATTTAATGTACTTTTTTTTCCCTGTTCAGTGGCCAAGGTGCACACAGCAGCTGTTCCAGGACCCTTCCAAATTGTGATGCTTCTACTGCAGGCAGAACAATGCATATAAGGAACTAAAATGCAGCCAAAAGCAATTTCTTCCTTGCTTAACTCTCACAGTTGGTACAACAGTTGCTTTCTGCAGTGCTGGCTGGAGGGGTCATGGTTTTAGACAAAGCACATAGAACAAAAACCAAGTATGCTGTAGAGCAACAAGTTTGCATTAGTGGCTGGTGAGCGTGTCCAACAGCATCAATTGCCTTTCAGTAGCTTGTAACAGAAGAGGAAGATGTGCAGATAGCACCGTGATAACATCATCAGTACTGAGCAAATCAAATAAATGATTAAATAAATTAGTAATGGAAATTGTGGAAGAGAATCATGAGAACACAAGATATACATACAATATTTATTTTCTGTAATCTTTCAGAACAATCCCTTCTCTCTAATTCTAGATACTAGCTATATTATATTAATTAATTTTACTAGAGCTCACAGCTATGGCATTTCTTGGCAAACTGTATGAAAACAGATGTCTGAGCCTGAAGACACTAGCTTCTATTTTTCCCCCAAATAGCGAGCTGTTAGCATTCTTTCTGCTGCTAACATATTGAAATTTGCTGCCATTTTCTCTCCTGTTGTCTCAGTGTTAAAGCAGAAAATATATTGTTGATAGGGTGAGAGAGAATAGATGTATTATTCCAAATAGAGATTTAAAAAAAAAAAAAAAAAGACATGATTGGGTTGTCTTTCACAGCATTGCCACCTCCAAAAGAATACACTCTGGGAGAAAATACTGGAAGTATTTTCAGCAGTCAATGAGGAAAAAAGGATAGTGCATATAAGCGCATGTAATACAGTCAGGAATACATCAAAAAAGATGTTCTGTTCCATGCCCTGTTAGTTTCTTTTGTTACTGCTAAAGCTACTAAGAAATTGAAAGCTTGTATTCCAAAATTTGGATGTCAAAGGTTTCTCTTGGATGTATACTAAAGAAATCTTCTGATTTTCTTTCCAGATAATCACAATTACTTTCCATATTTTTTATATGCAGAAAAACGTATTTTCTAGCAATTCATTTAGTTTATTGAGATTTTGTAAAATGGAAAAGAAACAAAATACGCCAACTGCAATTTGTATATCGGATCTAGTAATGCTGATTCCTTGGTTCTATTCTGAAAACTTAGGAACAGTGAAGAAAAGGTTTACAAAATCCTTTGAAAAACAGGGAAAAGAAAGTGTAGATGACTGGAAGATTCAAACTTTTGGGTAGTATACTTCAAGCCTTTTTGATACAGAATTTTAAAGATATTTTGTTTAGGAGGAGGAAAAATCATTCGATTGATGGCATTTGTCCAAGTAGAAAGAACAACCACCAGTGGAATTTTCTGCCCTTTCTGCTTGAAAGAGCTTTATTGTACTCTGAAATGGTTACTTCTGTCACCACTGACCACAGTTAACAGGAACTGCCCCCAACGGCTGCTGCCATATTAGGTGCGTAAATGGCAAGCCCTCTCCATGAGAAAAGCACATTCAGCAACTTCAAACAGTGGTCAAATAATGGAAGGGATCAAGCACAGTGTGAAATGACAATAAAAGATACAAATCTGAATGGACATCCCTCATATTTTCCCCAAGTTTAGGTCTGATGACATTCAGCATACAAACTGGGTTCTCAGCATATATTTGCAATTCCATTCTTGCCCAGCTTTTCCCAATAGAATAAGGAACACGATGTTGGCAAACCCTTACTCCTCCATCAGTTACTCCAGAGAGAATATGCCTAACGCCGTCTTTTTGTCACTGAAATTATATTTTCAAACATGTTTAATTAGGAACTTTTTATGTTTGTCAAATCCAGTGCCAGATGAATGATGATACAGATCACTACGTCCCAGAACTCATCAGCATCCTGGTAGAAAAACCTAACAAGCAAAATGCATCAGCAAAACAAGACTCATCTGCAGTGTTGAATAGATGTTTTTGACCATGTCCTCCAAAAAAAGTCAAAGTACATTTGCTTTTAAAAGTCTGCAAAGTTGACAAGCTATCTTTATAACACTAAGCTGTCTGGAACCATGCTGCATTATTTTAGATTAAATATGCCTTACTGATCTCTACAAGAAATATTTGTGAAGAGAAATATTTTCAGTTATAGAATATGCTAGGTAATTATTATGTGGAGAAAAGGAAGCCAAGTTGGCTACTGAGTAGAACTTTGGCAAAATTGTTCTCTGATACTGCTTTCAATTGTGTGAATTTGGAATTAGAAAGCTAAAGAGATGTACAGTGAATTCAGAAAAGATTAAGAAAGGAGCTGGTGGATAAAGAGAAAAAATGACAGGAAAAAACTCAAAGTTTGGTGGGCAATGCAGAAAAATCTAAAATGTATGTTACCTGTTAAGTCCCTTCAGATGTCTGACTGGTATTGTTACTGATTAGGTCTATTTATTACTAGCAATTGCATAATTCACAGTAATCTGGTGAAATTTATAAATCCCAAAAGAGGCAGATAAGAGAAAGAAAATCTAATACTCAAATCCTTCAAGGAGAGCTGACTTCAATCAGTTCAAAGATGTTTCTAGGTAATACATAAGGCTGGAACAGAGTAGTTCTGCGCTCACTTATCAGGTCTACATTTTACCAGCAAGCCCAGGAGTGGCTCATCTCTCATTGCTTAAACCGTGCTTTACTAAAAAAGGGATATTGATACAGCCACATTCTCATTCTTTATTTCATCTATTTAAACTGTAAACCCCTCAGGGAAAAAAATTGCTTCTTGCTACGTGTTCGTAGAGTACCTTGCACAGTGGGATTCTAATTTCAGTTGAGCTCTCCAATTGCTGCCATAATACAAATAATAAATGATAATGTGTTGGACCACCGAAGAAAAGCCCTCCAGTTTAATAAATATAAATCCTCACTTGAGATAGCTGAATCTACTCTGGACTTAAAAATATATATTTTAGAGAATAATCCTGTAACAGTAGGGGCATAGCTGACCTATTTTTATCTCCAGGTCCATGAATCACAGAAGTTAAAATGGATGTATTACAGTATCAAATGTCTATTTTGAATGACATAATAGGAGGAGAAATCTTTTGAAGTTCCTTTTCTTCTGGGCACAGCACTCTACATATTAAGCACAATGAAAGGTGCTTATCTTTGAAATATGGAATAAAAGCTGTTGACCTTTCAAACATGAAATCTTGGTGAGCTTTGGTGTGGCATGGTCTAATTGTATTACAGTGGTTAGAAGGTAATCTCTTATGTATGCTGTCCAGACACATAATCTCTTATCAGTAATCCGAGGGGAGAATTGCATTTATAGTAAAGCAGTGATGTAGCAATCTTTGTTGAAAGACCAGGATACCATGGCTTCATAACAGACAACAAGAGATGTATGACATTGCTAAGCAACACCATGAGCTAGTGAGGTTTTCTCTGGTTTCATATGGTGTGGTAGTTAAGGAAGAAAGAGCAAGGAAAAGGAAGACAAAAACAACCAAATGAACTGAACAGTGCAAGAAAGAAGGAAAAATAAATGAGAAAGCAAGAAAAAATGTGAACTAATAGGGCAATTGTAGAATATCAGAACTACTTATTTATGAAAGCCTTGTTATCATTCTCTACTTAAAAAGCCAGAAGAATTGATATGTTTGCTAAAGGATCTCTCCAGCTTAACTTTTATCATCCCAGTTTCCTCTAAATTTTACAATAACACGCAATTTGGATAATGCTTCTGAAAATAAACTATATTTTAAAGAAAACCACTGTTTCTTAAAGCTGTTCTCCTGCAGACAGCCTACAGATCATTTGAAAACTAAAAAAGTGGGATCAAAGGTGACTGACAGAATGTTTTAGCATCTCAAAGAATAGAACAACTGAGTAAATGGTGAAAACATTTTCTTCTACGGCTTGACAAGCTCTTTGCACACCAGAAAACAAAGCTGTTCATTTGTCCTCATCTTTTGCCTGTTTGAGGTTAACTCTCAGATGATGATATGTCTCTATGAATAGACACTTCCAAGTTTTGTTCTTTTTTTAATATAAATATTTTATATTGCTCATTTACTGTCCATGTAGACAATGCTGTTAAAAGTCTTCTCACCAGAAAAAAATCCATAAGGTAATTTTTTTTTAAAGTATAGCTTGAATTGTTCCTAAGTATAATCAAATGCATGTTCATATGCAAGAGGATCTATTCTAGAACTGTTATCATACAGTCATGTTTTCAACTGAAATATAAAAGAGCATAAATTAAATTTCCTAGACAAAGTCTTCCAAATCCCTTCCCCGACTCACATTATTTTCAGTTCTTTCTAAGCTCTCCAATTCTCGTGCAATTTTCATCTTCTACCAAATAAATGACACTTGATAAAAGATTAATGAATGAACCCAATCCATCTTGCATTCAATGGTGCAGAAGCGTACTGTCACCTCCTTTCAGGAAAATGTGTATGCTCCAAATTTACCTTCTGACCTGATTTCCCACAGAGCACTTCCTCATAAACCAAATCTAGCATGCAAAATTACTATCTCTTAACATCTTGAGGTTGGATACTTTACAACAGCCTAATAAATCATGCAAAAGTTGATGCATAGCACTTCTCATTTTGATGTAAAATTGTTAAAAAGACTGCCCAAAATAAATCAGTTATGACATCACTATAACAGCAATTACATCTATAATCATTGCACAAGTCAACACAAAACAACGCCTCATTTATAACTGGTCCCCCTGGCGACAAACATTTCTCTAAAAATAAACAACTTAGCCAATCTAAAAAGAAAAATCACAGATTAGAAACCAAAGTATCTATTTTCATGCAGAGAACAGGAGTCCCTGACTTCCCATGATATTTTCATTCAGGTAAGTTTGGAGTTTCTAGTTTTGTAGCGTTTTGTAAGCATGAGGCACGAACTACAAGAGATTAACTTGCACAAGAAAGAACATCAAGTACAGGCTAAATAAACCACAATTTCAGAGTTGCTGTGCTTGTTTTCTCTTTGTTTCATTAATAAGAGCAAAAGTAAATTTGGTAAACAAGTGACAACCACAAGCAGTCTCCGGGCAGCAAACCTGTAACATAGTGCTACCAATGAAACTGATACTTCGTAACTATCATTTCTATGCGGGAAGACTGAAATTCTTTACAGGTCTCTAAGAACTTTCAGTCTTTACTAAGTGCCTACAATAAGAAGCTTATTTTGCAGTGTCTGTCACTCCAGAAGTTGCTTCAGTACTCCTTCCATCTTAATGAGAACACTTATCTTGTTAATGGCCGAGAAGAACGTTCTGTTAGACTGAGGACTCTACATATCTGGAATGGTTATGCGGGATTTGAAACATGATGTAATTAGATAAGCTTTTGCTTCATGGTGAGAATGACCCTCAGTCCTCTCCCTTTTTCTGCACACTTCTAAATCTCACTTCTCCCTAATACTGAGGGACATCAGAAAATTATTCTTTAATAGAGTCCAACAATTACAGGAGAACCTTTTGCAATGTTTTTGCCACTTGCACTTTTTCAGTTTTGTGAATGAGAAGTGACTTCAAACCACAAGAGGGAGCTCATATTGTTCTGTTATGCACAACAGCAATGCATGGAGGCTCACAAGATAATTTGCCTCGAATTCATTTGTATAGAAGTGAGAAAGGTCATCAGGTGTATTTTACCAAGCAAGATACAGATGTGAGTTCAAATTCAAATTGGTCTTAATTAAGCATTTTTCAACAAAACAAGGATTGTTCCAGACTTTGTTCAACAAAACAAAATGCTACTTATTAACTATAGTTTTTGATAGGAAAAGATTTACACTTTACGGCCGCTACTCTTCTGTGGATAACTCCACAGTTTCAGTGGTACCATTCATGAGATAGCAGACCTCTATCCTTGTAACTGCTGTGAAATTTATCTTAGTTCTATACATAACAGTATACAAAGGCTAATGTTCCTAGAAGAAAATTCAAATCAAGCAGTTGTAGTAACAGAGCTCCTTGAAGGCTTAGAATAATCTTGAGCCTCTTATCCTTAAAACTAAAAAAAAACAAAACAAAACAAACAACAACAAAAAAAAAACAACACAACAAAACAGCAGTGTGAAGAAAAAAACCCAAGCTTGGTCTGCAGTCAGAAATCATCAGCCGCTGTGTCTGCAGTCAATGAAAACCTACACATGTGCAGCCTAATGAAGAGATGCTACTCTCTTATAGTTCTCATAGGGAACTATGAAACAAACATGCTGGGAATACATTATATATTACATACTTCAAAATGTGTGTTCTGCCATGGGTGAACTGTTTCTTGAAGACCACTTACTAATATTTAGGACTGCAGAGTTCTAACTGTCCTGAACTATATGGCATTCATAATTTCCTACATTCTCCAAAATCCACAGGTCAAAACTTCGGAGATGTTATTTTTCTTCTCATTCTTCTCTTTTTTTTTTTTATTTTTTTTTTCCCCTCCATTTTCATCTAATTACTTACAGCCCTACTTATCTTGACAAACAATCCCTCCTGTTTCTTATTGCTTACCTCTTGATTACGTAGTTGCTTGTTAGTTTTTGGTTTCTTTTATCAACACTTATCCACACAAAAATTCATGCACACATCGCAGTTGACGATGATTAAGCCTGGACCTTAGAGCCACAAAGTATCAAAAAGTGGCTCAAGCACAGAACTAAGTAGGAAGGTTTGGGTGTTGGGTTTTTTGTTCTTTGTTTGTTGCTGTTGTTTTTATGGGAATCACTTTTGTTGGTGATGGCGTTTTATGGTGAAAGAATTTAATTAATGTAGGACTTAAGATACAAGCCTTCAAAATTTTATCTGGTATCTCAAGCTTTTCTTATGTTTCACTAGAGTAGCTCCTCATGCAATCTAATTGCACATGCCCAGAACATGCATCCTTTAAATCAATATATTTTAGATATTTGCCTGAAACTATTCCGTTTTTGAGGCCCTTTCAACCATTATTGGAGTTTTCAACAGGGATCATTTATAAAGAAAAGAAAAAAAAGGTGAGAGGTATTATTTTCTGTGCGGATCTATTTCAATTCTATTTGAACATTTATATATTGGCTTATGCTTTGAAAAGCAATGAAAAATAACATGACTGTGGTCTACAGGACACACACAGGCTTAGCCACAAGTTGTTTCAACATCTTGCTAAAACATAACAAACTTTCCTGAAACGTATGTAGATCATTAGTGGTTAAAACTAAGTGCTGTTTACTGATTCTAAAAGACCACTCTTTTCTACACGTAGCTCTTGGCAAACTCACCTACAGTCCTTTTCATCCCCAAATCTTCCCTGAAGTAAATTGTAACACCTCCAAATTTGTGCTATTACCATTAGCGTAATCAAAAAAATATTTGAAGATGTGCAGATATGTAACTCCATGCAGATGGTTTTTGTGTGCATCTTATTTGCACTGAACATTTTGCTACATTGCAAACCTATACATGTTATGTGGTTTTATTGTGATATAAATGCCATTAAACCCCACAGCATATTTCTCAATGTTTTCTGGTAATTTACATTTCTGTTCATGTCTTCTCAGTAAACTGCAAAAAATTAGATTTGCATCTGCTTTATAATAGTGTGAAATATTATTTGTAACTTATTACAAGTGATGCACGCATTAAAAAAAAGAAGAATTAAATAAAAGTCTCCATTCTCTCTACACTCCAAATTAAGTCAGTAGTTGAAGAGAGAAAAAGAAAGAAGAAAGATCTTGTTAAGGACAAAGCTGTACACATTTATGTAATAAAAGCACGTCTGACCTTTTCACAGTCCCCAAAATTGCCAGCTACTGTAAGGCTTTCCATACACTGCCTGCCAAATTTATAGAAATACTGGCCACCTTCCTACAGTTCACATCTGTGTTCAGTTGCATGCAGCAAGAAGAACATTAGACATTGAGAATATCTGATTAGAGCCAACCTGTAACATTATTTCTGATGATAAAGCTACTTCATCATGGGAAAGCACCAAAACAAGTACTCTAGATTGTTAAGGAATATTTGGTTAATTATAGATCACTTGAAAACAGAGCTTACTTCTACATATTAAAGTCAGTTAAATCACTTCATAATGCCTGAAACGTACATTTCCATTGTAGCAACATTACAGACAAAGCACTACCTCCATATTTTCATTGTCCAGAGGCTTAGATCCCAGTTAAAGCAAGGTAAACTTTTGCAATGCATGCTTTCATTATTAATGAGCATTTAATGACACCAGCAAACCACAACATGAGCTGTCAAAAGAGGAAGCCTTTTCTAAGGAAAGGCACAATACTGCACTGGTCTAGTTTGGATCCTGAATTTTAAAGTTTGTGTGTGAGACATTCGATTACAAGGCATGATCTTGCAAAAATCCTGATTATTTAATGAACGCATTTGTGTTAGCTCTCCAGACCTTTTCTTACAGTCACACAGAAGAGAAGAACCAGTTTAATCCATCCTCTGAGGCTGCCATGATATTCCCAGTTTTCCTGGGATGCAGCTGCTTAAAGCAACTGCTGCCATAGCTACTTACGATCTCTCAGAGTTCCCAATTCAAACCTAACTACACAGACAGTCTCACGACTCCCTAAATACTCAGCACATCTAGCTTTAAATGCGAGTTTACTGCCTTGTGAAAGGAAAGAGACTCGTTGAATTTAGGTAACTGCTGACTCAAGACTGAGAATTTGTGCCACAAACGTGATTCAAATGCACGATTCAAAACCCTTTCAATTGCCAGAAGAGCTATGTAAGAATGGTTAAAACATTCTTTTGGATATGTTTTACCTTATGACCTTAATAAATGCAATTTCTACAGAGACCAAGCTTATTCTAAAGTGTTTTCAAAATCTATCAGAGGGCTCAAAGCTTGACCAACAGTAATACAACAAGCGTAGAGGCAGTATAGAATGGCACTGCAAAGTACTGTCTCTTGATTGCTTCACATGGTGCAACACAATCTGATGTTTACAAAGGTCAAAATTGCCAAAGAACTGTCTGCTGCATTTAAAATACAGTGCTAATTAAGAAATAAGCACATAAAGCCCTTACCTTTCATGCCCAAGAGACACGTGCAATGTCAATGCTTTAATCTGAGATATCTTTGGCAAAACTGAGAAAGCTGGACTCTCCTGTTCAGGTCTCTTCTTTCACCTGCAAAAGTAGACAGAAAGCAAAAAAAAAAACAAAACGGTATTATTGACTGTAGGCGTTCTACTTGGGACATCTTAAACAAGACTTGCTGTTACGTTGTAGGAAATCACAACTTTTTGAACAATGAACTTCTCCTTCCATTTCACAAACTAAATGCATTTACAATCACTTCTAGCCACCATTATCAATACTAGCACTGAAATAGAGGTATCATAGTTTATTTATTTAGGTTTATTGTGAGAATTAAATTTTCTATCTTCAGTGAAGCGATTGAAATATAAAACATATAACTGCATTAAACAATTACACATAAATAAAAAATCAATATGAGGGTGCATAGTAAGGTGTCTTATTTTATTATGTTGGTTCACAATATCAGAGGCAGTTGTTGGCGGTATAGCAGGAGAGGTTGGACCTTCCCAACCAACATCCCACTACATTTTCTTGCTGTGTGACAGATGGCAGCAGAGGGGCAGTCTAACAAATGGGGTCTGACAAGGAAGTGCAGATAAAGCAAAGATGTGCTATTGAGTTCCTTCATGAGGAAAAAGTGAGACCTGTTGACATTCATCAATGCTTGATGAACATCTATGGAGACCAAACAGCGGATGTAAGCACAGTGAAGAAGTAGGGGGTGTGTTTAAGCAGTGGAAGCAATGACATGAAAGACAAGGCACGTGTTGGACAGCCATGCAGATTTTTACTACTGCAGCATGCAGGGCCTTGTTCATCTCTGGCAAAAATGCACAGCTAATGGTGGTGGCTATGTTGAAAAATACTATTTGTAGCTGAGCATTTGCACTACCAAATATTGTTACTGCACTCTCTGTATCTATTGCAATTTCCATGGAAATAAATAGGAGGCATTACTTTCAGAGCAGTCTATGTATATCTATAAATCTTGAGACAGCCTTAACAACTAAAAAAATCGAAAGATGTTTTGTTTTATTGGTAAGTCCTAGGCTTCCATTAAAGAAAAAAAAAAAAAAAAACAAACTAGAAAAGAATACACCTTGCTCTTGAAACATATTCTTAAAAAAAAAATGGCAACAAATGCCAAAGCACTAACTCAAAAATATTTCTTAAAATCTGTAGGTTTTGTTATTGCATTAAGAATAAATTAAGGACAGGCTTCATCTACAGAAAGTTAAAAAAAAAAAAAAAAAAGGAGAGATTTTCATTAGAAAATAATTCAAACATGAATGTGTCTGTATGTAAATAAGGACTGCCTTTGATTACTTTTTAAATCGGTTTTCTAGCTTTAATATTTTAATTGTTCTCAAATAACTGTTTGAAACCAATAAAAGGAACGCACACACTGGTCTTTAATTCAAAAGACAGCTGTATATGCTTGTTCCTGTTACGCTAATGCTACTCCAGGCTAGTGTTTAATATAGGAGAGCCTCATACATAATCATAGTCAAGATATCACTACAAGATATCCCTGATTTTCCGTGTGTCTTTAATGAAAAAATATTAAAAACACTGTTGTGATTTACAGTTTGAGCTTTTTATGCTTAACATGAATGTTAGCCCATAAACTTTTTCATAACAATTCAAATATTCCAAGGTAGGAACAATTTCCATATCCTGTTTATTTTCCAAAAGGTTAGCCACCGGTACTCTTATTTTGACAAAGATTATTTTTGTTCCTCTCCGTGTAAGAAAAAATAACAAGAAAAATCTCTGAAAGACAACATCAGTCTGTCCTGTTGGGACTCAGGCAGAGGATAGAATCAAAGCAAATTAGTGAGTGCAAGCTCAAGGCCGAACACCAAGAAGCCGCTAATGAAGCGTCCTGCATCTGAAGAAAAGGAACAGAACAACCACAGTGGTTTTACTAGTTAAGCAAATACAGATACTTTCCAACTTGTATTTCCCTGACACAGTGACACAGTAAGTCTAATTAACTATCAGAGAAATATGAATTAGCTCAACATTTTCTATGACCCTCAAATAAACTGCAACATGAATGCCTGAACGTCATTTTTTCCTCCTTGATTGCATACATCTTTACATACCTTCGTTCTGCTCCAGGGATGAAGTAAAAATGATGTGAAAATGAACAAAACAAGTTTGTTTCTGGCTGTGCCTTTTTAGTTTCTACTTGGGAGGAGCCTGAAGCTTGTTGCTCTGTCTGGTTGGAAGAGAGAGTTTACGTTCTAGAAAGTAAGAGCTGCTTATTCTCATCACTTTCAGTGAACTCTAAGGTCCTACACGGTGCTTCTGACTCAAATATTTGGTATGAAAGGGCGAAGAAATAACTGATTTAGACCTCCTACCATTTTCCAAGCTCACTCCTGTCCTCCCTATTGGCGCATTTTCATCTAGTTTTCACAGAAATTCTTGTACATAGTTACCTGTACACTCACTTGCAAGCTGGTGAGTGAGGATTTTAGGAAGGCACAGAAAAGGAGGATGCTGCCAACATTTGTGATGGCTTTTAAAGGCTAAAATACTAGGGAGAGAGAGGTAGATTGCCATGTCAGGCAGAAAGCAAATAAGTCCCTGGGGAGTATTCGAGAAGCATTAATCCTGGTGAATTGGACTACTGGAATGTAGTTTCAAAGACTCTATTAACTGTTTCACTGGACATTGGCATTTGTAATATAAATAGCATAATATACATAACATAGTCCATACCTGAAACAACTGAGGGCTGATTAGCAGCACTATAACCAATAAATAAAAATACAAACTAAGATTAAAAGTGACTCCTGGCAAGTGAACAAGCAACATCTAAAAAGCTAGGCTTTCTAGGCTGCTACAAAAAGCAACGAAGATGAAGAGGTCTGGAGAGATCAGGTCTTAGCATGGGTCAGGATGTGTCTCTGTGTTCAGTCATGCTGCAGAGTCCTCCCTACTGCCATAGCCTGTAAGATGAAATTAGGGGCAGTATGGCTGCCACACGTGCAGAGGTCTTTCTTGGATTAAGGACTAAATGTGAACTTAACAAAAAATAAAGATGTTTTTGAAAAGGTTTAGTGGTAAGTACTTGGTTTAGTTGCATTCACTCACCACCTGCTAAAAGTGAATCTGAAATTTCTCTTTTAAATATTTACCATGTCATCTAAATTGTCAGATGCTCAGCTTACACTGATGAACAACAGCACATTACGGCTTATGACAGTGATGAGAAAAGCATGAACTTAATACTTTCAAGCCATAAGGAAAGTCTTCCTCACAAACAGTCAGTGGGCAAACTTAGAAGTGATTTAGATTTCTAAAAGAGACAAAAAGGGAAAAAAAAAAAAAAAAAAAAAAAAAAAAAAAAAAGGAGATTAAAAATGTCAGCATGGTTTCTTTGCACTTCTCCTTGCATCTCTTACTAATAAACTCAAGAAAGCACAGACTGGAGGAGGAGTATTGCTTCAAAGTGAAGTTACTGTATGAAGATTCTGGAGATCTTTGGTCATTTCCCAGCTGTTATATAGTTTTATATAGATATATAACTATTATATAGTTATAAAGTTTTTGTGTGACTCCATCTCCATCAGCAAAGGCAAAAGCATTTATTTTAAAGCATCTCATTCTGGCTCACTACTTGATATATAAACATGAAATATAACTACTTTTATTTCTCTGCTTTATCTTAGTTTCAAAATCCAAAGTTAATCAAGTTGTGTAGTTCTACTACTGTCCTTTAGGATGCTTTCCAGTAACAAAATGTTACGTATATATGCTTATTGGTATTGAAGGCTCATGGTGCCACAATATAACTCAAGGCCCCAGATACTACAAAATTCTGTTATGGAAAGCAGTATGCAGACTGCTAAACACACTGTTAAACACGCTGTGACAAGTCAGCAAGAAGGCTATAAATAGCTCAAAGAATTAACAGAATTTTCTTAACAGCAAATGCAACCAAAATCCACATGAAGCATGTCTCACATGGGTGGTGGCACGTGCCATTATGTGACTGTTTATCGCTTTCAAAGATAGTGTTGATAGACTTGGCAGAAAGTCTATTTAATTTTCCTTTGGAAAGATAATTATATGGCTTTGCTGGGCTCATGCTAGAAAATTCAAGACAGTTTATTGAGGTGAATACATAATATATGACAAAAACCAACTTATTTATTGTGAATTTCCACAGAATTGCACAAATGAATTTAGATGGACTGAAATTTGCAGTGGCAACCAAAGCAGATCAACTAATGCTTAGGTGCTTATTTTGTACCTAAGTATCTGGAAATTCTAGCATGACACTCCAGTGCAAACATTTACCACACCAAGAAAAAAAAAATCAATATGCAATTTTATTCTATGAAAGCTTACTATAATAGCTACTTGACAAAGATAAATGGAAGGTGGCTTACGAGAAGTCAAATTAGGCACTAGTGAATGGATTGAGTGTATTCAATTACTGTACCTATTGTTGAAGCAACAATAATTTCTCTTGATTGATTTATGCAGAATCTGAAATCCAAAAATGTCTCAATAGCACTGAACAGTTTTATCTCTCTGTGCAAACACAAGGTACGTGCATGTTTCCAATATTCAAAATAAGCCTAAAGGAATAATCTCAGCTCAAACACAACGTTCACTAAAACAGAGAGACTAAATCTTCAACATAAGCCTTTACATAATTTATTTTCTAAGACCGTCATACGCCGTGAGCTTTCTAGGAAGCTTCAAACTCTTTCAGTTATGAGAATAACAAACTGGAGTTTTGAGCCAGCAGGAATTAGATGTTGCACAGGAAGCTTGAAAACTTGAAACTAAATGCTTTATTTTGCCCTGTATAAAGAGTGCACTGCATGTCTACCAGGACCTTGTTCCCCTCAAAATAACCTAATTCTTTTGGCTGTCCTTGGCTTTTAGAAATACTTTTGGTATAAAGTTTGTGACAACTAGGGAAGGTGTTTTTTTCAAAGCAGTGCATTTCATTAGGTCCCCGAAGGTACCTGCATTTAAGTGCCTTGCTATGTGTGCCTAATTTCTGCTGCTTCACAAACAATTCACACACCCAGCAGAGCAAGCATCGTCTCCACCTTGTAATCTATCAGTCACCATCACATCTTTGTGTAAATGCCAAAGTAAGATTTAAATCTAGAGATAGACATTGTTTGGTCAGTCAAATATACTTGCCCTGAAAAACTATGAAGTGCATTGCCCAGCATGGTCTTTGCTAAGAGTCTCAGTTCTTTTCTTCTATTAATTTAAATAGTTCTTATCACTAGATACGCAGGATGCACCCAAATGAGTGCAAACAGAAGCCAGATAGATGAGATTTTTTTCTTGATAAGCCATTGAATGTTTAGTTAGGTCCTCAGTTCTGTATTATTCTCCTGTGTAACCCTAGATGCAGAGCTTGGGTAACCTACGTGTAAAATAGAACAATATGCCCCTTTCTCAGCATGCAGTGTGTGCCTGTTCACTTCAAAGAAGGAACTGTCTTCTCTTCAAAGCCTTCTTCTCCCTGTATTAATACTGACCAGACTATCTTAAAGAAAATATGTCAACAACATTCTCTATTCATATTGCATTACCCAGCAGAGAGAGGTTCAAATTTCAATCATGAGTGCATATATGGCTTCAATCATCTTTTCTTCAGTAGATCAGAATTATTATCCTCATTTCACAGACGGAAAATCAAGATGAGGAAAGGGAATATCATCTCTTTTACAGGTCACTCAATGTGTCAGTGGCAAACTTGGGTACAAACTCAGAGGGTTTTTTTGAGTAGAATTCACTACTCTATTAAGAAGACCACATTGATTTTAGTCTTGTGAAGGATATCCTTATACAAACTCACCAAAACCAAGACAGTTCTTCCCTAACACAAAATTATAGTAAGGGACACTTTTCTCACAGGATAATCTCATCTAATAGTTAAAATACTGCGGTGACAAAAAGAGACTGTGATAGTACAGAAAGTCAAGATGTATTGCAACTTCTGTGCATTTCATTGGAGACATTTCTAAAAATAATCTCCTCCTTACTGACGTCACTGCTTT
Source organism: Lagopus leucura (assembly GCF_019238085.1). Taxonomy (NCBI): domain Eukaryota; kingdom Metazoa; phylum Chordata; class Aves; order Galliformes; family Phasianidae; genus Lagopus; species Lagopus leucura. Next base: position 3,127,907 of record NW_024962284.1, on the reverse strand, counting down.
CCTTGACTCATGGGATGCCGTGATAGAAAAAAGATAACTGAAACTTCATCTGTGATAGTGCCTTTAATTACTGACGCATGGTTCTCACTTCTCAAAGCTCATAGCCAAAATAAACCACAACGGAATATATATTTAACAATAGCTGAAGTATAGGAACAGTGCTGAGCACATTACAATAGCTTTCCATCCATAGGAGTCAAACTCAAACAAAATGCTTAAAATTAAAGATCACACAGTCACAATATTTGTTTCCTGGTATTCTTCTTACGAAGATACAAACAGATAAGAACATTCATGATTTCCCAATTCTACCATCAAATGCTTTGCAGAGACCTTTGACTATAAGCTTACGTGGGAGTAAACTGAAAAGTTACTTAAATAGCAATGCTGAACTTAACAGCTCAGCAATGTGTGAACATTCTTTAATCTTGATCCAATAGTCAAATCACGGCCAAGATAATTGCAGCATGAGTTTATTTTGTATTCACTTAAGGTTTTACATGTGTACTGGAACAAAGCCATTTACAGTACTCTACCATAAACACATTATTTCTCTCTCAATCTCAGTGTTTGCCTCTCCTAACTCTCTAAATTCCCAGACAGAAAAGCTGACCCAAAGTAGAGCATCATGAATCTACATTTTGTTCACCAGTGTACTGTGAGAAGCATTGTGATGCTGTTATTGTAGCCAACAATGCTGAAAGAAAGTAAGGGATTGAGGACAGCAAGGGGATAAAAAAGAAAGGAAAGCAAAAATTGCCATTTCACAGGAGAATTCCAGGCACATAATCATTAAGCACATGCCATGTGGTGAATTATACTTATGAAAGGTATAAATTGAGATTTGGAGCACAGCATCATAAAACATACCCTGTCGAATAAGTGGTAGTTTAATTATGGGAGAATAGAAAAGGAATTTTTTATAGAAGTTCTGAGGATCAACTAAAATTCATCAGCATTCAAGTGAATCAGTTATAAAATTAACTGAATATGACAAAGCACACAACGTTTTCCTCAAGCAATCAAAAAATATATATTGATAGATAACGATCATGTTTCTCATGAGAAAACACTGAAAGCATCAGTCCTTAGCAAATTCAAAATCATCATCACATTCTCTTACCACATTCGTGTACAAGTCTATTACATAACAGTTTTGAACAGTATTACAGGCATGTCCAGCTTTATCAGAGAGAAAATGCCTTTATAGCATAATGGAATGGCAACGAACAATTCATACAGAAACTTAAAAGAAACTCTGTTGGGAAAAAGTATGCCAAACTATTTTTGTGTCATGAGATACTGATAGATGGAAAAAAAGAAAAAAAAAAACAGAAAAGCTTTACATGTTGAAAACTACCCAGCTCTATTTCATGAATTGGCAATTCAAATTACTTAGTAGAAGTGCAGCATTATAATTCTCTATTTCAGATGGGACAATGAATATTTCAGAGCATGCACAAAAAATAATGAAAAAGTACAATATAATCATCGCGATTAAACATGGATAGGAGATAGATGTGCATTTTTTACATTATTCACTTCCTTTCCTTCACATGTTTTTCTCCATATTATTAAAATAGTATCAGAATTATGCTTAAATTTTTCTTACACAGAACATATTCATTTCTTGAAACACAAATCTTTCCATGGCAACCAACCTTCATGTGAGGGATTCAGGACGTGTGAGCTCAACGACAGGTAAACAGGAGCAGCAAAGGCTAGAAGTGCAGAGAAGGTGGCACAGATGTGTCCAGACCCCTAATGCAGAATTGCTGTGAGAAACCATCTTGCAGAAATAAAAGACACTTTCCTCATATTTACTGTATGAAATGAGAAAGCATTGCGTGCACCTGCACTGAATGCAGGGCAGGTGGTGAGGCCTCTAAGATGGCGCCTTGGTTGTGAGGGTCCCAAGATGGCGCCTTGGTGGTGAGGGCCCCAAGATGGCGCCCAGCAGCTGCCCTGGCTCTACACATGGCTCCAAGCAGGTGAGCTGTGCTCATGGCTCTTTTTTTTTGGTGTTTTTTTTTTTGTTGTTGTTGTTTTGTTTTGTTTTTGTTTTTCCCTTTATCAGGGAGGGTTGGTCTCCAGAACCTGAAGCCTGGGATGATACCACAGGACACTAAAACTGCTCAGTCCATGAGAGAATTTCTAACTCTGCAATTGCCCTTTCTCAGTGTAATGGGCTGAGAATGAAACAAAACAAAATGCCCTGGCACAATCAGCTCCAGTTAAGATTGTCACCTTGCTGCATATCCTGTGTCTTAAATGTACTTTGACTAATATTGCCATATTCACCCTAACACCTAAGTGGCAAAAACTCCCTATCATCCGTCTCTTTAAATACGCAACTGAACCCTAAGCTGAAATCACTGTTTTCCTTCCAGCCACTGGCACAGCTACCAATACATTTCACTAAACAGACAGGAGGCAAAGAGAGGGCAAAGCAACAAATATAACAGGTAAAATAAGACAAATAGTTTTCAAATCTATTTAAAAACTTCCACTCCTGTCTCATGCCTGTAGACAGTGGAAATAAACAAGATGTAAAAAGAATGAAGTTGCTCAGTACCTTCCCCAGCACTGTAGGTAAATTACGTGTTTCCTCTGGAAGAGGTATTTTAGCTCAGTGGGATGTTCTCGTGTTGTGACAAGATAATGTGTGTGTAAAGCACTCCTATAATTTAGCTGTCACACAGACGCGCCTACTCAAGTGCATGTGTGTCAATGGAGAATTAGCTTTGATCTGTAAAATACATCAGATGGTTTCCATTCCTTACTCTGAATCGACTCCGTTTGATAAAGAAATTAATCTGACCATTTTTCTTATATGTATTGTCAGGATGTTTAATCTCTGGAACTGATGCTGTGATTGCATCCAGCTGTACGTAAGATAAAAAACCTAATGTTAACACAGATAAAAATCACTTTTTTTTTTTTTTTTTTAATTACTTATCCCAGCACTTCCTGTTTAGAGCATACTGGACATTTAAGAGCTGTCAGGGTAACAAACTATCTATGCTGGGGACAGAAAAAATTGATATTTAATCCCAAACAGACACACTCGATTGTGGATCTGCAAAATACATTTTCAGTAACTTTTGTAATTTCAGCATTAGTGGACCAGATGTGAAAATAGAGCAGTTTTCATGACTGTTCCTTCCAACACTAAGTCTGACTTAAGCTTCTATCTATCTCCTCTCTCATTCAAACATCTGCAAGTTTAAAAAAGTAAGGAGGTGCGGATGCGGATATGAATCCTTACGCACTCCAGCAGAATACAGCTTTAACCACAGCTGGTGCCAAGCTTTTTCTCTACAATGGTTCTTCTTTCAAACAAAATTTAGTTTCAGTCTGGACTCTAAGCTCTTCAATATGTGCTTTTTCAGACAATCAACATACAAACAGAAAGCAAAACTGACTCAGATTTCCAGGAATAAGATCATGAAGAAAGAAAAATGATAAGCATATACTATAAAGCGAGGGTAACTAATTTCAACGATTTTTAAGTTGTCAATATCCTTTGAAGCTGACATTTACTTTGAGAGACTGTGATCTGTTTCCTACTTTCCTCATTTACTTCCTGCACATGCTCACTTGGATGCTCAAAATGCTTACTGTAAGAAATTGCAATGCATTTTCTACACTGAGAATGTTTCAGTCTCTAGAATGTAGCTGCTGATGAAATTCATCCCCAGTTCTTCATTTGGCACATGGGGGAAAAAAGGGCTAAACATGAGATAACAAAATCTTTTTAAATAGAGTATTTATCTCACGTTTTTCTTACTGCCAGATGAACTGTAACACTCCAAAATCTCACCAGAGATAAGTCGAAGTCAAAGACTAGTCCTTAATTAAGAATTTAGTGTCAGAGATAGCCTACGGTCATTTAGTACAGTGCAAAAAAGAGAACCCGGGATGACAAATGAAAAACATGCCCATACTAGTTCTTCAGTGTGTTACATGTTTGTCTTATCCTGTCTCATTTGCTTGTTTTCAAAGACTACTTTTTCAGAATGAAAACATCAATTTTGAGGAATACGGAAGTCTTTACTGCTAGTACTGCACTTCTGCAAATTAGTACACCAATAATCTAACATAATACATATGTTAATACTGGTGAAAGAAAACGAAAATCTGCCCAGAGATGGGCTGTTTTGCTTTCTGATGAAACCCCTGTGATAGGGCAAAGAAAGATGAAGTTGATAACATTTTTAAACTTCCGAACTTATGAAGGAGGAGTGTAGAGGAGAGCAAGAGCTGAGTGACTGTGTTGAACAATCAGAGCCAAGTCACCTGAGCAGGAGGCTGCAAAGTGGTACCAAGAGGCATCTTGTCTCTTCTCAGTGCCTCCATGGCCACACGTGAGTGGCTATTAACTGTTGTAAGCAGCAGTTAATCTCTGAACATCAAAATAAGTATACCCATATTTGCAAAATATCTTCCAAAAACAATTCTCAGACGTGAAAAAGACACAGGCAGTCATGTGGGTATTTTCAGCCAGACCAGGGAAGAACAAGCAGTGTTTCACAATGCAGCCTGTATGATTTGTTGCAAAGCCACAGGAATCAACAGCCTTGTCATCAATCCTTTGCTTTGGGAATCAGCTCTTCTCCAGTGTTCACACGGCAGCTCACCTCTATTTTCTCAGTGATACCAGGTTCTGCTAGCTCCTTTTCTGCTTTCCCTCAGGCATCTGTGTACTTTCTTCCCTACCACCAGGAACACCCTCTCTGCAGAAAACAAACTAGCAGCCCTTAACCTTTTTCATGTCCTCCCTCACCACTAAGTCCTACTCTGAAGCTACAACTTTCATTTAATGATGGTCAGGCTGGTGGCAAAAGCATGGGATGCTGCTGGTTCATTGACTGCGCTGTTCTCTCTTAGGAAATACTCTCTCTAAGGAAATACTTATTTTACTTTTCTTGCTTTCTTTTTGCCTACAAACTATCTCATTTGTTACTTTGCCCTGAAAAAAAAAAAAAAGCAAAAAAAGCCAAGAGAGGAAAAGAATCCAAGTCAAATCAGAGCAAAAATCCCAGTATTTGTTTTCAGTAGTCTATTGTTACTTCATCAACCTCCTCTCAAATTATTCTTCTGATATCCTGGACTCCAGGCACACGCTATCCTTTTATTATGAAACACAGTAGATGGGATTTCATCTTGATCTGTGTTCTAGGCTGCTGCAACCATTTTAAAGGAGTAGTAGTAACAGGTGTACTTAGAACTAAACTCAAGTGAGATGAGATTTGTTGTGAGAAAGAAAGCAACAAAGTGGAATGCAAATCTGCTAAAGACTGCATTTTTGCCTTAACAGTGAGCTAAAAAAGCATGCAATAACTTGTGGGTCCATTAAAATTGCAGCATTTAAGTGTGCAGAAGTTTATTATATAGAAGCTGTAGGTTTGTTTCTGGCTTGAAAAAAAAAATAGAAATACGCAAAGCCAGAATGTGAGTGGGCAGAAAATCTTAATAGATTTGTCCTCAGAATACATTCAGAAAGAAACTTGTCATAGAAAGAGTTTAATGTCTTTCAGATACTCTGCGCTGCCCAATAATCAAACAGAATTAAAGTGTAGTTAATTACACAGTTTGAAATGAATGTATTAGTTACTCACTGCTACCACTTCTACCCCTAATAGACTTCAAGCTGTCTTGAACCAAATTAGAAACTGGAACAGCAGCCCAGCGTGATTTGCCATATGCAGAGATAACGGACAGGGACCATTAACTGCCTTTAATGGTGTGAACATCAAGAATTTACTGAAGAAAGAATACAAGTACCTGAATCGTGTTACAGTGAAAGTGAAAGCAGGAATTCTCTAATCTCTGCTGGAATGGTAAATGCAATGATAATAGTATAGAAATAATAACTGCTAGGGCAAGAAAAGCTGGGCTAACTACCAACATACAGGAAATAACAAATAACCAGTATTCATTTGATGAAGGTTTGAAATCATCACACATAAAAGGAGAATATTTTGCACCAGAACGTGTCGTTCCCTGAAGCATTTTTGTCGTTGTAACACACACATATACACCTATTTTAGAGTCAATAGTGAGCAAAGAACTATGCTGAAATTTCCAAATGTTTCACAGCATCTGATGTACAGAAAAGTGGTACATTCGACCCCTCCAGCTGCCTTAAATTAATGCAGACACACACACAGACTATACAGAAAAGCTCTGAAAGAAAAGAACAAACTTCCAGATGTCTGGAGATCTTTACAACAGGCTATTACTCTTGTGCAACCAGGAAGCAATGTACTGGTACTCATCATCACCATCATCAACAGGGTTGGACTCAATGATATCTTGAGGTCCCTTCCAATCCCTACAGTTCTTTGATTCTGTGATCACAATATTTGTTTATCACTGTCATAAAAAAGAACTCAGAGGGTTTAAAATGTGACACAGTCACACACCACAAAACTTTTAGCAGCAGAACATGGTCTATGTGCTCCCTATACTTAAACAGGTTTTCTAAAAATAGCACACATAAAACATCATTTCAATGCAACTTTGATCTTGCCACCCAAGAAAGTCCTTGCCTGCAGACAGTGCTTTATAAATACTAATTTGCTGTTTCAGAAAAAGGGTAGACTGGTACCAAATGATCAAAAATGTAAATCGTCTACATAAAAGTATATTAATATCCCTAAAATTTAAAAAGGCAAAGGTGTACAGATATCTCACAATACTGTCGTATTAAATGTGGAAAAATCATTTCACATACACAAGAAAGTCCACGGTTTTTCTGTAAACGAATGACAACAAAATCAACCATTTCTAAAAGCTGACACTTGGAAATGGACGAAGAAATCTTCCGTCATCTTCTAGGCAAATTATCATAAAACCAACTGGGTAGCCTCATGCTATTCTTCATTAAGTATAATTAATTGTGTCATTCCATGCTATGCATATGCAGTATTAGCTTGTAAAATAAACTGCTATGAAAGAAACTTCCATTCAGCATCGTATGCAAGACATATCTGCAATGCCAACTATCTTAATAATTATAATCTGACCCCAATTCCCATCATAGAATTTTTGTATTAAGAGCTAGAGATTTCCTTCTTACAACTGCTTTAATAAAATTACCTTATTGTTCTTCTCCAATAAATAAACTATACACTAACATTACACTATACACTTGGCTTGTACCCATGTCTTTATGCTGTATCTTTGCGTCATTAAGCTTTACTTACGACTGGTATCATTAGATCAATCATTTCTTAGACCAACAATTTCTTAGAATAACTAAATAAATAAATCAACAATGTCAGTTGATGGAAAACACCAAGTGGAAAGCCAACTGCTGTGACTCTTACCCCTAAATCTCTGCATGGCACCAGTGCACACCACAATGCAGAAGCCACTGCTTAGACCTGATTATGTAGTCAACAAAAATTGTAACAACTTACAGTCAGCAAAAACTCAATGTGAAGCTTGGAGGTTGTGTGAGGTTGACAGAGCCAGCCCAGTCCCCTAAAAAGAGGCCAGTTCAGCCAAGTCTTTCACACCACCTTCAGAGCTGCTATAGATTTAAGACACTGGCTTAACCTTGCCATTGCTGCACATCCTTCTGTGGTACACATGCAGATAGCTTTCCTATCCCCCTGGTGAGAAAATACAGAATCAACTCACTGTCACTGCTGCTGTCTGGACAAGAGCACTGCCGGTTTACTGGGTGAGGAAGTGATTTCCTAATGGGCCTTTGTGACTACCCCAGTTCAAAGACTGATCTTTGAAAAGTAACATACACAGGTAATATGCTTCTGCCATGCCAAGCTGCCATTAGCACAGTGAGAATGCTCCTACAAACACCAGAGAAGAAGACTGAGAGGACTGAGCCTCACTTACTGGACCTGTGAGGTGGTTATGGCAGCTTCTAGGACCACACAGCAGAAGATATTTGCTCTGTGTCCCTGGTGAAGGAGACAGGATAAATGGAAAGTTTCCATTCTCCAAATTTTACATTTGACACGCAGTACATTCCTACTCAGAGGCTTCATTTTCTTTGAGCTGGCTGCAACAAAAGTACCAGATTACCAAGTACCAGCACCAGGATTACAAGTACCAGACCAGCTCAAACTGTAATGGTGGTCTAGAACTGCGCTGCCGAAACATGAGCAAATTTCTTATAATTGTGCATAAAAAAGACTTACTGCTTTTTTTTTTTTTTCCAGCAAGAATATCAAGCAGTAACTTGAATTTCTTCTAATTTTAAATATAAGTACCAGGCTGAGTGACCTGTACAGCTTTTCCTTTCTGTGTATTCAATGCCCTACTTCTATGGCTTTCTGCAGATCCCCAGCTATGAATATATGTAATTCAGTGCCTTGTGCAAGTATGCCATTGGATCTAGCATCTGTGAAGTTAAAATATCTTTTTGGATAGCTTTCATTTGAACAAGTCTTCCATTGTAAAAAGAGAAAGACAACTGTATCTGTACAGAAGATCATAAAGAGACCCTCTTATAGTTTCAGACTAGAACTTTGTGGGGCAAAATTGTATGTGAATCAACTGACAAGCAAATGTACCCACTGTAGTTCCAACAGTTTGAATTTACCACAATTATTTGCTCCAGGTTTTTAAATCAGATTCAAACAATTATTTAACTCGGGTTCATGCAAATAGGCTGTGAAAGGATGTTCACATGTTCTAAAGTATCAGTAGAGTATCATTTAGTAATTTACAGCTAAAGCACAAAGAAAGAATGACTTCTAAGCAAAGAAGAGATAAAAACATCCATGTCCCCCTTACCATTTTAGGATTCAGTATCTTCTGAATTCAGCAACAACTTGTTCTTCGATTTCAGATGGCATCAGTAGGTTCTTTGAAACTTCATGACTTTTTCCCAGCTGCTGCTTGTCAACTTCTTAATAAACAATTAGGACAGAGCAAAATGAATCACAGTGACATACAAGAAGTAAGTAGCTTCTTCGTTAAAATACGTAAGTAAACAACAAAATGTAAATCTACAAATATTTCTATTACTAAACTTCTGTTGTTACCAGCAACAGGCTTTAATAGGTAGAAATATTTATTTTAATCATTGCCTCAATTCAATTTGTTTTACCTTGCCTAGACTTCAGAAGATCCTTATTTTATCACCATTTTTCTTATGAATCAGTGAACAGCAAAACTGTTAGCTGGACTCTTGCCTCTTCATCTGTATTTTATCTGATTCTCATGCGCTCAGCGTTACATCATTCAGAGATAAAATTCAGATAATTTTAGCGTCAAAGTACTTCAGTCTTCTTTTCCCCCCTTTTTATGCAAAGAATGAGCTGTTTTCTTTTTAGCATAGCATTCAGCCAGCTTCCTGCCCCATACAACCCTTACGCGTGTAGGGCCAATGTCATATGCACAATACATTTTACAAACTGATTTTAAAAACATCAGCCAGATATTATTTGCTTTTCAAGAACATAGCTAAGGAAAGTGCTTATCAAAAGAAATCTAAGGATTTTAGAATACTTTTAATTAACTAAAAGTAGGAAGGGATTCCACATGACGCTACAAAGAAGCAGTTAGTATATCATGTGAAACATGCAGAAATCTAAAGAGCAGCAATCCGGCAAACTCTTCAAAAGCAGATTAAAATCTTGTGAATGAATATGATTGTGAAATATTAACCATTTTATTTACGACATTCCAAATGCCTGTCCTAACAAAAGCTTCAGAAGCAGAGTCCCCTCTTACTTGGAAGATATCTGTCATAACTTTGTAGTAAAACCTGTTTATCTCAGTACAGTGAAAATCTACTTTTGCTGAGCGATAGCAGTTTGATGTATTCTTGGGACATCACTAATGTCTGCTATGTGTTTACGTCTCACTCCAGTTCTCCTGGGAGATTCTGGGAAGCTAATCACATACACCACCTCATATTTATTAAACCAACTGCTTCAGTAAAAAAACTGAACTCTTATTTTAATCTTTTGAAACAGGCAGCCCATGCCAACAGTGAAACCACCCACATTTCAGTCTACCAAGAATGAGTGACATTTGCTTTCACGCATCATGCAGATGCAACCTTACAAAATGCTGCTTAACCTCAGAACTCTTGACCATAAAGGTCTCCTCAAAAGAACCATCTTGCTATGATTTTTTCAATGGCTTCCACAATGCTCAAGTTAATGCCATGTGAAACCTCAGCAACTTGTTCTCCAAAAGCTAGAAGGATCAATTTTCTCATTTCTGTCTTCCTATTACTTATCCTCACTCCTTATTGAATGCAGCTATATTTCAGTATGTTAATCTTAGGATTTTTTTTCTATGCTATGGACTGTAAAATTCTGTAACTCTATACATTCTAAAGGCTATCAATTTTAGCCAAGATTTAAGAGTTGTACTTCCTATTGGAAGAAAACTCTCCAGTTCTGGGAACTGCAGAGAGCACTGAAGTCCACTTAAAAATGTCTTCCATGAATTTTCCACAGCTAGCTAAACTAACTATTACCAGAGTTTATTGTCTATCCTCTTAGCCATGGGTCTTTCTGCTCTTATAAAATGAAATGATCTCTTTCTAAAAATGGATTGCTCCCAGCTGTCTGCTGGGAGTGAATCCTGGCCCAAACCAACTACTCTCATGTCCAAGAACCTATGAGAAAAACTCTGACCGGGCCAAACAGAAGAGGCAAGAACTATTCTAACAGGAAACAACATAGGCAATCAAGATTCAGTACTGGGAAATATTCCCTGTTACTGCTGGACAGAAATTACAACTTGGCACTGCCTAGAAACCATAAAACCCTATTTAGTGCAATGCTACATATACACTAAGCATTTGATGCTCAGATAAAAGCTTTTATTTTTCTTTTCCCCTCTCTTGCAGAAGTTACATGTAATACTCTCTGCTTTCATTAGCATGGCAGTAAACAAGCATAAAGGACAAGTATTATTTTAAAATTTTCTCAAGTCTAGAAATGATGACAGATTTGAAATAACTTCAGTTTTGCTGTTGGCAGCCAGCCATTCTCTGAGCTAATATAGGAGGGCAGGTTGTTTCAATAGTTTCAAGTTCTCTGAGACCAAGAGTGTTGCATTTCACAGTTGAGCCACTGGGGACTGAATGTCAATCCCACCAGCTCCTTGAGTTTGGTAACAGCGTGAGCTCTTTTTACTACGTAGCAACATGGAAGACAAAAAACAGATCATGAGAAGTCATATCCTAGCACCAATTAGATTTTTTTCACGCATATAGCAGGCAGGAAACCATGTGAGGCTCACATGTCATGAGTTCAACATTTGCAATCTCCATTATCCCAGCATACAACCTAATCACAGTCTTATAAAAGCTCCAATAAAAAGTCAAGAGGTTGCTCCTCTGAATCAGCTCTTCTTTACTGATTCATTTTTCCTTTTCCTGTAATCCAAGTAAGGTGCCATGAGTTCTCGTATGCCTGCTCCAGTGGTTACCACCTGTCTCGCAGCAGGTGGGTCTCTTTCTGTGCATGGAGCACTCTTCAAAGCAGCCCTTTATTCTCTTATTGTGGGACAAAATTTAGTCCCACTAAAACCTACTGTCCAATTGTCTTCATGAAATCACAGCCACAGCCCAACAAGCACTGCTGCAGACAAAAAGCCACAGTAGTTTGGAAACATGCTTTTTCATCTGAGATTTAATGACCTATTTGCTTTTTCCAGAAGACTCCATGTTGTGACATTTTGCTCTAACGGATATTATAAACAACTCTTCTCAAAGCTGTGGCCCTTAATTTTGTTTGCTGGCTTTGCATAATGTGAAGACATATTTAACAGTCTCTCCAGTAACACTAGGAATTACTGCAATGGATTTATTCTAAGTATTCTCTTCACATACATAAATTTCCAATGAATCTCAGCTCTGTGTAATGATAACTCACATAAAATCTTCTCTTATAAAACAATTGCTTATGTCTTGACATTCTTCTTGATGTATGTTTGATTTCCCTTTTCTTGTTATTCTTGTCCTCTACCAGCAAATTTGTTTTATGTAAGGACATGAAGGAGGAGTGAGTCTTTTCAGGACAAAAGGATAAGGGTGTTTCAGAGATGACATTTGTAGAGTAGCTGTGTCACCATGATTTAACTCAGCAGTTTAAGGGTAAGCCAATTGGCCAAATTCATGACAGACTGAGAAATTAGATTTCACTGTGTTAAGGGAACATATATGACGTAGGTTTGCCGTGGACTAGTTAAATATGGAGGTCATTTGCTTATGTTTTTATACAATATTTCTTATATTTGCTGTTAGTTTTCTTCAAAAACACAATGTTAGCACTTTTTGGCCTTAATTTCCAAAGCCATTTTGTCCCAGGATGTCAAACACTGTTGATCATTACACAAACGTAAAACACAGCAAAATGTGCACTGCACAGTTGAAAAGTGCTTGATGACAATTACTTATTCAGCCACCTTCATCACTTGTTGCAACAACCAAGGGATTGTAAGAGATGCCTTTAGAGTCGTGTTGCTATGGTGTGCTGGTACACAAAGAGCAGTAATCACACAGCTACTCATCTGTGACTGAAGTTAGGCGCTCATCGTCCCCACCACTGCAGCCTACAGCACGCAGCAGTCCCATGACCTGTATGCATTTTTATGTGGCAGGAAGTAATGGCCTGGATGGATGCAGTGATCTGAAAGAAGCATTCATCTTGCGTCAGAACAAACAGCAAAACCCAGCACCAATGCTGTAAATGCACTCTTCCTCCTCTTCATCTGCTTGTTTCTTCTGACACTTCAGTTTTAAAAAGCTTTATTTTGGAATGCATTCTGTATGAAAAGTGGCACTGTCCTCAGAGGAATAGATCACTGACCCACAAAAGCTTCTGTATGGTTACCAATCAGCCTTTTGTGCACACTTAGGGATTCACCAAAGTTATCTAGGCTGAAGAAATCTTATCAAAGTCTACAGTATTATACCAACTGCAGAAGCATCAAGGGGAATTTTATGCTAATGATTCTCTTTAATCTCCATATAATTCAGGCCAGCTAAAAATAGATCTTTTACAAACAATGAATCATCATGACTTTAAGTGAATGCATCTTTGCCTCAATAAAGTTGAAGTCTCTGTTCCATAGCACCTTTCTTTCCTCTCTTCATCTAAACAAGCAGCCAACAAGCCAGTTGACAAAAATAAATAGCATTATTTTTAATTCTACTCTCCTAGTTCATCTACCAACAGCATGACCAAAGACAAGTAAAGAAGTAATTCCAAATCACATATTGATTTGAAGCATAAAATCATTCCAGAGGAAAAACAACATTTACCAATTGATTAGAATCAAGAGAATTGGACATGAGATTGTCAGACCTCACAGTGGCAAAAAAAGCCAAGGTAATTTCTTTCAGGGATGGGAAGGGGAAAGGAACCTAATCCCAGGGATGGCTGTAGACCTACTTTTACTGCTGTCCCGCTCTTCTGGAATGTGTGGGAAGCCAAAGATACATGGAGTGACTGAAGCTATTTGTATGATTAATTACTGCCCATGTAACCTTACAGATCAGATCTGTCAGAAAAAATTTCATTCAGTGATATTCTATATGCAAAGATTTCTCTCAGTATGTCACCATAAGCAGAAAAATAGCTTTGAAAATGCTCTAAGGCAGGCCTGCATATTAAGGAAATTCTTTTGTACCTCTTAGCCCGTTTTACTCAAAGCTACTACTGCTGAAGAGAAGTAGAAACAGTCGTGTTTAAATCCTAAACAATAATTCTTCTGGCAATTGGTAAACTACTCACCTCTCAGTGACAGTATAATTATTTCCTAACATAGTTCTGGATTCCTTGAATTTTACCAGCACCCTCATGAAATTCCCTTCAGACTGATATATAAGATAAGGGTTTGTATGCATTTTTCTTAGACAGCAGGTGGAATAAATGAACAACTAAATGGCAAAGGCCAACTGTTAATATCAGAGAGGTTTAGGGCTAAGTGAGATCCAGGTGTTGGCTGATGAAAAGCAACCATGAGAAAAGCTTAAAGATTGTTTCCTGGACTTTTAAAAGCCTCTGTGCTTGAACTTCTCTCTTCTTGCTTTTGAATCCCATTATATTTTATTCTATACATTTCAGTGAAAGTTAAGTATTATCCCAGAGTTCAGATAATTCTTACAGACAATAAGAGATTTATCTCCCAATTTCAGATTTCAGCCCATGGAACATCATGGATCTGATGTGGTAGGGTCCTATGCGGATATCGATCTTGGGCGGCATGATGGCAGCAAATCCCCATAAGAAGCAACAACCCAGCTGCTACCCAGTGCTAGACAATCTCGGTGACCTCATGCACCACCATGAGGAATTATACACATTTGAAGCTCTATTAAATCTTTAAAAGTACTTTTTAAAGCCATTGCAATATGCATATACATTTATATATACATATATCAACAAAATCAACAGGTACAGATACAAAATACAGACCAAGAGAAGAGTAACCATGACACCTGTAACTGTGAAGACAACATTAACTGTAAGAGAAACAGATCTTGCAGGACACATAGGAGAGTGGTTCTGCCAGGCAATGGACATCGCTTACCTCTCCATAATCCTTCCTGAACAGCTGAAGAGGCCGTTAGTTAAGAATACACCATTTTCTGCTCTGTCCTGTTTCCCAGTGTAGAGCACAGACAAGTCAAAGAGTTTGAACTTTGTGTCAGGACGATGATAAGAGTGTTGTTCAGAGACCACAGAATTTATCTAGGACTTTGAATTATATCTGAAGAAAGCAAAAAATTAAGAGTCTGTTATTTGCCTTCAAAATGGCTGTCCAAATCTCACTGTCTTGCTGATATTTTAAACATATGACCAAGAAAGTTGTTTTCTCCTCAGTTTGAAGGTGCTCTAAACAGCTGAGGTATAAGCTGAATTGGAACTGCAAGCTTCTTGGGATTCAGATTTTTATATTTTGTGCTAGCAAGTGTTGGAAGAACTTCCTTCTGGACCAGTAGTTACAGATACAGGTACACTAAAAGCAGTTTTGCATGTTCAGATCTTACGGGAACTTTCCTATAAGTGCATATGTAAGGAGATAGATTTCCAGGAAAGGCATATTAAAATATGAATTGTAATATACACTGATAGAGTAATCCACTTTTGTGGTCACAGACCACAGTAAAAAAAAGTGGGAGAGAATTCAGCTACGGGAAGACTGTTGATTTCAAATTTTCCTACAGTAAGAGGAAAGGATAGAGAAGAGCTAATGAAAATCCTGAGAAAGCATCAAACATAGAAAAAAGTACAGTTAAAGTGCTATTACAGACAACACGTTAAGAGTTTGTCAACGAAGCTGAGAGAAAAGTATCATCTCAAATTCAAATAAAAATTTGTTCTACGAATACAATTATATTCTGGAGTACAGAAGCTGAAGTAATATTAAGAAATAACACAGACCTGGGCCATTTTTCACGTGTTGAGCAATGCCTCACTTCACAAATAACGCTCTTCACTTTTCTTCAGTATCCACTATACCTGGGGAAGGAGCAAACACATGGTAAAGTACACTGGAATCTGCTAAACTGTACAGGTCAGAAGGCTTGTTGCAAGATTTCCTTCAAGTATCTATGTTATTTTCCAGCTAACTGCTGGCTTTTTATGTCTTCCAGCCTACAGTCTAGGCTTTCAACTGTGCTATGGATATAGGAAGAAAAAGAGGAAAATTGCTGAAAGTACTTTTCTTTGGGTAAATTACTTGAGTGGCTGCTGCACAACAGGCGAAAGAATCCAGCTTCCAGAGTAAATATCTGAAAGCTCTTATTTTGCTTTTACTTCTATTTTCTTTGAACTACCTCTAGCTTCCCTTTTCTGCTTACAGCAGTCTCCTTGCTATCAAGCATTGCTTGTCTTCCTCTGTGCTACTCCTTAAGTTCCTACACTCACAGAAAAATGAACAGTGAAGTGCGATTCCACACTTCGAGTTACCACTAGAAATCAGTGCAATGGACACATCATCTCAAGGACACAAAATTATGGTAATTAACAGACATGCAGTAATCTGTAATGAGATCAGATCCCACCATAGGGTATCTGCTGTAGCTTTCAAAGCCTTAGAACAGCCTGTTGATGAGCACTACTCATGCGTGACGTGGAACACGCACACGCGCTCCATTACAGTCAAACTGTAACAGCGTTCAAAGGAGGAGTCCTCAATGAATGCAAACACATTTCGTGTTCTCTCTGCTATGCAGCGATTGAGGTATATTGTTTTTCACAGAACACTGAAGTGACATCAAATGCATTATGCTTCCCTGCTTACACCTTTCTATGAGTAATTTCTATGAGTAATGAGGGCATTAAGAAACCCTCACAAAAGCGGAAAAGCTGAGGGCTTGTGGTCTAGAATATAGGATATCAATGTACAGAGCAAGTCCACATAAGTTACTCTTTAATCACTCTTGGCTCACAGTAAGCATGAGATTTCTGAGCCTTTTGGGCCTAACTGAGCAAATCAGACAGAAGCAGTCTCTTTCAGGTGGATTAAGTCACTTTGCATGCTTTGCAAACCCAGAACATCAGCATGGGGAACAGAAAATTCATGTAAATTCCCATGTGACTTTAGTTCATCTACCATATGCGTTCATATTTTTATTCTATAGGGTTTTCTTTCTCTGGAGTAAAATACGCAAATTGTTTCCTTGCATTAATTAAATTAGCTTACAGACTTAAATGTATGCCAGGGAAGTCTTTCCTTGAAGATTCTCCCAAAAGCTTTCCACATTAGTATACTTCATTATTTCCATACCACATTGTACATGTGAGGGTATTTTTAATACCCTCAATGCATTTTTGCAAGGCATGGAATTATAAAAGCTTAAAATTATGAATTTACTGATTACTTTCAAGGAAAATGAGCACTATCTTCATAAATTATGTTTTGGGGGTTATTTTCAGTAGCCTACCTAGTCCATGTGAGAGCAACAGCAACAAAAAACAGTTATTTTGTTTTATATTTGCTTTCTATTTTTCTTTTATACTATTGGTTCTTTGTTATAGAAGATAGGATGCAATTTTCTGATTAAAAACCCTTTTTCAAGTTCTTTTTTCACTGAATGGCCCATTCTGCACTGAGCTACAAACAATCTTACTGCTAATAGTCAGGGGGAAAATCCTAACGTACCTTAGCCTTCTAATGAGATTACGTATAATTGTGAAATCTGTGAATAAACTCCCTTAGGAAATGTTAAAAATAGACCAATTTGGTAAATTATTTTTAATGCTTTCAAATAAATTAAATTGAAGGAAAAAAATCATGCTTGCAAGTTGCTTGCCTGTTGGACAAATACTAACAATATCCTTACTTAGCTGTCAGCTACGTTTACATTTACATTTGATGAAACCTTCCCACTCCAAGTAGAAAAGCATACAGAAAAATCAGAAGAAAAAAATAAGAAGCACCTCCTGTTGTTCTCTGGTTCTTCTCTATGTTGACAGGTAAATATTCTTAAAAGGAACAGGCTCCTTTCACTCCCTCTGTAGGGCAGACAGCACAATAACACTGGAGAAAACCCCGTCTCGTGCTCCAGCCTTCTTGAACAAGCCATTTGTAACTGTCTTTCAACCAGGGGAAATATCCACCAGAGTTTCTTGGGCTTTGTATTTTTAGGCACAAGTCTTTATCACCCAACATTCCTGAAAATATTTATCGACATCTTTATCAGGTTACTCATTTCTTAGGCTAAAAACGTTACCAAAATGAAAGCAGATATCCCAACAGAAAAGTTTGCCAAACACTATCATTGATTCCATATCTCGACCACCACGTTGCAGAAACAAATCAGATTAGATCCGCCACTAAGGCATTTTCAGGGCAAAGGATGTGAATCAGATAACCCATTAACCACAAATTAAATCCTGCAATGGACATTTTATCATACTCCCAAAACTGGGGACGTTGTAACTATACAACAAGGCAAGCTTTCTTCATCAGCACAATTACACAACAAGTATCTGAAATTTCTTCTGATTCTGAGATTTCTCCATTTTGACACTCATTTTACACAGAAATTCAAAACAATAAAGGACTTTCCCATTGGAAACTGCATAAGTAATTTTCTACAGTTCTGCGATTCCAGTAATATTTCTGGTGTGTGGCTGTTTGCACAGCTTCGAAAAGTTGAAGCTTTGAAGCTGGAGAATTTCTCCATTGCTTTTTTAAATTGTTTATATTTAAAAATATATGTTCACACTTAAAAAAAACTTTTTCCCTCAAAAATATATTTATAATTTTTGAGCAAAAACATATTTTAAAACAATGAGATGGCAGTACTCAGAAGCGTAAGCATAATATTAATGATGTTTTTAAGCACCTGACTGAAATTTAATAAGCTCATTCTCTTTTGGAGGTGTTCTTACTATGCCAACACAGCGCACAAGTTAATATTGCCATTCTGATTAAAGATTAGATTACTATTTCTGTTTTTTCCAGAGCATTCTGATCTTAACTAGCCAGCATGTGCTCTGCAGTGTACAACTCCAGAACACAGTCAAAAAGTCATCTTCTGTCTCCTCACATCCACAAAATAGGATACCCAGCTTGTCCATTTTGAGTTTATTCTAGTGGTATACAAAAGCAAGTTTATAGGTGCTGGGGACTGGAGACAGGCCATTTATTTCACTTCAAGATACTGCTGGGTGTTTCAGATAGACCTGCTATGGTGGACTCAATACATCAAGGTATCTTTATCTCACTGGCCTCCAAGAATAATGCTTTTTTGGGGAAAAAAAGAAAGCAATCTATTTTTCAAGTAACAGATGGATAAACAGATGGGTGGAAAAGTCTAGTGAATAGTGTGTTGGCTGCCTGTCATTGCCTGTATGACTGCCAATAAATATCATATGGATTAAACCTGTAAACTAACATGTTCCTATTTGATGAATTCTTTCAGAACAGTATGTATTTGCTTGCCAATACCCGCATACATGAGATGCCACCTTGGATAAGGTAAATTTTTGCAAGGAGACCTAACACCTATGCACAGCTTGTTCTGAGATTAATAGCCAAAAGCAAACAGGAAAGGAAAGGAAGCCCCATGCTAAAGTGTGCATGTTGTACAGATTAACTATGAAAAGATACATGTTGCACACCTGGAATGAATTCCTGGACAGAACTTAATCACAAGTATGTTTACACTTAGGATAATGTTTTCACAGTGCTTTCATGCCTTGTTGTTGACAACTTTGGATTCTTGCTTCTTGGGATTGCACGAAGGAGCTCAATTCAGAAGCCAGCCATGAGATACCTACTCACTTCAGGCCAACAGCAGAATAAATACTATGTAATTTTACAGTGATTCTCTATTTTGGGCAAATGCTAAAAAAATAATTCAAAATATAATGAGATGTTCCATATTTACTACCAATTAGGCTTTCCATTTCACAAGTATCTTCCATTGCAAATGACTACAAGCTGCATGCCTGCCAACACCAGCATGATGCCACGGAGTGGAAGGTTCATGCACGCTTTAGGGCATTTATCAGCACAGAGATCTCACTATGTTTAGAAGGATAGTTCCCTCCCTTTGCTTCAACCTAGTGCCTCCTATTCCCCAAGCAATTCCTAGCTCCGGTTCTGAAAGAGTGTTGATACTTTTTACTTATTCTACAAGCAGATTTAACAGAGATGGGAATCCTAGTCTCAGGTCTACAAGCTGGAAAATAAGATGGAGATTAAAAAAAAAAAAGTATTCAGGTGAAAAAAATATATATGAAATTGAAAAATTGCGTGTGAACAGGAGCTTGGTTTTCCACAGCATTTACCACATGGCAACCTTACTCCTGAATCTTTGAAGAGAATACGAAAGCAAACATTAAAGCTGAACAATGGCGTTGCTCAGCTATCACAAACAGAAAAAAAATCAACAACCTTTAAGAATAGGTGAAGTCAGAAATAGTAACTTGCTGTGCCAGGATGCAAAATAACAGAAAAACAAAAACACAAAAACAAACAAACAAAAAAAACAGAAGGAAAAAAAATCATTATGAAAATACAGTTTAACAGCTTAATGCTAACAGATGAGGCAGAAGTTTCTAAAAAGTTATAGACTTTAAATAACACAAAGTACATTATGCAACACTACCAGATACACAAATATGGATGTGTGCACCAGAACATGAAACTGCTTATAACAATGGTATAACTGGCATAACAAAGGAAATAAACAATGTGTTGAAAAACCCTGATTGTGGTAGAAAAAGAGCCGGTCCTAAGCAGAGTTGGGCATCAACACAAAACTGGGGCAATCCATTGGTGCAGGATTATGCTAAAATATGCAGTACTAAGTCATTAGTATAATTCAGTTAGTTAGTGATTTATCTGAAAATATCTTAGAAGCCTTTGAACATCCTTTTTATCTTCAAAGTCTTCCTTATGAGGTTTGAGTACAGCCAGCAAGACTGGAATGCAGAATCCATGCCGATGCCACTCTTAGTGGACTCAGAAACAGGAAAATTTAGTTTTGGAAAAAACAGACATCACTGTTCCAGCCTCTCTGAGCATATGAGGCACGTGTTAGTGAAGAAATTACCTAGACACAGTCTTGCCTAGGGCTGGAGAATTCCTCAACGGTTGGTTCAATTTTCTCTTGCACTAGAACAGCCTTTCGAGTGACTGCATACCTCTAGTTCTGACTGAAGGGGTGAGTTAAAAGTGGAATATTCTCTTCTAGTGTAACATTACATGTCTATGCATCTTACTGTACACTTAGTCATCCCTCCATGAATAAGTCTTCCTGTGAAAGGGCTTCTCTACTCCAGGCATATTCCTGCATATTACGACAACTGACAGGATCTGTCAGAAACTGTACTGAAATTTCTGCCCTCCTTTCCTTAACTTATGTATAACAGAGAATACATTTTTTAAAAGAAAAAAACCTTTAGAAATATAGTTTCTTTCTCATATAACCTTTAGAAATACAACTGACTTTAAGAAACTCATTGTTTTTTATCTCTCATGATGCATTTCAGATTTCAATCAAACTGGAGAGTTTCAAATTTAACCAAATGAATTTTCGTCCAAGTCCTAATTTATTTACATTTTAAAGATAAGTCTCACATTCCAAAAATAACAAAATAATTCCACAGAAGCTTAGACTAAAATTAAACGAGGCTTAGATGTGTACCTGAACTAATTTTTCTTCCACGGCTGGTTAATCTCTGGGGTTTTAGGAATGTTTCTGTCCCAGGTATTTAAGACAATTCAAAGACCCCAAAATCTGACAAGATCCAGGCTCTGAAAATACCATCATACACTCTCCTGCATATGAGCAACACAAATCAACCAAACGCTCTCAGCCTCTTGGGTGCATACAGACTGAAAGCTACTGCAGCCTGGATATCTTAGCATCCCAGGAGGGATGGGCTATCCAATGGGACAACTGTCACACTGCAGTTGTCCACACAACAGTAGATACAAACAGGGCCGATTACTGTCAGCCTTTTCGTAGTTTTCTCTTCCTACCCTCCTTTCTGACTGTTGGATCTCAACAGCCACAGAATCATCCGACTTCCTTTTCTCCACCATCCAAAGGATTACAGTCACTGAGTACTTGGCTACCTCACTCTTGCTAGGTAAGGTGATCACCTATAGACAGGTAATGCAGAGCTTAGGCACCTGGACAGAACTCAGATATATTCTTGCTTCCAATCCATAGTCTGCTCATGTGCTTGTCCCTTTGAATTGCATTTCTCTTCCCTTACATCAAACAAAGTCAAGCTATGAAAACTGTCTTTCTAGGACAAGAACCTACAGGAAAACAGTTTGTAACCTAAGAGGAACATGGGCTGAAACACGTTTTATTTCTCTTGTTTAAAGTCTCAGTGATTCACGTGAAATCACCTTCTAAATTTACTAACTGATAGAACAAAAACAAAAGGTAACAAAACGCCAGAAGAGTCTGTTACTGAAGCACCTAAAAATGGAGGTAATACCATGCAGAGATTCTCAGGGCATTTAATTTCCACTATTTTTTTCAATGTCTGTAAATCAAAACCATTTTTGGAAATCAAGTTGTTCCTTTACTTTGCTTCAACACATCTTTTCTAATTAGAAATGCTGAGAAGTCAGGATTAGAAGGCTGATTACATAGTGCTTCTGGACTCATAAAAATTGAGAAAAGATCCCATACGCTTCTCAAATATATCTTGTGGTTCCAAGCGACTCAAGAGAAACTCTGCACTTTGGCATTTTTAAACCCAAACCCCTAGAGCTTTCCAGATGAAATTTTCAGTGCATTAATAACAGAGTTGTTTAAACAAAACTGCCATTTTAAGGACTGAACCTCATATTACAAGTACCTCAGAATTTGATCTTTACAAGCGTCTCCACTAATAAATCCTTTCCAAGCCTCCGAGCTGTGATTCAGAAAGAAAAGAATAGTTCAGGGGCAGCAGTACGGCGAAGCCTTGAGTCACGCACGCTTTGTGAAAAGAGTTGGTGTATCATTAGGTAATACAGGAGGAAAGAAAAATTGATATGAGCCTACTCAGCCCAGAGAGGACAGCCTGCGTTTTTGATGTGTGACTCAACACACTCCTCAGCAGCAGCGCTGTGGACAAACAGTTCTCTGCAGGTCCAAAAAGAGCGGGGGCTCTTGAGAGGAGAACATGGGACTTTTCTTCGGTGATGTACTGCAGCACAGAAGGTCTGCGCACAGCATCACTCACATGTAAATATGAGTTACATACACATTGCAGAAGACAATTCGAAAACAACTAAGCCTGCCTTTGTTACTCTTGCTGTACTTAATATAGTTCTATTCATGTCGCATATAAACTAAAATGTCTTCCAAGAGATAAGATAAATGTATTTTAAGGGTCACTGACAAAGTAAACAGAGCTTAGGAACTTCATTTTCCATTTCAATTGTCATTTTAGCTGCAAAGGTTCACCTGCTGCCATACATTCCTGTTCATACAGCAGTCACACAACACAGCAACAGTACACAGTACCGACATCACAGCAGTTCTAAATTTGACATAGAAGGGAAATACTGGCATTCTAAATAAGAAAACAGGATACCATAGATGCCAGAGGACAGGAGAGAGAAGGGGAAAAGCATGTGATTCCACCAACATTTACCATCTCTTTCCAATTTCACATATATCAGACAAAAAGCTTAATCGAGTGGCTCCCACACAATCAAGTAGCCTAAAATGAGAAATGGACTTCATTCAATTCATTCCCCTGACACTACAGAGTAATCTTTTACATGAAAGTTGTTATTTCTTCCAATTTAGTTTTTAAAATCCTGGCAAAGCCACCCCCAAACACACTTTGGAAAATAAACTATAGTTTCCCATTAAGTTTGCTTTTATTTATTTGATTCATTTATTCAATTCCCCCTCCTTTATATCACGCAGAATTTCTCTCCCTCTTGCTCTTTCCACGATTCAAATATTTATAGTTCAATATCACTGTTCTTTGCAGTGGTTGTTCATTAGTCAAACAACTCGGCAATCAGCTGTGGACAGTTGCAAGACAGCACTCTAATAAACAGACTGGTAAGTACAAATCATTATCACTTTTCACATTTGAAAGTTTACAAGTTGGTGTCCAAACCTACAGAAGTAGCTCTTCTGCCATTAAACCTCACCTTTCCACTTTTTCAGGTATGCTCTGTGCCTTTCTTGCAGGTGGTGCTTATTACAGCAGGGAGTATTGTACAGCTAGGAGCCTAAGGCTGTGGGATGCGAAGATCAGATTTTGATGAGGTAGGGAACAAGAAAATACATTTGGAAAATATTTGATGTAAGGGATAAGATGGCTGTGTTTGTATGCAGGCACCCTGATGAATGAGCAGATTAGCACTCATCAGCCTGGCCTCTTCCTGCTGAAGATGAAGACTTTATTTTCCCAAAGAGCATAAGGATGGTTACGCTGATTAACGGCGCATGATTTCCTTCTGTGTATGTACAGACAGAAAACATAAGCATATGCGTACCTACATCTTTGCCTCTACACAAGGCCGTTAAAACAGCATAGCTATATGAACTTAGTGCTGAGGCAAATGAGTATAAAACTCATCCAGAACTCTACAACATTCAGTGCGAGGAAACCTGTAGCCACAGGACAGTTTACCATTGCAGTGCTTTTTGTATTGTCATTAATACCTCTGCAAATTGAAAGATTGCCTCAGCCTCCAAATTAAAAAAAATACTTTTAAAAGTTCAATTTTTTTTCCTATATTTTCATTTGGGATAAAGAATGATAGAATTTTCTGCTACTTAATATGCAAAAAAAGATTTGCTTGCTTTGCAACACACAATCTATTTTATTTCCTTCAGCAATTTGAGTGAAAATGCTTTGTTTTCCAACACGCATCATTTTGACAAGGTGTAGCATTCTTGCTAGGAGCAAGGTAGTTTCCAATAAGCTCTACATTATTTCAGTAACCTGAGGAGCAGAGGGGGATAGGATTTGGACAGGGGAAAGACATAAGTTGAGAAGAAATACTTCAGCTCCTGGTAAGCAGCAGCTGAAAGACACTACCATGCGAAAGCTGATCTTTGTAACATGAGGTGTTTACCCTTTCAGTTTACATCTAAAGATCTCAACATCAATAAAGACCTTACAGTGGTAATTAGCACCATTTCAAACAAATCACATGAGCTTGTAATTCATTGCTTAATTGATACTTCACCCAACAGAAGGCATTTAACACTCGCATAAACCAGAATTGTATTGGAAATGTGGTGAATGTTTTATTTTATAGACCAAGTAGCAGACTAATAAAGACCAAGCTAGAGCTATGATTTTGAGACTGTGCAATGACAACTTTGCAGCAGAAACTGTATTTCAGCTATGCTCATAAAGATTTATGTCATTTTTCTATATGCATGCCATTCAGATGAGTTTATGTATTTACAAATACATAAATCTAAACATATTTATGATCTATATGATCTACTTTTTCCTGGTCAGAATTGACTAAAAACTATGGCTATCGTTTAATTAAAAAGATGAAGCACAGCGTAAACCACCTCTTCCTCCCTAAACCAACACTGGAAGGAAAGGGAATTTAAAAGTACTGCGTTTGCTATTTCATTTTTGTTCAAGATCTGGCGTTCAGTATTTCTGCAAAGCCATGCAAAACTTAAGTGCCTAATTTCCTAAGCTCCACACTAGAACATCCCAGTTTAACCGACTTGCTGTGAGCCAGCAAGGAGGCAGGATCTGACCTGAGAACCAAGCCCAGAGACTCTGCCCATGTGGCATGCTCTGGACACAGCAGTCAGTTAGCACTAAACTTGCTTTCATATTAACTCATACACAACTTAACAGCAACTTCATGACACTGCAGTACCATATTTCCATGTCAGGTCTTTTGAAATGTCAAGTAACCTGTTAATAGTGCAGCACAGATGAGGTGTGTAGCTTTTCTGCTAATTCCAGAATAATCTGCACCACTTCGAGGGATGGTTTGCCTTTCAGTAGGTATTTCCTTGAAGCAAGAACTGCATTTCCCCTCTGATAAGAGGATGAACTTAATTATAATGTACTAGAAAAACCTGTGGCAGGTGGGTTGTTATTAATGGGTCATGTTTATACAAGACACAGAAACTGTAACTCTATTTTTACATACACTTAATTCATTTAAATGGAGATACCTGGAGCTTTACAGGAAACAGACTTGTTATTTTGAAGCCTAAGCTTAAAGAAAGAAAGATGTAATTAATGAAATGTGTTTTGTTCTCTTCCATGATTGTAAGAGAAAGCAAAAGTACATTTTTGCAAGAACGTATTAAACCCACTCATGAACTAATCTTCAAGGAAATAAATCTTTCCCTAAACAGTCACTTAGATTAAATGGAAAGAAATTATTAAACTGAATCATGAATCCGTAGGGCTGATGTTCATATTAAAAAGGAGAATAATAGGAACCAATCACCCACTCTTTGTCTTTTGTGGCTATTACAGCTTCATTTTTCTTCTTTGATTTCTTTTAAGAAATGAAGTAGGCAAAATTACACTCTTATCAATGAGTACGTATTAACTCTTGTGGAAAAAAAGTAGCAGCTTCTCTCCATGGCTGTTCACATTAGCTAATATTCATTTATTGCATAGGCTTAAACATCCTGAGCAATCAAACGCCCAACAAAAACATTCCAAACAGATTTTAAATAAGTTCAAGCTTTCAAACCTTTTCAATTCTTCGTAAGCAAAGCTTAATAAGAAATTGATATTATTTCCTTTCCTAATGTATTGTTCACAAAATGCATTTTTGTGTTTAGTAAGAATCGCAGCAGCCAGCCACACAGAGGCGAGAGATTTAATTTCATTAAACCAGCCCACAGCGTTGGGCGGCACTTGAACATGAGCGCCTACAAATCTGCCCCTCTGGCAGTAAACAGCACTGGATATAATAAAAGTGCACCTAGAGATGTCAGGAAGACATTCAACTTCATTTATAATCTGTTAAAAGAGAGTTAAAAGTTAGTACTTGCTCACCAGTCCCTTTGAAAAACCTATGTCAACTGCAAAAGAGCCTTCCTTCTATCTGCTCCCGTTCTGATAAATGAGCAACAGCAAACAAAATACCCACCAGTTTGCCTCACGGATTATAAGCAAAAGAGCAGAATCAGGTGAGGACACAGAAGGAGGCTGGTGCCTCTTCTTGCCTGCTCTCTTGGCCTTGCCTTGCAGGACAGTTTTGTGCCCTCTGCTTCCACTGGAGCTGGAAATCTGCAAGTACCAGTTGTTTCTGAACATCATACACAATTCACCATTTGCTCATTCAGATTCTCTGACCACCTACTTCCCCAAAACAGAGGACATTCCTCAGCAGCCTCCTAAAAGGAGCATTTGAGCACAAGTATACCTGTTTGCACACCAACTTTACACAGGTCAGGGAGAATACACAGGTCACAGAATACTTTTCTGTGTTTCAGAACAGCAGCTCCCCCACCAGCAGCATCAGCAAAGGATATTTGTGGTGGCAAATGAGAAGAAGAAATGATTAGAACCTTTGGGTGAGCAAGGCAGTCACAGGGAGCTTGCAACACAGAAAAGAGAGGTGATAAAAACAGAACTGTGAATGGTAAGTAAAATATTTTTAATTATGTATGAAAAACATTAAGTAATATACTCATTTCTGCATGCGGGTACACATACTCGCACTTCAGAAGCTCCTAGTTGAACATCAGAAAGAATTTCCTATGTGCATTTAATTAGATGATGAATATTTTTTATATATCCTAATTATTTGGAACATTTCAAAAATATGATGGTCATTATTAAATAGGCCAATGAAATTTGGGGCATTTCTGTAGCCAGGATTTTCATCTCACCTGTTCTGGCCAAACAGCTTCTGGTGGGACGCTGCACCATTCATTAACTACCGCTGTTTGTTCGGCTCGTTCTCAAAGTAAAAGCGATTGAAGCTTTCAACCATCCATAACCCTATGCATCTTTTAAGCCAGAGGCTAAATCCTTGTCAGAAGTGTTGATACATCTTAGGGATTTGTATTCTGTCCCTTGGAAGCAGCTTTTTAATTAACTTATTTATTTATTGATGAGTGTAGATGATAGAAAAGAATCAAGGGTAATAAAGAAATCATACATTCCCAGCCTATTAACCTCTGCTATGCAACAACATGTGCACACACACACAAACCCCTCACATTTCTTTTTGATTTTTCCTCTCTGAATAGATAAGGTAATGTGCTTTACATTCAGCATGGAGATGTAAACATCCTTGCCAGCTACATTTCTGCAGAAAATGAGTACTGGATCAATAGATTTGTGTATTTACAGACATCTGCCACAGATGATGAATCCTCTTGTAGATTAAACTCAGAAGTGACAAGTAATTGCTGGCATGCTGCTGGAGATTGGTTATTTTGCCAGTCGCCATTAAATAGTTCTGGATTCTAACAGTCTTTATTTCCCCAGATGAAAAAGCCTGCTACACTATTTGCCAAAATTGTACACGTCAACTTTAAAAAAATAAATAAATAAATTCAATATTGCTTGCATGTTCCACTGCTGCTCATCACCAACTATTTTAAATAATTCTGAAGAGATGGATAATGTAAAAAAAAATGTTATAAAGAGTTGATAATCACATACACTGGCAAGAAAGCAATTAAAGGTGGAAGATAAGCTAGAACTTAATGATACTTTAACATGGTGGTAAGTCAGCTGAAATGGTGCTAAGGATAACATCAGATGAAAAGCCAAGCTGGTACAGAGTCAAGGAAAGGATAGCATAACAGACACAGTTGCTTTGTCACAAATGCAACAGTCATCGTAACACACTATAAAGCCAATAAATTTTGTCCAACAAGTTTTGGGTTTGTTCCGTTCAACATTAACAGCTCTCGTTTAACTGACCTGCTTTTATTTCCAGGATTAATATGCTATCCCCACAGGTTTAATTAAATTAGTTATTAAAAACATATTAAGTGATTACAGTCTGCATTAAAGCTAATTCTTTATTCAAAGCAAAATGACAGCAAGGGGCCAATTCTCTTGATGCAAAGTCCTGGCCTTTCATGCAACATTTCAGGCATGTAACAGCTCTTCACACCTGCATACGTTATCTAAGCTTTTTGCTGAAACAAAGCAAAATGGCATTTTTATGCTCTTGCACAAAACGCTGGTACAACATGCACTGGAAAGGCAACTAGTGAACCACAAGTCTTTTTTACCCATTTCCCCCACTGGGCTTCAGAAAAGCAGTAGTAGCTGTGCTGAATGCTAATGGAGATAATTATTAAAGGCAGCCTCCACAAGCAAACTGGGTACTAGCCATACATTCTGATGCTTCTCAAGTTTTCTCACAGAGATACTTTAAAGCCTTAGAACTTCTCAGGCTGCTGAATTTAACACTGGGTCAGAGTTGCTAACTGCCCACCTGTGTGGCACAATTTGAGGAAAAAATGGAAACATGACTCAGGTAATTTAAATTCTATGTAGAACTTAATCAGTGAAAGAGATATTCCTGAAGATCTATCTTTGAACTTAAACAATTCTCCCCACTGTAGATGATGTAACACCACTCCTCAAATGTAACCTGCCCCAAACCAGCCACGTGCAGTATTCTGAGAACGATAAAATGATTCCCCACCAATAACCCTCAATCTTCATCACACCCAAGGCAACTTCAGATTACACAACAACCAATTGCACTGTGCACTGCTGGAGGTATTCCTTGGTTTCCACATCACTGAACAATCCTTGCAGATTTAGTCAAGTCGGACGCAGTTGTACTCAAATGTCCTATTGCTTCAGTGCTCAGGATTGTCTTAGAGGGTCCTGAAAGTTTAACTTTTAAATCTATGAGGGCAACACATCTTTAAAACTGTACTTGGTGTTGAGAAAAAAAGTTTATGTACCTATTTCTAATTTAAGGAAACAGAATTCACAGTATACTGTTTCCAAATACTTATATGTAAGTTTTGTTCCACTTCTGTATCTGCAGATTTAGATCTATCAGCTAGTCCTGCGTTACTAGAGTTTACTGTGGCCTGAAAAGCAAAGATGACGTGGCAGCTTTGTCACAAATGGGAAAGGACTGAAATAAATGATCTTTTCTTTGACAGTGAAGTGAGCCGGACATCTCATCCTTCACAACTCAAACTAAGAGGAGGAGTGCATGTTTTTCATCTAATGACAGCAACAGATATCAAGGTAAACTCAAATAGTCAAATGAGGGCTTTAAGATCATAGAACGATAGAATCATAGAATGGCCTGGGTTGCAAAGGAGCACAACGCTCATCCAGTTCCAACCCCCTGCTGTGTGCAGGTCGCCAACCAGCAGCCCAGGCTGCCCAGAGCCACATCCAGCCTGGCCTTGAATGCCTGCAGGGATGGGGCATCCACAGCCTCCTTGGGCAACCTGTTCCAGTGCCTCACCACCCTCTGAGTGAAAAACTTCCTCCTAATATCCAACCTAAACCCCCCCGTCTCAGTTTCAAACCATTCCCTCTTGTCCTATCACCATCCACCTCACAAACAGCCGTTCCCCCCCCTCCTGTCTATACGCCCCCTTCAAGCACTGGAAGGCCACCATGAGGTCTCCCCGCAGCCTTCTCTTCTCCAAGCTAAATAAGCCCAGTTCCCTCAACCTTTCCTCATAGCAGAGCTGCTCCAGCCCCAGTACTGCTCTGAAAGTAATGCCTCCTATGCTACAATTTTAGCCCATGATGCCAGAGGCAGATCTTGTTATGGCAGTAGAGGATGAACCTTCCTACCAGTATTTCACTACATTTTGTTGCTATGTGACAGACGGCAGCAGAGGAGCAGTCTGACAAAATGGCATCTGACATGGAAGTGCAGATGGAGTAAAAGGGTGTCACTGAACTTCCCCATGTGGAAAAAATTGACATTCATTGATACTTGAACATTTGTGGAGATCAAACAGTGGATGTGAGCACAGAAAGGAGGTGGGTGGTGCGTTTCAGCAGCAGCAGAAGCAACAATGGGTGACTTCTGCTGGTGAAGATTGTAGGATCATGGTATGCAAGCACTTGTTCATCTTCTTCATCATCTTTTTCATCAGGCGAAAAAGCATAGCTCATGGTGTTGAATGTGTTGTAAAACAGCATTTTGTAACCGATTTGTAGATTTGTTCTATAAAATGTTGTAGTGCTCTTTGTATCTGTTGCAGTTTCCATGGAAGTAAGTAGGAGGCATTACTTTTGGAGTGACCTAAAAACTAGCTTCAATTCCAATCTTTTAAAATCTTTTTTTCATACTCTGAAACCCACTGTCACTGTTACTAAGCCCTTATGAAACGAAATCTAAGATACACCAGTGGATCTGCCTCTGTATCAAGAAGTTTGTTAATTCATCATTATTGTAACTACTTAGGCAGCACTGCATTAATCCAGTTAGCGTGGACTGCCCCATACTCAGCAGACTCTGTTCGGTAGAGCACCAAGCCTATTCAGCTTCCAATAGAAGCTCACCTACTAGAGTGTTGGACTTATCTACACAACCTCGTCTCTCATTGCCTACCCCCGACATCTCAGCTCACATCTCTATTACGACTTCAAGAAATGGGACATTTAGAAATTATATATTAATTTTAATAAAACTATTCTCATAAGTAAAGGTTGCAAGATTAGGCTCTCAGACTGTGCGTGTATTAACAGGCATGCCTGTGTCATTACTTTTGAGAATATATATTTTGTACTGTATGAAACAGTTCTTACGATATCCTCATTTTCAAATACTTATCAGCCAGGGCTGTCAATAGGTACCATTTCGGTTCTTTGTAAAGTCTATGAGAGATTTTGTTAAGCATCAAATTAATTTTGATTAAAAGGAGAAAAATAAGTTACAAGAAGGGTGTGTAGAAATGAGCATAATAAATAGTTTGAAATAAAATAAGCTTTTCTAGCCTATGTTGTTGGTGGCCAAGTTATTCTTAAGTATTACACACACTTTGGCACACAAGTTATAGCACCATGCTTCAAGATTATTTGGTTTCTTGCAGTTATTTTTATAGTTATCGACTTGTGATATAACTTTGCTAGCATTCTTAATATATAGTCACAGCTAATATAAGATTCTAATATCATCATAAACATAGTAGTGATTTTTCCCTGAGCTCTACTGTATGTTAAGTCAAATACGAACCACAAACCAGCTAAACCCGAAAAGTAGATTACATTTTCTTTGCCAGACTCACATCCACACACTCAAGCTGACGTGACATGTAAACAAATAGCAGTGGAAGTTAAGTATTCACTCAGTTATGTCACACATGAATTCTAAGATGTGATTTATATACCATAATTTTCATTTCAGTATCTATCCTATCTCCTAAGCTTTTACATTTTATGCAGATTTTTCCACCAGCGTAGAAATCTTTTTTAGTTAATGTCAACAAAACAGAGATACATTCGCCTCTGCTGCCAATTTCTGTAGAAATTGTATGGGAGCTAATGAATATCAATAATTTTTATTCATATATACATTTTGCTCTCATAATAATGTATATTTGAGAGTAAGTTTGTTTGAATTCGCCCCTTCACAGCCTTTGTTCTCTGAAAACTGCAGTTAGTGTAACGGGAAACAACTACTGACCTGTAAAAGAAACAACACTTCTCCACATCTTTTTGCCTTGTATCCCCATGTTGAATGTGCTGTTACTCTGATCATTTGTAGGTGCACTACAAAAAAGAACAAAGCATAGGTATTCCCAGGGCAGACAGAGGGAGCTGTATCTCCAGTTTTACTCTTTAAAGAGACAGCTATAAACAAAGTGTTAAATTTAAGTTCACAAACATTGTAAATTTAATAATATCTCTAGATTTTGTCTGAACACTGTAGGCAATCAAACTAGGCTTTAAAAGCACTTGCAAAGATGTGATTTTCCTAAAGAATAAGAGATAATGAAAATATTTTATTTGTTAAAAACATGAGAATAGTAAGAAATGTCACCAACCAATCATGTGCTGTTTGTTTTGTGTGTTTTTTTTTAGCTTACACTTCCACGAACAAGTATTCCAGTGTTTCTGTTTTGGAGATGTGAAAGGTATCGGAAAGCACAGTTTGTCATCTGCACTTAATACTTTTTTAGGTAGTTTGCTATGTTTAATAAAGTCAGATTGGCGGTTACTGAGTGTTCTGAAGAAAAGAAAAGCCTTTTCCTCTCATTTATCTCGAGACTAGCGTACATTCCATTCACAGACAGACACAGTTCTAACCACAAAGGACACAAAGGTAAGAATATACAGAGCTGGATTTAAAAGCACGTGTCTTCCCCCATTACTGTTGATTGTGCACTAGAAATCACGCCTCCATGTAGAGACATGGAGCTATCTCACCACTGCTGCTTATCCTAAAACAGGAAAAAGTGAATGAAAAAAGTGATAAAATATTGCATACATGTGTGTGAAATTTTATTAAGAATGTCAAGTTAACTTACTTAACATCGCCATAAAGTGTGGTTTTGTTTTTTTTTTTTCCATTAAGGTGTTCGATTTCACAGCTTCCTTCTTACAATTTGATTAAATGCTTTTTTTTCTTGCATCTTCCGCAAGGTCTGTGAGTAGAGGAAGGGCAGATGCCATTCTACTTTCACTCAATTTTTTTGCAATGTTTATTACAACACTGCAGTTTTAATTAATCCCCAAAAATCCTGTTTTAATTGTACTAAATGTCAGGTGTAAAAAGGCCTCCATATTTACTTTAATTCTGAAAGACTTGTAATAGCATACTAATTGCTATTAAACAACTTCCATATCAAAAAAATACATGTGTGGCTATAAAGACCCACAATCCATCAAACAGAATTTGTGATCCTGTGAAAACAGCCCTTACTGGAGAGATTTTGGGGACATGAGAGAAGCAGGTCTGAACTCTTTAATACTTGTGCTAAAGACATTAGGCAGGAGCGCGACAAACTGGCTTATGGGTTTTGTTACTTCTCTGGTTCTTCAAGTTCTTCTCATTTGTCACAAGTGCTTTTGTACACTGATACTCCAAATAATGAGTCAAAACTGAGATTAATTAATCAAATTAAATCACCAACAATCTGCATCTAGGACTGCTTGTCACAACCAGCTCACCTCCATGTGTCTCCTTACCTCAGGGCAAACATCCTCACACTTCCTTCCTCATGGTGCTGTGACACTCCTTAGAGTATAAACTTTCTAATTAATACCATGTCTTTTCCAATATAAACAGCAGCATTACAGCAAATTACTATGTGAACCAGTAATAATAATAGAAATGTCAGTCCAGAAAGCAGCATGCAAAGCCTTATACAACACTTGCTATTAGAGGATGGCCATTTGTTAATAGAGTGTAAAATAACTATATTTTCCATTCACAGTAGAGTAAGACCCCTCTCTTCCAATCGTCTGTCTGCCAAATACCACAACACATCTATACCAAAGCTCACATTTCTGACACACGTTTTTCCCAGTCAAGTACCAATCTCAGTAGATGTGACTATAAAAATACTGAGAAACTACTCAATTGTAACGCACACACAAAAAAAAAGATATTAATTATTTATATTACTTGAAAAATATATTAACCGTTCACACTCTGAAACAATGAAAATCTTACCTTCCTGCTTATCAACTCTTTGAATTCCATTGGATTAAATAATTGAGTCAAATTTTTAAAATACTTTTCAAAATAAAGTACATTTACAATGCATAAGAACAGTCCTGATAGCAGATTTTTGATCTTTTAAATTTTTTTCCCCAAATTCTTCTGAACTTCTAACAAGAACAGATATATTCTGGCAACATGTTCTGCACATACACATTTCTTGGCAACACCACCATCTTTCTACTACCACTACCTTCATAGATTCTATTTGATATTACTTGATAAAATTTGCTGTTCTACAAGTATTGAACATATCAGCCATTCTTGCTCTGCCCACTACATACAGTACCATGGGGTACTGCCACCATCTTTGTCAACACAGGCTACAGTTTTTGCTTCCTTGTTTTTCATATATGGTCTTGCATTTGGCCATTTTAAACCGAATATCAACTCAACTGGCAATTTTTTTTTTTTTTTTTTTTAAGAAATGATCTAAAATTTGTATCAGCAGGATTTAATTTTCATTAAGACTGATTTTCCAACAGATGTCATCACACTCACAAATACTGTGTTTGATTGTGTTAAAACAACAACAACAGTAAAATTTAATTCCACGACATGAACCACATACGTTAGGAAAGTTCAACATATGCTATGCGTGCAAGTATCCTGAAAAAAAATATAAAAACTTAATATCCTTCAGGTAATATAACTTCACCAACTAAACAGAAGCAAGGTTTAAAAATATCAGAATACTTTAACTAAGAATAACCAGAAGTTTTTCAGAGGAAAAAAGAAAGTTCTATTTTCTGGCACACAGAAATTAAAATTCAAGGACTTTTCTTACTGAAAGTTCAAGGCTGAAAGTGAAGAATCACAGAATCATAGAATGGCGTGGGTTGAAAAGGACCACAATGATCATCTACTTTCAACCCCTGCAGTACCTCACCACCTTCTGAGTGAAAAACTTCTTCCTAATATCCAGCCTAAACCTCCCGTCTCAGTTTCAAACTATTCCCTCTTGTCCTGTCACTATCCACCCTTGTAAACAGCTGTTACCCCTCCTATCTGTACACTCACTTCAAGTATTGGAAGGCCACAATGAGGTCTCCCCAGAGCCTTCTCTTCTCCAGGCTAAACAAGCCCTGTTTCCTCAACCTTTCCTCGTAGCAGCCAGCCATAGTGCTCCAGGCCCCTGATCATCTTAATGGTCCTTCTCTGGCTCAGGATGCCTCCCATCTTAACCTCTCTAATGTTCTCCTCTGCACTGGTGAGCACCAGGTCCAGTAAGGCTTCACCTTGGGTTGGTGAAGAGACACTGAGAATAATGAAACCAATCCTCTACAGACAAGAGCTCAGTAACTGATGCATTTCCATGATTGTGCAACTCCAACCTAAAAGGAATTGCAACCTTCAGCAAAGATAAAGTTTTAATGTCTTCATATAGTTTCTAGGATCCATGTGCACACAACTGGCAGGTCTTGCCCTGAAGCACGTTCCTGAACAGCACATAGCAGTGCACTGTAGCTGTTCTAAGCCTATAGCAGAAACACAATTTTTCCAACCTACAATTGGAGTACATTTCAATATGGAACCTAAACTAAAAATAGTTTCACCATTTATATTTAATGTTACCTTAAATAGACATTTTTTCATTCAAACATCTGTTGTCTCTAAGATGTCAACAGCAAATAATATTTGTAGTGGAATGTTGTATTTAATATTTAATAATACATATAACGAAAGTAGTGAAAATATTGAAATTTCAGAAGAGCCCATCATCATTCACCTGGTGTTTTAGATTACTAATCTATGTTATAATGACCAAGCTTTATCAAAGAATTAAACAATATTCAAGTATTTAATGAACATTATAGGTGGCTAATCTAAATTTATCCTAAAAAACTCCAGAGAAGTAAGCAATGTGAGAAGGATGCTTGATGAAAGTCAAATCTGGAATGATCCAGTGCTCTTCTGAAAGCTAGTGAAGTAATTATTTAGCTCAAAGTCAAATACTGCATTTTCTTATTCTCTCTGCTAGTCTCCAGTCTCTTCTCTGCAAATGATATCCTGCTATAGATTTTATTATTCAAATATTCAAATAAGGAATTTCTTTTTCCTTAAAAGATGAGTCAGAGGTCAAGTAAGTTGAAACATGTTATTATGTAATCATTATTAACATGCAAAAACAGCAACAGCAATGAACTTTTACAATACAGTACAAATCTACAGCTAAATCCAATTCATTTTATCTTAATCAAAAATATATTACCAATTTACTAGTTAGTATGCTATCCAAGTAGGAAACTGGCTTTAGCAGTTCACTTATAAAATAGAACTCACTGCTTACCTACAATAACTCTTATTAAAACATCATCTGCAAAGGAGAATACATTGGAGGAGTCAGAATAGGCTGATTAGTAATGATTTCATCAACACATCAAACTTTTACTTGACCTATGCACAGAATTTAGGACTACAGGAATAACTTCAAATTATCTAGTACAAATCTTCCTGCTGTTTGCTCACTGCTTATAATGTCCAAATGCAATACAGAGGCCTTCTGAAGTACCTTTTTTCTCAAAACCTATTCATTATTTAAAATCAATAAACATTAAATAACCAGGCTATCATGTATGTAAATATTTTCTTATTAACAGAGGTAAGAGATCATTCATAAATTCCTGGATTAGGCATAAGGTTATGATATCAATTTATGCAAGATCAAGCTACTGTCATACAGATGTTAATTCAACAAATCAACAGACACAGGTTTATACATCAATCATTTTTTGTATCGTGAGTTTTTCAGCTAGCTTAAAAAAATATACTAGGTTAGGACAGTCAGTTGACTTTGTTGTATGACATCACCAGCCATAAAAACATGTCCATCTCAATCAGCTACTGAATTTAGACTGGAAGTGTCAGAGTTCTGAGTTGAGTCTAAAGGAAA
This sequence comes from Lagopus leucura, assembly GCF_019238085.1. Taxonomy (NCBI): domain Eukaryota; kingdom Metazoa; phylum Chordata; class Aves; order Galliformes; family Phasianidae; genus Lagopus; species Lagopus leucura. The sequence continues at coordinate 3,090,949 of NW_024962284.1, read as the reverse complement.
TATTTTAAATATATCAAAACTGGTTTATAAAAGTTTTAGGTTTTGTCCTTTTTAAAGATAAACATTTCGTATAATCAGCAACACCCGCTCATGCAACTTATTTTACTTATTTTATAACTTTACCTTTTGATCTTCTACTTTACACCCTAATAAAAAACAAGTACAATGATGGGAAACATGTTTTTAACAGCCTTTTCCACTTGATTTTTCTGTTTGATTTTATCTGTCCAGTTAGTCCTCCAGAAAATGAAACTGTAGGAAATGATACAATTACATGATGATTCATCTTTGTTTCAGAGTTTAATAGCAGCTCTTAGCTTGGCCGACCTCGCTCTTGGGTTTGTTAGAATATCCTTGGCCTGGGGCGTGAGAACTTTTTTCTGTATAAAAGTCCACTTTGAGTTGGATTTTCCATGGGGGAATTCTTGTGTATCTTCTTCCTTGGAGCAATTTTTCAGAGCCCGTCTTATCTTCTGCCTTGAGCCAAGATTGTACTTTTCTGTCATGTCTATTCCATGAAGAAAACGTTTGATGATACGATCTTCTAGTGAATGAAAGGAGAGGGCTACAAGACGACCTCCAGGTTTTAGAAACTTCTCAGCTGTCTTCAGCCCTGTTATGAGTTCATGAAGCTCATCATTCACAAATATTCGTAGACCTTGGAAAGTTTTGGTAGCAACGTGTGTAGGTCTCTGAAGCAGATCTTTTCGTGCATACAATGCTGATGCTGGAAAAGCACCTGTCATACATTTGAAAAGGCACATGTCACAATTTTGTTATTTCCACATTGCTATTCTGACATTAAGCCATGTATACATGATGACTTTAAAGGAGTGCGTACTTACCACAGAACCCTGGGTGAGCTTCCTTCTTTTAAATGCATAATTATCTTCTGCTTTAGATCCCCTTTCCTGAAAGTAAACCCTATTACACTGAGCTGGCTTGCAGGTTTTCCTACAACCCATTGGAACTGCTTCCTCAAATGCTTCAAGTTAAAATGCAAAACGATAGCTGAAACCAAAATAGGGAACAAATGAAGATGGCTAGATAAATCCTACATCTTCCAACTCATTGGTGTAGTCAACACTACACCAATGTGTAGTGACAGTTTGTGAAAGTTCATTTCATTCCTTTAATGGCAGGTCAAAAAAAAAAAAGATGGACACTAATTTTTAACTGTTGCCTTCTAGCTTATAATTCATATATTTTCACGCAGAGATATAATGAAAACAATGTTTTCATTTCAACTCACCTAATGGTAAGTATTTTTCAATTAATTACTTAAAAGCTTAAAAGAGACATTCTTGTTTGGAGACAAAAATTCATGCTCACTAAACCAGTGCTCCTTCAAATGTTCATGAAAGGATCTAAGAAACTTCGAAAATGCAGCTAACTTTGCCAATTTTTGACACAGCAGAACATGCCAAGGTAAGAGTTACTCAGAAGAAAAATCACCAGCTTAGGTGACACTGGTGGCACTAAACTCCAGAAACTCTGTTCTTGACCTTCCCCAGAGATCTTATGAGTTATTCAAATCTCTTTATAAAGAGACTGAAAATTTGATGGAAACTCTAATATAGCCTCATTTGATGTATTTTAGGCTTGAACCTTCATTATCAAAGTACAGAGCAGAGAACTGGAGATTTGATGGATCAAAGTAAAAAAAAGTACAAGAGCCTACAAGATCTGTGAAACCTGAGTAAACTTATGATCTATTATGTAAGTAAATGCAGAAGTCATAGAAGCACAAACGGAAATAATTACTTCTCCAAAGAAGAGGGTCCATTAAAGATAAGACAAATACATCACGTATGTATTAAAAAGCCTTAATTCCATTCCAGTACTAAACTACAAAATTATTAAGTAATGGATTTGAAGTAATTGTAGTTCATAACCAAGTAACCAAGTAATTGATAATGTAATGGAGAAACTATTTTCTTCAAACGGGCAACTAATAGCTACAAATACAAGGAGTTTGCTCAGAAATGCCAGGGTCAAAAATCGGACTATAATGTATTGAAAAAATACACCAGGATGCACATATTGCAATTGCATTCACTAAATGACTAAACATACATGGTTTTGCATTCTCCATAAGACGTGTTTCAGTCAGAGTAAAATTTTTCTTCGATTGAATTCAAAACAGACACATCAGATACTTCGGTATCTTTTGAATTCAACTACAAAAGTCATGGGTTCTTGACTATGTCATAGATTTGAAAATCACATCAGGCAACAAGTCTATTTCTTCCCTCTTCCAAGCCTACTTTCAAAAAAATTGAAAACATACCTCACACTTTTCTCTGCACTTCCAAAACCAAGCCTGTGTTCACTATACTGAAAACAGCCATAACTTGAATGAAAAAGTTATTATTTCCTACTAACAAGCTAGTTGGCTTAGAATGCGCTCTATTTTTTCTTCCACCTAACTTGTACTATTCTACCACTTTTATCCAGACTCTCCTTTCTCTTGCAACTTGCTAAAAAATTTACAGCTGTGACGTCAAGAGCATCAGTTTTACACTTTCAATTTTGGACTGTTACTATCCATAGCTGGTGTTCACCTCTAAAAGTAGATCCACAGCATTTTTCACTGTTGTATTTTAATAGTCTATTTTAGCAGCCTAAATATTCTCTAAAAAATACTGCTAGCTTTCTGTGAATAATCTATTTCTGATATTCTAAGCATATTCCAGCTTCCAAAAGTATTACAGATAAAAATGAAGTCAACTCACAAGAGTACAGGATGAAATTTTGGTACAAAACTGAGTGCTTATTGATTGGAAGCCCAGAATGAGATTCTTTACTTAAATTTCCACAGTCAATCTCACTGGAATTTTAGTGAAATACTCAAAGTTTTAGGCTCTGTGTCATCAAAATATCTTTGACTTTTGTGAATGAACAGGATGCTATACAGATCTGCTCAAAATTATTTCATAAAAGTCACTAAGTGCTAATCTCTGGTCAGATAATTGTCCAGTGTGGCTGAGTGCAACATCTTCCCTCAATAATCTTCTATGATGATAAACTTTGTTTCAAAATATCTATAAATTAGGAAGGAAATTTGAAAAGCAAATCCTTGCAACATAGATTTACGAGAAACTTGGAAGAGAAATAAAGAAATTAAGACCCTAATATATTCTGTAAATGCATTAACACATTACAAGCCTCAGATGAGCATGTGCAAACATCACATGTTGCATCATTGCAAGTCTAGCAGCATTGTTGGACATAGATACTGGCAAAGAATCCAATTCAGGAAACTGGTAAAAAAAAAATATAGCCACTGTGTAGTTTTATGCAACCAAAAACCCTAACTAAAACCATAACATCTTAAAATGCAATGGCTTATTGGTTTGTCTTTAGAGATTGCTATCAGCTGATATATATAATTTGTGGTAGTGGTTTCTGTCACACATATGGATCCTCATCTCTTTCAACAAACACAGCAGATATAATCTATGTGCCACCTTTTTTTCTATTCACTCTTAGCCCTCTGGTATTGTTCAACAAAATCTACCAGTATTTTCTGCAAAAGTCTCTCACCCAGCCCCCTCCGATTACCACAACACTAAAAGAAAATCCTTCCTGGTAACAGGCTGTACAATGTACAAAAATACATACGTAAAGAACCGTATGGGAAGCTTGCAAAATGAAGTTCATTCATAAAAACATCACACTTCTGGCTAGACAACTGGCTTGAAATCCCACTGAGAAAAATTATCATTTTTAGTTTTGGGATGCCCTGATGCTACTAACACTTTTAAAATTGAAACAGATTCACAAGTTAAAATGTATTGAAATTCTTAAGCTTGTGAATGAAATTAGCAGCGTGCTGTGCCTGTCAATAAGAACTATTAAAGTCCCCAGAGTGCATGAGTGTGGGAGAGTTTAAAAATTAATTCAGATTGTGCACCTGTTTGCAGGAATTCGTCTGTTGAATTAGAATTGCATTTAATAAGTTTCTGTGACGCAACCAATGTCCTTTTGTCTAGGCTCCCTCAGTACAATGTTAATTCCCACTCTTCTGAAATTCAGGCAATATTACAAACTCCATACTGACCAAGTCTATAAATGTGGACCAGTCTGAATGAGCTTTTTAAACTGTTGTTTCGTTAATACCTCATCGTTAGCTCCTTTCAAGTCAAGTCCAAAGGATTACCACATACTTAAGTGTCATTACAAAAAAATACCAATTGTGAAAACAAACAAAAATATAAAAAAATTATATTCACCCGCTTGAAACAAAAATTGAGAGTTGTATAGAAAAAACACAATAAAATTAATTTTATTTTCACAATTTCTAACCAGTTTTCCCACCTATCCAGTTAATTCTACAATTTCAAAACAGAACTCAAAGAGCTTCAGCAACAGCCATCAGAAATGTTTCTTAGTTGACTTCCACATATCTATTTACAGTTGTTCAGCTAAGAACGTCTGTTCATTGTCTCATTGTCACAGATATCTGCAATGAAAATTGTAAGCAGTACAGTCAAACTGCTGGAGAAAGAGATGATGTTCACATCAGTGATAAAAAAAAAAATTCCTCTTTTTTTCCCTATGTAAACTCTAGACCCCATAGATTACTCAGAGACCTCCTTATTTAAATGGATCAAAAGCTTTTAGAAGTACTTTGTCTTTTTTTTTTTTGTAGGATCTTATTCAATGGCAAAGTCTGTAGAAAGACAACTTCCAGGCTCTACGCCAAGAGTTAGGAGGACTTGTTTTCTGGAGCTGCAACAAAAGACTGTAATAAATGTGTTGATACCTGAGCTAGCCTCAAGCTGTTGTAGGCAAACTCAACATACAGGTCTGTTTATAATTTTTTTAAGCTGTACCTTAGCATTCTAATTCCTGTCAATACAAACTTTAGAAATGTCTGATTGTCATGTCACTGTTGTGGAGGTGGGTGCTGGCTTTTTTTCCAGTTTATATCCTTCAAATTTATCTCCCAATCAATCAGTAACAGCAATATATCCTCTAACTCTTTCATTTTTGTTTCTTAGGTAGTCTACACTAGCACTTGCCTTTTCCAGTTTCAGGCTAGTATAAATCTAGCTTGAATTCACTGGGATTCACTGAGCAGCCAGAACTTTACACAGAGTTTGGAGTTCTAGAAAATCTGAGGTCATACTAAATAATCACGTGAAAAAAAGAAAAGGGACTATATATGAATTATATATATTCAAATCAACAAAGGTATTCAAATCAACAAAGAGATACATAGAAATAACCGGTCTCCCTGACTACATCTTTTGCTTGTATTCTAGCTTGTTAATCAGGCAGAAAATGTTCTTGTTCTGGAGATAAAATTGTGCTCTGATAGAATCTGGAAAATTTTAAACATGAGATTTTATTACTATAATGATTTAATTGCTTATTTTTAAGGACTTGGCATTTAACTAATAAGTCATAGAGCTTAATCTGCTTTAAATCCTTAACTAGTCAAGGTTTTCTAAGCTGGGCTACAAGAGGATTCTACCACTGTAATCTGTGGTCCTTTTGTTATTGTTTACCTTAATAACTTCATGGATATCATTTTGCAGAAGAACTGATCATCAATTGAGCTGTTAAACTTACCAGAAATTTTCTTAATGCGTACTCATTTCTAAAACTAGTAAAGATTTACCTTTGACTTCCTTTACTGGAGAAATCAAATTAAAACTGCAAAAATTTCTACCCAAAAACAGATAAATGTAGTGGTCCTAAAACTCTTTTAACTTACACACTCCACAAGAAGTTCAAAACACATTTACTGCCTGGCAGAAAAATTTTCCTTGGCACGCTCAGTAAAAACTGCCTTCCTGATTTCACATATTAAGCAGCTCTTCAAATATATTGGAGTTTAACGTGAGAAGAAGAAAAACCCTGTCACTAAGGCAGAATGTGACCATTAGGTGACAAGTCACGTGCAATCCATTAAACATAAAGGCATCGCAGAAACGCAGAATGGTTGAAGTTGGATGGGACCACTTGGGATCAATCAAGCCCAATCCCACTGCTTCAAGCAGAATCACCTAGAGGACATTGCCTAGGAACACATCCAGGCAGGTTTTGAATATTTCCACAGAAGGAGACGCCACAACTTCTCTGGGCAGCTTGTTCCAGTGCTCTGTCACCCTCACAGTGAAGAAGTTTTTCTCACATGCAGATTTCCTGTGTTTTAGTTTGCACCTGTTGCCTCTTGTCCTGTTGCCAGGCACCACAGAAAAAAGACTGGTCCCTGCCTTGGTACACTCCCTTAAAACATATTTACACATTAAGAAGATTCCCTCTTCAGACTTCTCTGGGATGAACAGGCCCATCTCTCACAGCCTTCCCTCATAAGGGTGATGCTACAGGTCCCCAACTATCTTGGGGACCCAATTTACTATCATCAGCAAACTTAGTGAGGTTGCACTCTGTGCCTTCACCCAGGTCACTGATGAGTAAGGTGAACAAGACCAACCCCAGTACAGATCGCTGGGGGACACCACTAGCTAGTCCTCCAGTCAGATCCAGTGTTGTTGATCATCATATTCTGAGACTTGCCATTCAATCAGTTCTTAATCCTTCTTGCTGCCATTGTTTTTTCAAGTCTTCAGAATACAGACAGAGCTTTTAAAATTCAGTAATGAATAGTGATACATTTGGGTAACCATTTTAAAGTTCTAAATTTTGTTGTCGACAATTTATAGCTGTTGGAGACCCAGTAATTTTCACTTCTTGGTTAAATAAAAAGACCCAACAGTATATATTAGAATGTTGAGGCACAGTATTTCTATCATTCATTTTTCCTTGAAAACTTTGATTCAAGAATACAAACATGAAGGTTTTAAATGTGAGCACAGCTGCTGCCTAACTACATTTTGTTCATGTTGTTTACAGTTAAGAGCAGGTAAGATGAAGTGTTTCAATAGGTGCTTCAGGCTGCTCTAGTTGGCATTCACGAGATGAAGCAAGCTACGTATTGCTTTATTTTTTTTGCTTCCTTGTTCTTTAAGCAGAGGGAACAAATCTAATTTCATTCATAATTGGAAACTTCCCTTCAAAATCAAAATATTAAAATGTAGAAAGTTAAAACTATGAGATGCATATGACGTATCTGATATTTGAATGCTTACCAATAGCTGGGATAAAAAACTCCCTAGGCTGCTGTCATTCTGTGTTTTAACTTGGTAGGCAAAATGATAAATCACTTCATGTAAAATCTATTATTAAACTAATCGGCAAAATACAGTATAACAAGTGGGAACTTACAGGGGGAAAAAAGAGAACTGACATCAGAGCAGAATAGGCAGGATCAGATCCTGCATGATTTCAAGTACAAATAGATCCCTCTGGGACTTTGGGGATTAATATTTTTTCCTCTTTCAGCCACTGTGAAGAATTAATGAGGGTACCTGCAACAATGCTTGCAAGCTGCTGAGTTCTGGTGATGGGATATATGCTGCGTGCCTGAACGATGGCTGAAGCGATTTTCTTGGCGTGCTTCTCCTCCCCGTATGCTCTCAGGATGGACGCAAGTGCCTGTTGATCTAAAGCATTCACAACATCAGCAGCAGTGGGCATGTCAGGGTACCTACGCACAAGAAGAGCCAATTAGTTCACTGACGTCAGTATTCATTGACAAGAGGTGAAGCTTCATAGCTTTGAGACAAAGTCAAACACACACAGTGCATACAAGTGCCTTTGAGGTTTTCAAGTAAGAGACAGCAAACCTATGAAAATGCACTTCTTGTTACTTTGAGTGGAGTTTGCTCCACAATATCAATTAAAACAGCTGAAACTTCCAAGTACGATAAACTATGTCTAATGAGTTGACGAGGATAAATATAGTTCAGTATCATGCTAAATTGGAAATGCGGTGCGACTGTTCCTATTTTCACAGCTTTAGAATATAAACTTGCCCCTTAAAGGTTCATTTTAGTTACCTTGAAATGTACTTTTTTTTTTTTCTTCCAGAACTGATCTCAAGGATCTTTTCTTTCACATTTCCTGCTATGAAAACAATTGCTTGTGAAAACAATTCAACTTTACATTTCATTAAGAGGCATAAAAATTTATATCCACATATTGTTTTTGAGAGAATACAAGTGATCCAATATTACAAATGAAAGGAATTATTACAATTGAAAGGGTTTAAGTCATACATACGTATTTATTTTTAATCTGTGCCACTTCACTATTGAAACAGTTCAAAGCATTAACTGTTCATCATCTAAGGATTAACTAACGTGAAAAAGCATGCAAACTACTCAATAAATTCCCTCTTACAAAGACACTAGCATGCTGAACATTTTTCAGGCATTCATTACTCTCCTGCAGAATCTTAAAAAAAAGATAACAAAACTTAGATATCAGAAGCAAGGTGTATCATAGCAACAACTGTAGCAGAAGGCTTTTGTCATGCCACAGGTAGCCTTTGTTCTTATACACTGTTACACGTATGTATCCTCATGATGCAAATACAAGTCTGAAGTTCAGACTCATGAAATCAGAGGGCTGAATCCCAGGAGCATCACACGGGATTTTTACACAAAAATACTAAAAGGAAGCACCAAGAAATTTGCCGTGTTAAGTCTTAATGTTAATGTGGTAGAACAATTGCTAAGAAACAGAGGTTTCCCGTAGGCTCTATGTGAACAACGAAAGACCAAATTACATTTCTTAAGACTACACGTTCATCAAAACGAGACAGATTTTCATACTCCTAGTAGTAATATATTATACATTTACTGCCACCATCTATGCAACACAGATCTCTGTCATTTTCACATAAAAAGCACAACACTACAGGAATATATACTAGGTCATTTGAAGATGAAAACCGCTGTGTAAGTGTAATTTCATGCTCCTAACTCAGCACCAATACTGATTATTTTAAGTATAGGTGATTCACTTGGTAATTGTTAATTTAACAATTAAATAAGGCTGATGTGCCTCCTGAACAATACAAAATAAAACCAGCAAGGCTGACAAGGAAAGTGCAATAGCATAACATTATTCTAGTACGTTAAAAGCAACTTTGCGGTCGGATTTTAACTGTTAAATATCACCAATAGGATATATGTATATATTTTTAGACTTATTTTAAGGTTTCTTCTACAGAAAAGAAAATGGGTCAGGCGGTCATTGTAGAAAAGAGGGAGGAACATGATTTGGTCAAGTGATCACTCCATGAAAAGTAAGTGTTGCAAAAAAAGGAAAGGGTACGCGGTAATGAATTGTGAGCCTCCAGATCCAGCAGTCTGAGGTAGGGCAGAAATAGCAGAGAAAACAGGCCTCAGGTTGTGTTGAAACCATACAGAAGGCTTCCTGGGAACAACACAGCCTGTACAGACCTTGCTGCAATGCAGCCAATAAACAAGTTGGCTGAAACCAAGACTAGATATCACACAATGACCAAACAGGAAAGGGCAGAGTAGCTTCCCCTTTTAAAGAACGAAAGAAAGGAAAAAGCAAATTGTCTTTCCTACTCACTCCCGAATGAAAGGAAACTGAAATCCTAACAAATATTTTAATATTTTAATAAAATCTGGTTTTCTTCTTAAACAAATAAAGTAGCATGGTCAGCAAGAAGGTTATCTTCCCTCTCTACTCTGCCCTGGTGAGGTCATACTGGGAGTACTGTGTCCAGTCCTGGGCTCCCCATTTCAGGAAAGGCAGGGAACTTCAGGAGGATTATTAGGGACCTGGCATCTATTAGAAAGGCTGGGAGACCTGGAACTGTTCAGCCTGGAGAAGACTGAGAGGGGATCTTTCCAGTGATTATAAATATCTAAAGAGTGGGAGACAAGAGGAAGGTCGAGGCTCTACTTGGTGGCGAGCAATGACAGGACAAGTAGCAATGGCCAGAACTGGAACACAAAGTTCCATCTGAACATGAGAAAGAACTTCTGACTTTGAGGGTGGCAGAGCGTTGGAAAAGGCTGCTCAGGGGAGCTGTGGGGTCACCTTCTCTGGAGCTATTAAAATCCCCCTGGATGCTTTCCTGTGTAACCCACTTTAGGGAACTTGCCTTAGCGGGTGGTTGGACTCAACGATCTCCAGAAGTCCCCTTGAGCTCCTACAATTTTGTGATTCTATAAAAGCCTCCACATCTTCCTTGTGGAATGCACTACAGAAATAGATCTTGGAAATTCATCTCAAAGCTCTGGCTGAGCGTCCTGTCAACATAACCATACTTGGCATTTTCTTTTGCTCTCCTTAACATTATCAGAATCTGTAAGCCTTACAGTAAAACTTGTCCCTACAGCTGCATACCAAAAAGGTAAGATTTGAATGGTGTAGTTAAGATAAACATTACTAGATTAATTACATATCACTGGAATGTTCCTCCTGTTTTAAAAAAGAAAGGAACATAGCCAGGATTCTAATTATTGAAAATTTTAAAAAGTTTTGTAGCAAGATATTGACAGTATATTTGAGCAAATTTAGGTACAATTTTCTTATGTCATTTCTTCTCTTTAACAAGAAATGAGATACACAGTGTTACTGAGCACACAGTTGAGTTCCAAGGAGAAATATTTTATTAAAAATTACCTGTCACTATCCATCCTCATGTCCAAAGGTCCATCCTTCTGCAGGGAAAAACCTCTTTCAGGTGTATCAAATTGCATAGAAGAACATCCAGCATCCAAGAGAACTCCATCTAGAGTTCCAGGCTCAACTCCAGATGAGATTAACAAAGCCTCTGACTGGCTAAACTGTCCTAGAAGAGCTTGAATCTGTTTCCTGTAAGAAAACCAGAAATAAAACCCTTCATTTTTAACAGTGCAGTGTTTTCATATCATACAGAAGGAATTAGTTGGTAACGCTTACCTATCTCTGAAGTAATAGTGTTATTCCCAAAGTAACAATTTAGGTACTTTTCATGTGCCAGCATGCAAAACTGATTCTACTCACCCATCAGTGGTTATTAAGCTTGTCTTTACTTCCTTCCTGCTTAATCTCAAAATACCCAAAGTGCTCACAACAAATCAGAAACCTGATAAAATTTCATTTTTCAGTATGGAAGAACTCAGAGTCATCTTTCACACCCAATGGGAATTCTCTGACCACCACATTATTCCTTACTCTGGGCATGACTCCTAGTGATGGGATGCCAAAACACAGAAAAAAAATGAATGGTTCTTGGACCTAAGGAAAAGCAGACAACATGGAATATGATGGCCCAGTCTTGTGGTTAATACTCTTTTGTCAGGAAAAAAAGTCTTCAATCCTTGCCATGGGACAAACACATGTTTTCATGGTAGCTGTCAATTCAAAAATAATTGGGCAAAATTAGATGCACTGGATCAAAAGCAAATAAAAGGTAGCAGGGTTGTTTTGATTTAGTCAGCTAAACAGTGTGGAGAATAGAGTTTTATATGCTTTCTTTGTGCTTTGTATTGTTCTTTCTTGCTTAAGATTCCTCTACTGGAGAACAAAAGTGGCATGGTAAGGGAAAAGAACATGTCTGAGATGTCCAGCTCTGTCTTGGGATCTAAACATGTACGTTAGATTCTAGTCTATCTATAAAGGTGACCTACAAGCAAATCACTTATTTACTTACTGTTAAAATTTCAAAAAATTTAAAAAGTCTAGCCAACGTGCTGCTGTACCTGCAAATTTTTAGTCTTTTAATCAGTACCTGCAAACAATCAAAGAAACAAACAGAAAACAGTATATTTTGGCACCTAAAAATAAATCACTGCCTCCACATTAGAGTTCTGATATTTGCTGGCTAAGTACTCCTCAGTCCCATACTCAAATTGCTACAAGACACTCAAGTTAACTCACATCATTGTTAAAGTCACACGGGCAATAGTGAGTGGATGGAGAGCACAATACCTTACTACAGAAGGACAATGCTTACATGTTTTCTGAGGAGTCAACATTATAGACATTTTGGGGAAAAAATAAAACTAAAAAAGAAAAAAAAAAGAAAACAAAACCACAACCTCCCCCCAAAAGAACTGAAATATTTTTTACAACATCAGCTTAAGTCTAATCCATCTTTCAGGTCAGTTTAACATAAACACAAGTATTATTTCCATCTAGCTGACTCCAGAAATTGCAATATTAGAAGAGCTCATGAACAGGAGGGAATCAGAACTATTTTTTGTACCCATGCAATTAGTGAGGAAATGCTACAAGGGGAAAAAAGAGTAAATGCTCCATTAAAAGGAAGATGCTATGAACACAACCATGTGGAAGAACATGCAGGTATATAATGGTATCCTCATTAAAATAGAACGAATCTACTTAACGTAGCTCGAAAACTGAGAAATACCTCGAATGAACAGATTTCATGAGGGATAAAGTGTTCACACATACACGCTTCTGAACTGAGTACTGTCCAGCATGTAATTAAAGACAACTATTCAGCCAAATGAGAACTGAATTCCTGAAAAGTACAACGATCTATTTAACACGTTTAGCTTAATTTAAACTCAGTAGTTACTTGAGATAACTCTGAGGTTACATTTCCCTTCAATACGAAAAGAATTTTCTTGAAACTCCGCACCACTTTGGGCAATCCAGCAGTATTCCTAAATTTAGAGCTTCTGTAAATGAATGAACTTTACAATTCTGTATGTGGGAGATGAAAACAAATTAAATATGAAAAAAAAAGAGGTAACTATTTTCCTTTAATTAAAACTGTCCAGTTCCTCAACAGTAAGTGTTGGCAGCTGTGAAACAGCACTGTCTGGTGCTAACAATCATTCTGAAAAAACAATTTTGAATTATATTTGCATCTTGCTAGAAATTTCATTATATTTCTTTAAAGAAACTGTTTGTGTTAAGCCTTTGAGATTAGGAAAAGGTACATAAACATGCATATTTGATGTAAGTTGAAATTTACTGTTTGGAGAGAGATTCTTCAGATGGAAAGTGTTCTGGAGTTCACCAATAAAGATTGAAAAAGAATTAGACAGACATTTGGATGTCACCCTTTCAGCTGTGAGAAAATAAAGCCTTTGTATATAACCTGTGTGTTACGTGACTAATTTTATACCAATGGTGGAGTCAAGCGTCTTGGTGAATATAAATCTTTAATAAAAGCAGGTGCATCTTATGAGATTATAATAACTAGATTAAAACCTTCAGTTCTTTGAATTGTTTATTTCTGAATCAGAAGAAACAACTTCAAGCACCTCGGTTATCTCAAGGTATTTTAATTAATGAAACCAAATACGTAGCTATGAGTGATCAGTTATTACCTTATGAAAACAAATACAGATGTCAACCTTTTTTATTTTACAGAATGGTGACAATGATGGAATGGTAATGTTGACAAGGACTCATGTATTAGATCATATGTCCCAGTCTTCAGGCTTGCCTGGATCACAATGAGTTAAGAGTGGTTATCTTGGATTACACATAAAATATGTAATATAGTTAATGTGTGTAAGTAACAAAAAGTCTTTTTTATTAAAACATAAAAAAGAGGGTAATAAAAACATAGAACTAGCAGGTTGGACACGTATGCGTTAGATGATGAGTATGACATTTACTCAAGGAAAAATGTTTCACCATGCACTCAGAAGCATTTATTAAAACATAATAAACTCTTCCCTTGTCTACTATTCTTCATGCCTCTGTCCAAATACCAATGGTATGCTATGCAAGATCTTCTTGAGAAAATGTTTCAATTCCTTCACCTTCAGATTTTTGTTTACATTGCTGTAAAACAGCCTCAAATAAACAAACAACAAAAACTGTGCACACTACTCTAAAAGGGAGCATGGCCTACATTTACAGGTCACTGGCTCTTCCATGAATAGGGAAATTCTTTATGCTTTTTTTTTTTTCCCCCAGTGCTCTGATGTTTTAAAACCGCTCGTCTCTTCAGTAAGAGAAAAATGTTAAACACAGTAGACGAATACCACTCTACGTGCTCAGACTATTTCAGACACCTAAAAACACTGTGAATAGCTTGTAGCCCAAACCTACACATAGAGAAATAAGATGTGAAAGATTAAACACCAGCTTAAATGTATTCAGCAAGAAAATACAACAAGGCAATGGTGTGAAGACATGAAATCAGACAATGCTCGTCACATTTTTAGCTTCCATTTGGCTTGCTTTTTTCTTTTCGTTTTTGTAAGAGCACGACAAGTTTTAGCAAATTTCCAACTGATGCTATCAAGCTACTGCTAACTTCTCAAAATATTCAACACCCACAGTCTCTCTTCATCAATTTTGACATTCTCCAAGGAAAGAAGTATTCCCTAAGAATGTAAAGGAACAGTGGGTACACACACACACAGTGTAAGTCAATTTCAAAAATAATTAAGTCATTTCACCTGCCACAGAAGTTCTTGGGGCCTTAATAGATTTCACTGTAAAACAATCTCAAGGATTTTCAGACTTCTTGTACTGTCTGCAATAGTTCAAAAGTAAGACATGACCTCAGGTTCAAGACCCTTCAACTCAGGTCATAGCACAGTATTTAATTATATTATACTACGACACAGAGTACAGAATTTATGACAGATAGCACTTGGATCCATACTTCTCAGTTATATGAAAGAATCAAAAAAGAGAGAAGAACTCAAAGTCTAATCCATTTCTGGCTCTTCTGCTTTCAGTTAATGTGATTTTATAAATGCTTCATGAAAATATTTCACTTTTATTTCCCTCAGCTGAGAGGGATGCGCACAGAAAACAAAAGTAAAACATGAATATAATTTCTACAAAATAAACAGAGAAAATGTTTCCTCTCACCTCGTTTCTCTGAGTAGTCACAGAGGTTGCTGTGACATCAATCACAAGTAATTTCATAGAAAACTATGATTATGCTTTCATGCCACTTCAGTATTTTTACATGCATATAACGGTAGTTGCTCTTGATCCTCTCACCATTGCTACTCCTACAAATTCTATGTTTGAATAGACAGAATGTCAGGAAGTGATGATCCCTTGTCAGTAATGAAAGCTACCATCTACTCAACCCAGAGTAAATGGTTCCTTTGAGAGAGCCAAAAAAAAAAAAAAAAAAAGTTTTTCAGGTAATTCTTGCCAAAGCCATGAAATGAGGGGACCAGTCTGGTGCATCGTTTTGATTCAGTAACTCCACTGAGACTGCCAGAAGGGGTGCCAATTAGTATCAGCTGTAATTAGGATACTGGTACAGGACTGGTTTGATAGCATTGACTCACTTCACCTAGGTCACCCAACAGCTGTCAGACAGCTGCCACTTCCACTCACTGCTGCTCTGAGCCAAAAACATCTACAAGACGAAGCACACCATTTGTAAATCCCTGGAACTTTCAACATCCTACGTGGAAATTGTTATGAACATTACTCAGCCTCAGTGCAACCCTCTTCTCTGTACATGTGTTTGTATATTGTGGAAAAAGCCCATACATCTGTTTGAGAACAAACAGATCGGTCTAGGTTGGGTTTTGTACTACAAAATTACAAAGCCAAATAACCAAATCACAGACTGATTAACAAAGACCTGGAAACAGGAAGAAATATACATTAAAAGCAGCTCCCAGAAAAAAAAGTTTGTGTTTTCAAATGTAAGGACTAAAATCACAATTTTATCCTGCTTATTAAGATCATAGAAATACCAGTTGTAAGCATTCAAGAGTTGGCGAACATCTAAGTACCAAGTGTTCTCACTTATGGCTTGGGTAAATTAAAAGGTATGCATATGCTCTAGAAGTTTCTTCCTGCATAACTTGAAGCACCAAGGAAGAAAGCAAACAAAACCTCATTTCCCATTAACCTGTAGAACACTCAACATCTTACATTGCCTGAACCAGTATATCAAGGATGATTACTCTTGCTTTTCTCTCCTTTTGTCAATTGTCCTTCCATCTGTGTAACACAACCTCCTACTCAAACCATTATTAAAATAGTTATTTCCTGCTTTAATCATCCTGTAGCTTGCAACAAAACTTCCTCCCGTTGTACATACAACAGATTCCGTAAAAGCAGGCTTCCAAAAGTACCAAGAATTGGGTATAACATCCTCACAGACATATCCATAAGAAATTTCAAGATGCCTGAAAGCTGACTGCTCATTATTTTAAGACTCATTTTTACCTCTACTTAAAGTATCCATTCCTTTATTGCGTCCAGTGAAAAATACTGCTTGATATTGAAGCTATAAGCACAGTTTTAATTAAAGGAAAATAGTTAATCAAAAGCACATATATCAACAAGAATTTCCACTGAATATATTAGAAACCTTCAGATATTTGATATCTTTTGTAAGTCACTCACCACAGAATTGTAGGGAATAGAAGGGACTTCTGGAGATCATTGAGTCCAACCACCCACTAAGGCAGGTTCCCTACAGTAGGTTGCCCAGGAAAGCATCCAGGGGGATTTTTCGTATCTCCAGAGGAGACTCCACAGCCCCTCTGGGCAGCCTTTTCCAGTGTTCTGTCACCCTCAAAGTCAGAAGTTCTTTCTCACATTCAGATGGAACTTTGTGTTCCACTTTCTGCCCATTGCCTTTTGTCCTGTTGCTGAGCACTGCCTGGCCCCATCCACTTGACTCCTGTCCATTAGATATTTACAAGCATTGATCAGATCCCCCATCAGTCTTCTCTTCTCCAGGCTGAACAGTCCCAAGTCTCTCAGCCTTTCCCCAAAGCAGAGATGCTCCAGGTCCTTGATCAACTCTGGGGCCCTCTAATGGACCATCTCCAGAAGTTCCCTGTCTTTCCTGAAAGTTCCTCTTTAGCTAATTTACAGATTAAGGAGGGAATTTTATTCCTGGGAAAACTCAAGAATAATACAATAAGGCAAATGATTCTGAGGGTAAACATCAAAATTATATGCCTCACCACTATTTGAGAAAATGTACATTTTACATTTCTTAAGTAACACAAAGTTTTGCTGAGTAACAGGAGCAAATTCTACCATTTCATGAAATTTGCAGCTAGCCAGAGTTAAAACCTCTGTTACATAATAAGTAACATTTTGTTTTGCATAACAACTTTATTACATAATATACGTAAAATATGTAGTATGTTGTCATCTTTTAGATGTGCCAAGGAAGCCAAGCCATTGGAATGATTTGCCTTTCACTTGTGGGACCTGTCAGTTCAAAGAATAAAACACCGTCCCAACAGAATAATCAAAAATATTTTTCTGAC
Organism: Lagopus leucura; assembly: GCF_019238085.1. Taxonomy (NCBI): domain Eukaryota; kingdom Metazoa; phylum Chordata; class Aves; order Galliformes; family Phasianidae; genus Lagopus; species Lagopus leucura. The sequence continues at coordinate 3,073,865 of NW_024962284.1, read as the reverse complement.
TTTACATTGCACTATCTGGGGATTTTATTTTGCAATGTATAGGAGGTTACCATTCACAGGAAATGGGCAATCCAGTTCTACAAGGTTCAGTGGACATAGTGTAAGAGCAGTTGAATACCTGTATAATCATTTTGGATCTACCCAATACTATGACTCTCAGATTTATTAACAGAGTCTAACTTTAAAGCTAATGCATCTCCTTGGAATGGCTGGCACTCTTTATACTGGCTGTCATTCCCTCTTCTACTCACCTCATGTAACCTCCCTGGAACACAGTGCAGCACAACTTAAGAAAAAGACTGAACATAAACATAAAGTCTGAAACCACTGGCTGGGAAAAAACAGTGAATCAGGTGTCCAAAACAGTTCTAAAAATGCTCAGTTTCCATGACCAGAGAAATCAAAGAGATCAGAGGAATTAGAGGAATTATTCAAGAAAAAAAAACCCAAAAACAAAAACTGGACAAACCACAGCTGTATGGTTTGGATATATTGCCTCTATTGATACAAGCATGCCTGGCTATGGCAGTTCAGAATACTTTCCACAAACACCACCACTGTGGTTCTACTTTCATTCAAACACAAGTGGCCAGGATATGGCACAATTCTGAAACAAGGAAAGACTTAACACAGTAATTTCCATAGCCAGCAAGAGCACACCAGTCTATCAGATTCAATATGTATATATTATAAAAATAAGTCAGATTTGTAGATTTACATGTCTATTGATAACTACTACTACTTTAATAATTATTTCAGTAAGTTTTGTCTTCTACTGGTGGTTTGCACAATCACTTTGTAATGGACACTGTTCACTTCTATGTTTTAGAATGCTTTTCACTGTTAATAAAGAGGTAGCAAAGCATTAAAATCTTACACATTATTTCCTCATTCATTCTATACAGCCATTTTAAAAGATATTTTTATAAAACTCTCCTGCCCATCCCCCCCCAGTAACCCATATAAAAATTCATACTTTCATGAAAGCCACAACATTACTTCACAACACAACAACGCAACAACACAAACAGATTTTGCCACTGGCATCAGAATGAAGAAAATTTCTATTTAACACCAAAATCCTGCAGACTGCGGCAGAAATTCTGGATATACGTCGATAGACATTAGAAATATAAGAGCTATGCATATTAGTGCCATAGTCGGGTTGTAAAATAAGAATATGGCTATCCAACTTCCAAGAGTATTCATTTATTAGCTGAACAAAAGGTTTTGTTTTCTGACAGTTATTGGCACATAAAACAAAGTTGGTTAGCAGAATGCGCACTGATGATTTCAAAAGCGACATGAGATGAACTGCCAAAAAGACTCCTTCTCCCCATGCCCATGCAGTCAATTGCTTTAAAATGCCTCCTATCACAACTCAATTCACACTGCGTGAGACCATTATAAAAACACAGACATACAGCATCTCTTCATCCTCCCTACAAACCAAATCATAAATGTAACTACTGTTAGATTTCATTCAGCTCGCAAAGCAAATTTACACAATGCTTTTCCACATGATAAATTCTGGCATTCTGAAGAGCTCTAGTCACAGAGAGAGCTTGCTAAAGATGGTGTATAATTGTTGCTTTGACAGACCTGCTGCTACTAATACTTGGAATATATTTGCATAGCCTTTGCCTTGTTAACAAAATAAGAGTCTAGATTTTAAGACTCGGTGGTAATAATATGACCTAATGAATGGAAAAGCAATCTGAGCCACAGAAGTTTTTTATTTTTTTCCTAATTATTCAGCAGCTGACAGTATTGGAGAGGGCTGATACAGCGCTACAAAATTCTTATGTCCTTTGACAAACTATTTCTTTGTTCGACACAGCAGTTTAAACCCTAGAACAGTAAGAATGATTAAATTTGGCATCAAGAATTCATCACGAATGAAACAAGTAACTTTTTCCTCCCTACGTGTAATTCCTACTAAGCAATCTCATATAGACGCATGTTTGTGTTCCTGAAGTGCTCCCAGCAACCTCAACCTTTTCCCACTTCAAAAGCTCATTTGAAGAACACAATCTTACCAATAAAACTAGCTTGTTTAGGAACTTTAGATCTTGTGTTCTGAAGACATTTAGTTAGCATCCACATGAAATCTTAAAGGCAATTCTGTGTTAAATGCTAATTCTCTCCTGTCATATACGAAATGTTTTCCAAAAAAAACTCACAGTATTTAAGTTTTGAAAAGTGCATCACTCATGGATCAAAAAATACCCATAACTGAAGTGTAAGAATGTAACTAAACAGCTATACAATCTACTAAGTCTGATTTTTTTCAAGCAGACAACATTTATAACCTAAGTTTAAAAGGTACCATAGGGAAGAACCGATGTGGAAACAGAATAATGTGATTGTAAGGCTCTCAGAAGCTTTGCACAAATAAATTCAGAGCATCACGAAACATGATCCTGAAAAGCGCATAACCAAAATAAGTATTTTAAGATAAGTTTCCCTGAATCTAGAAAAGGATACATTAACCTAGTTAAATTGCTCATAACTACTCCAACAAAGGATGCTTATGTTCATAAAGAAATGAACAGAGAAAAATGGAAGGAGTTGAACAGCATAGCATGCAAAACTGTGTTATAAAGTGACAGACCTGAATGAGCTGGAAGGCTGTCACCTGCTCATAACCATGAGGAAAAGGAACGTGAAGTTGTATTTGACCATAAAATGAATAGTAAACAGTGTGAATGTAAGCATAAAAAAGAAAACAAAGATGTACAAGTCAAAATTATCTTCATCAGAAATAGAAAAGCATCAGCTGTAACACTTCATCTGGAGTACTGAAAGCTATTGAGGGAGCTTTACTTAAAAGGGAACAACTCAAAGTGGAATTGGCACAGAAATGACTAGAATGAGTAAGAACTATTATTATGAGATCAAACTTAAAAAAAAAAAAAAACAAAAACTAGTCTTGTTTTGCATACAAAAAAAGAAAGCCAAGAATAGATGTTAATATTCTCTATTGAGTATTTTAAGTGCCAGAGAGAGAAAAGAACTAATTGTTATTAATCAACTATTCGTTAATTTTATTTAACTAAAATGAAATTCAGTAACTACTGTAACTGGAAATTTCCAAAAAAATTCCTATCATGAAAAATTAGACTCTAGAATAGCTGAAGTACCGCATATAGAACTCCTAATTACTTTCTGAGATAGAGCACAGCGAAGGAGATTAAATTATGCAGTGGTTTGTAATACCAAGCAATTGGATTAAATGATCACAGAATCACAGAATGGCCAGGGTTGGAAGGGACCTCAAGGATCATGAATCTGCAACCCACCTGCCACATGCAGGGCCACCAACCTCCACATTGCATATGGGGATTTCATATCCCATATTTCATATCCCATATTTCCCATTTCATAGCAGCCCAGGCTGCCCAGGGCCCCATCCAACCTGGCCTTGAACACCTCCAGGGATGGACGGGGCATCCACAGCCTCTCTGGGCAGCTGTTCCAGCACCTCACCACTCTCATAGCACAGAACTTCCCCCTGACATCCAACCTCAATCTTCCCTCCCTCAACTTCAAACCATTTCCCCTCGTCCTGCTGTTATCTACCCTTTCAAAGAGTTGACTCCCCTCCTGATCTAGGAGTCTCTTACAGTACACTCATATTTCAACAGTTATTGTAAATCTTCACTGTAAAGTTCATCCTTTTCTAGTTATTTTTCTCAAAGCGATGACCAGACTTTTGAACTAAACATAACATTGACTGGAAACTTCTACTTTCCCATATTAAATCCCTAAAGACATTGCTTTCAGATAAAATGATTTTCAGCCTCTTAAAATTCAGAAGACAAAGCAAGTGCCAAAGCCTTTTCTTGCTACAAAAGGATGATTCTGATCCTGAGTCACCCGCTTTTGACCATTACTGAAGGAAAAGGTCTATATCTATTTCTTCACTGAGCGCAGTAAGATAATGTGAAGGCATTCACTTATTGTGACATGGAAGAAAAATTCTGCAATAATCAAGAAAACCCCACCAAAAAAAAACAAAACAAAACAAAAAAAAACACCCAAAACAGAACAAGGAAAAAAGAAAAGCACCAAAACAAAAATCACCTTGGTGCAGCAGTTGTTTCTGTATTTCCTTCCAATCGGAATACAGGAGGACTGGTTGATCTATATAGAACAATTCAACCTGGAGTTTGATGGCTTGGTATTTTGCACACTGCTCTTTCTCCACATTTATGAGTACTTTCCCATGTGCTATATCTAGTTGCTGAATCCCCGGCTTGGTGAATTTTCTTTTGTATTTCTAGTTTTATTAGCAGCTAAGATTGTACAGACTAAATAAGTGCAGGTGATTTCCATGTGAAATGGAATGCCCTCTGGCTGCTTGAAAATGCACAGTGACACCATCATGGCAGGCTTCAGAAAACAAGTACAGTCCACTTTGTTTAAACTGAAGCTTTAGAAAACTGGAATTCTGTAAGAATCCTTTTCATACAGTCAGTGTTCAGACTGCTACAGAGAACCATCTCCTAGAATCACAGAGTCTCAGTACAATTTGTTGTAAGAGACCTCCAGAGGAGATCCAGCCCACTTCCACACTCAAAACAGGTTTGATCAGATGGGATTGCTCAGGGCCACACGCAGCTGAGCCTTGAACACCTCCAAAGGTAAAGATCCCACAACCTCTCCAGGCACCTTGCTCCAGTGCTACCACTCTCATGGCAGTCTTTTCCCCCTTATACCTAAGAAGAATTTCCTGCCTTTTAAACGCATGTCCCAGAAATTCTAAAGGACTCCAGCTACATGACGGCCCTTCAGGCAGCTGAAAAGCTTTAGCACACACTGCATGGCAAGCCGGTAAAGGAATTTAAATTATTTAAGTGTTCAAGGTGAATTATGCTGTTTTGTGAATACTTTCTTCAGAAATTTAATGATAAAATTAATACAGAGCAATCTTTAGTATCGTTATTCCAACTATAATATAACTGTGGTTTGACACATCCTCTAGACCACTACCTGTTCAGTCTACTTTGTCACATACGTAGCTAATAAAATTAGTCCTGAATCATTTACACATATTTCAGGTAGGTTCTTTTCTTATATCTGTGTACTAGTGCAAGACTCAATTTTCGATGTTGGATTCTTGACAGGATATGAAATAATTGCTCATTGTTACTTGAGGACATGAAAATATTAAGACTCAAACTGTACATGGTTTTACAAGTTGTATTTTTGTGTATTCTCAAAATAACTGACTTTTCACTGACACAACTTATCCTTGGGAGCACTGATAAGTGGAGTTTCATTGTTATCCATTTGCTACGATACTCTTTTAGCTGAAAATTTGTTGTCAAGTAGAATAATTCCCATTAGAAAAAAATATATATTGTTTAATTATACAAATATATTCACATTCCTGATCACGTGATGAACTACTGACACAAATACAAATACAATTATCTGCACTTTAAGAGAAAAAAATACCTTTAAAAAAAGTGAATTAATCTTTCTCAAGGGAAAGCCGTTGAGAATTCATTACATTCTCCAAAAGACGTTACATGGCTTTACTGGTGTTAGTACAGTGTGCTCTAGTGAAGCTTCAAATCTCCCCTGGGAAATGCCAAAGAAATGCCTTACTATTTCATTTCAGTAATTCAATGCGTTGCCTATAGTATACTCTTCACTGAGATTGCATAACATAAAACTGAGTATAACTTAATTTGAAAAACTTCTACAAAAGAAACTTAAAAGACAAAGCGTTTCCAATAATTAAATATCAATCAAAACAAAACTCCATAGAATCATCAAGCAGAATGCCTTAACATTAGGACAACCATAGCTCTGATCTTACTCTGCAAAACAGTTATGAACTAGGCAGAGTAAATTCCATCCCTGCCACGTGTTGTGCAACATCAATGACTTTTGTGTTAAATTTACAGTATGGACATTAGATTTGTTATGATGCACATACTTGAATTTGATTTAGAAGAGTAGTCCTGAGGCAATCCTGGAGCTATTCTGTCTTTAAAAAGCCCACAAAGCCTGTTACCCAATGAACTTCCGCTACAAGACCAAATGCTCAGTATTCACCTGCATGGACTGACTTCCCACATAAAGCATTTTGACATCACACTCTTTTTGTCCTTAAAACCAGAGAGTTAGTTGAGACACAGATTATTATCACAACATTACAAAAGGTGCTCTCTGGTCAGAGTTCTACTAAATTGGGATGTAAAACATATGCACATTTTGCTACAATTATTTCACATATTTTATGCAGGATTTGGTAAAGCGAATGAAGGCAAACAATGTATCCAGTCAAAAAGTCTTTTGAGTCTTCTCAATAGATTCTCTTTGCAGTTTATCTTTACTGCTTGTTTAGCTGATACCATCCCTTTATGGATCACTCAGACAAATACTGAGATCTTCTCTAAAGTTAAGTGAGCAGCAGAACAATATTCTGCACAATTAGTACATATTTCATCAAGTATGCACCTTCCTTTTGCTACTTTAACTAACAAATTTTTATGATAGATGGTCTTCTGAAAGAAATGGAAAAGCTTCTGTTGATCTCAGCAACTTGAACCAAACTTCTCTCATAGATAGGAAGCTGGTACGCTACGATCCTTTATCAGGTCCGCATGTGTCTGGTGGCTACAGGCAGGAGAGAAATGATCCTTTGAGACCATCATCTGACCACCTTCACTTACTGTACCATTTTTTCATTCACTGTACTAGTTTTGAAGCACATTATTTGCATTCCTATCCAAAGAATCCAAACATGAAGATGAGTACTTGAAATGATGTAAGGAGCATTCAGTCTAATCTAGGGATTTGCCAGTAAAGAATGCACAGTGAACAAAGTACAGACGTCAGCTTGAAAGAGCCTTCACTACTGCTGCATTCACACTATGTGCTAATGCTGACAAGTCTTACACATGTTTTAAACACAGATCTGGGAAATCAGATGAACAAAAATTCACGATACAGACTCATGCTTCCAGGTAGTACCTGGCTCACTTCACAAAACGCCTCAAAAAAAAGGAGATGAGAAAAGGTACGTCTCTAACACTTCCTTCAAGTATTACTGAAGAACCAAAATGTAAGAACCAAAAACATAAGAAGGCTATGTAGATAGGTAGGTATTTACTAGTTGAATCCTCACAAAGCCTGTATTCTGATTAAGAGAATTTTTTTTCTTAACAGAATGCACAGACTGCAAATACTGACTGTAGAGCTATATGTTGACTATTCAACTGAACAACATGCCAAACTAGGAAGTGATGAACTAAACTTCTGTAGGGTGCACAAGGAGTTTAAAAAACATCAATCCAGTTATTAGAAACATTCTGTAGCCAAGCTAGATGGGATGATGACCCAGCAGGATTTTACAGGCACCAGTCCTTGGCCTCAGACAACTGAATACTTACGAAACAGTAATTTACTTATTTTTTAGAGGTTGCAAGTGGCTCTGAGCCAAAAAAAATACATGTATCACAAAATTAGCATAACGCTGGGGGTGAAAAAAAATGAGAATTTCATTATTCAATATAATATCCTATATTAGAATGTGATACTGGTAGGAAAAAAATGAAATATTTCACACTATAATGAGCAGAAGTCAGATCAACAAAATTAAGAGTCAATTAGCCCATGCTACACAGAACTAATTAGGTCTCACCTGAAATATTTGGACAAGTTACAGATAGAGTGCTTTAAAAAAAAGTAGCCAAATTGAAAAAGATCCAGAGACCAACACAAAGGGAGTTAGAAATAATTACTCACATGGAAACACTCAACGTTATGTTATGCTTTGTTTTGTTTTTCTTCTGGGATAAAAGAAAGCTGGAGGGGATCAGAATGCTCATCTCTGCAAGAATTTGTTAAAAAGATGGCAGAATTAAATCATTCTGGATGCCAAGTGAGAACAAGTCAAGGAACATTTGGCTAAATTGCTAGAAAGCAACCATGAACTAGACATTAGAATAAATTCTTCATGTGTGAAACCAAAATCACCAGGACAGGTGATTTGTGCAATTCCTATTATTTTAATAAAGTTTCCAAGAACAGGGAAGAAAAAAATACTTGAGGAATTCCATCAATATATCTGATGTTGTTTTAGATTGAGAAAACCAATTAGGTTTCAAACAATGAGAAGACACTATCTATGTTTTTAGCATTTACAATTTATTTCCTCCAAATTTAGTTTCGGAAGTCACTCAGGGTTAAAATTCATTAGATTTTCTGTTTGCTCAGGAAACCTGCATTTAAATTTACAACTGGAAACATCTGAACGTGACTGATGCAATTTTTTCTGCACCATCTCATAGTTTTTTCACTCTTATTTCCTGGGACTTCTGAGAGTGCTTCCAGGCTTTCTTACCTTTTTTCTTTTCTTTCTTTCTTTTCTTTTTTTTTTTTTTTAAATCCAGAGTTGTCCCTCTGTATTAATAATAATAATAGAGGCAGAATAGACCCCATTGTGCCCTTATCTTCCACTCTTGTAGCCAAGACTCTCCCAGATATGATTTCTAGAAGGTAGGGATCATGCAGCCTATCCTTTCATGCACTAATAAAGTGGTATTTTGTGCTGATAAACTGGATTTCAGAAATATAGGAAATATGCTGCTCAAGTCTCTTAATTCTTATTAGACTTTCCTGCCTTCAGTATCATGAATGCCAAACCATTCTCAGCTGCTTTAGTAGACTTAATTTATTTAACATAAATATACAAAGCCATCTCAGGAAAGTGACAAGGAGCATGAGATAATATCATTTTGGTTTTCATTTTTAAAGAGCTGCTACATATAAAACCCCTAATTTTGTGTGGTAATTAAGTAGCTATCACAAATCCGCTTCCTGAGAACCAAGTAATTATCACAAGACTTGAAACATCCTTGTTTCCCTACCTGCGTGCACACGAAGTGCCAGAGTATTTTTGTCAGAAAACCTCAGCTGATCGAGTAAAACAGGAAGTGTTACACAAGTTCCTGTAAACCAAAACGGTGGCACAAAAATCTTCAACGTATTCAAACATAGGAAAGTACTTCCCATTTCACATGAGAAATGGAAAACTTCAGCTCAAAGCTGGACACAAAAAGTGGCCCACCAAAAAAAACAAAACAAACACCAAAGCAAAGCTCATTTGCAGGAGATGCTGGACTGGCCTCTGCAAGGGCTGAAGTGGACTGTGTGTTCAGAGAAGAGTTTTCACCAACTGATTCCATGCTGAAGTGGACAAAGGGGTGTAAAGCTACAGTACTTTCCATGACAACTGTGAGTGAGCATGCTTCTTGCTGTGTAGCAACACAGAAATGCACAATCATGCAAAACAGCTATTTTTTTTTTGTTTCCTCTCTCTAAATAACAAGTTTATCTTAGACTCTGTATTTCCATCTAGATCTACATAGCCTGAAGACACACCCTGTGGTCTCCCTAAAGCATCTTCTTGGCTACCTCATACTTACCCACAAAATTTTAACTACTGATGCTGAACAGTCAATCAATATTCAACTCCTGTTCTTTGCTGTCTTGCCTGTCACGTTCCACATTTATATCTTTTCCATTAATTTTACCTCTGACTCATATTACTCCTCCTAAAAATGTCCTACTCCATTCACTCATGAATTATTCAACACACTTGGACTTTCAGTATACTTATGACACTGCACTTTTCTCAGCAAGCCTTACACAGGTCTTCCAGACCTGCTTTTTATCCTTTGATTGCTGTATTTTTGTTCCCTCTCATCCTTATATTCCTGATTTTCCCGCTTTCATCTATGTTTTGCCTCGTGGCTTCTCCAAGAAGTATCAGCACTATATGGCAGGTATTCTCCAAACATTATATGAGGGATGCTCTGAAAGTAATGCCTCCTATTTTATCACGTTGGCCCAAGATATCAGAGGCAGATGCTAACAGTATGGCAATAGAGGCTGAGACTTCTTTTATATTTTGTTGACATGTGACAGATGGCAACAGAGGGGCAGTCTGACTGACAGGATGGCATCTGACATGGAAGCACGGATGAAGCAAATGGATGTCACTGATTTAAAAAAATAAAGATAAAAAATGGCACACATTGACATTCATCAACATCTGCTGAACATCTATGGAGGCCAGTGGCTGTGAGCACAGTGAGGCAGTGGGTGGTGCACTTGAGCAGTGGCAACAATGACAATGGATGAATTTCACTTATGCAGATTTTTATGGGTTCCGCATGCAGGCTCTCATTCATCTCTGAGAAAAATGCACAGCTGGTGATGGTGACTATATTGAGAAATCGTATTTTGTAGCTGAGAACTTGTGCTATCAAACAGCGTTGTTGTGCTCTTCGTATCTGTTGTAGTTTTGATGGAAATCAATAAAAGGTATTACTTTCAGAGAGACCTACATAAATTCTATACTCCCTAACTGTGAACGGGTGCTCACTGAAGGAAAGGTCGTTTTAAAAGCCTTCCCTACTTTCTAGAGGAAAGCAGTACTTCTTGAGGACACGTTTCTTGATTTTGTCACTTACCAAGGTATCAATCAAATAGTTAGGTGCCATACTTTTTTCCTTCACTTCAGCAGAGATCAAATTAAACATCATTCTATTCAGCACACACACATTCTACTGAAGAGAGATGAAAACATGCAGTTTTACAGTTCTGCACAAATGACGATCAACAGCTGAAGCTAATTACTCTTTTAGCACAGTCTTCCCAAACTGCAATTGAAGTTTGAGGCCTGAAAAACTGGACTGCAGATATGACTCAGTCCTTCACAAGAAGCTTCCATCACAATGTCTCATTAATGAAATTTTAAATAAATAATCGCTTGTGCGCCTTGTTCCTGTGGTCAATCGATGAAACTGAATGTTAACAAAAAACATAACTGAAATTCATTTGTGGACCCTGAATATTCTTCTGTTAGCTGCTTCGCTCATCCCTGTGATGATATGAGGAATATACTGTGACTAAATTAGAGGTGTTCAGCTAATGCAGCACACTGAAAATCATGAATATTCTCTAGCAGATTTATCTAAAAAGTCTAGCAATTGTGACAAACGTGCCTGATGTCTCTTGGGAATGGAATGCTGAGGAAAAAAAAATGGAATTACAAGTGTAGTGAAACCACGCAACTACTGCATGTACTATAAGAGAATCTGAGCAAGAAACATACTGCTTCAGGCTTTATACGATATACACCAAACCTAAGGGCAATTTCTGCATAGAGAATTTTTTTTCCTCAAGACCTTTATCCCAGGGCTAATAAAAGCTTTCATATAAGGGATATCCACCTAGCAGATCTCTCAATTTAGGAGGTTGTAACAGTCTAAATATGAATTCTTTTTGAAAGTTAGTCAATAGTACATCAAGACTTTTCCAAATGTTGCTCTAATTTCCTGATTCACCAGCAGTTTTCAAGCAGACAATCCTGTCTCTGAATCTACATGAAGTAGCAAGAGAAATTATACAACTGCTACACAGATTTTCAAGTGTCCAAAATATCATTACTAGCACATTTTTAAATTACTAGCACACACAAAAAAGGGCATTTTGTTGGTAATTTTAAAACTGGATTAATATTACAGGTTAGTTCTAAAGTTTGAGATTTAAAGTAGCGTTCTATCTCATAAAGGAAGATAACTGAAGTACAACTTGCCATACAGCAACGCTGGGAATGCAATTAGTAGTTCTATTTATCTTCATGGGCTCTGTGCTTGCATTTATTGTTAGGTATCTGCATAGAAGTAGAACTAGCTATCTAAAGGCTTCAAAACGAATATACTTCAATGAAGACAGACTTAACAGCCTTCCTCATGAAGCACATAGGCACGAACACGTCACCTGTCCACCACAAAACATCATGTAAGAAAATAAACTGAAGGGATCATACATGCAACCAACCACGCTCTTTCCTGGTTTCCAGTCAAAGCATGGAATCGGCTATTTCGTGACAGCATAGAGTTCAGAGGGACCATTCAGACAGAAGCAGAAACAGGAGAAGCCAACAAAGCTGCTCACTTTCTAGCAGAGAATAGCTGTTTTCCTATTGCTCACGAAAACAAAAAGTTTCTACCTCTGCAATTGCCTGCTTGCCTTCTGCAAAGTAACTAGAATTGTCTCCTGCAGCTTGCCTTTCCCTTCTCTTACAGAATCAAGTGTAGCTTTTCTCCTTTTCCTGTTAATGGCCTCCAAATCCCTCCACCTCTTAAGCAGCCTTTCCACTCAGTTCCCTCGGGCAAAAAATAAAAAAAGATAAAAAATAATCCCCACTTACTTTCAGTCCTCACAACTACTTTTTTCTGTCCAGCATGTTTCAGTGATTTTCCTTAGTCACTATGTGGTTTGTCTCCTTTAACTTAATAGAGCCACTAAAACAGATTGATAAAGTAGACAGCAGAGCCCCTGACACACTGCCTGCGCACAGACTGCCCAGCACACCCATCCAGATGCTGCCTTCAGTTACCTGAAAATAACGATTTAACTATATTGCACATACTACAAGAAGGAATGCAAATGCCCGATGCTTTAAGATAACGCAGCTTCTACTCACTTAGAAAACTGGCACGTGACTGCTGAAGCTACAAAAGTTTTGTTTGCAACTGTGAGCATTCATACAATATATTAAAATTGGCCATTTAAGCTGTCGCTTGGATAAGTATTTTTCCAGGGAGCTTGCAACAAAAGCTGACAATAATTTCACTGCTGATCTAATGAATAGAAAGTTATTAACGGGGTGCAACTGAAGTTTACTATATAAAGAAGTGCTCCCTTCAACATTTACAAACTTAGAGTTCGCCAGTAAAGCAGCTGTTTCATAACAGGTGACTTCAGCTTCATGGATGAACACACAGCATGTTTCGCCAAGCCCCAGGAGACGTCCAAAAATGAGACAGAAGGAAAAACTGTCTGTTGTAAGGTATGTTTGCACATAATGGCATTTCCCATTTCCTGAACACCGAGCGCGATGCTAACAACCAACAGGGAATAGGATCAGATTCTCAAACACTTTCCTCGGAGGGCCGTGATGCCCTGGAAGCTATTCTCTGCTAGAAAGTGAGCAGCTTTGTTGGCTTCTCCTGTTTCTGCTGCTGTCTGAATGGTCCCTCTGATGCACATGCAAGCACCCTCAAGTCTATGGTTGCCAAACTCGGAATTCTTGGGAAAACAGCCAGCAGCAAACTGAAATTTCTCAACAAGGTGCGTTTTGGCCCCCCTCTCCCAACCTTATTCCATACCCCCTGCATCTCCCTAATTCTCTCTTCAAGTCTTTGGCCACTTTTACATCCTGCTGAAGCTGCCAGAAGGACCTGGAAGCATGACTCAGCTGAAATTGCATTAAATTCTAATAAAGGCTCATGCATTTGACAAGGCAGCCTAGCTTAACCCCTGACTGTGAAACACACACACAGCTATCTCCAGTGTGGCTCAATAGTATGTTTTGTGAACTCTGAATGCAGTAATTCATATTTTTATGCTGTTGTTTTTAGAAAGCTACATTTAGTAAGATATAAAAAAGATCTCTTCCCTTATTTCTATATCAGGAAAGACTCCTAATTGGCCAGAACCAGTCATAAAAATTTAACCATGTTTCTGAAAACACGAGTGCCAAAGGGTAATGCATTGCTAATGGCTGCCAGTGGAATAAATAGCAGTTCTGACGTCAAAACTTTGTTACACTCCAATAACTGGCTCACTTGGGGTTTCAGGTACTGCAAGTTACATGTCAGTTTTAAATAAAGTTATAAAAATAGAATACATGGTGAACCATATTGTCACTATGCAACCTGAAACTATATGATATATGTCTAATAAAATGTTAACAAAGGTGATAGATAGTATAAAAATAGTATTTTCAGTCTCATAATATCTTCTTACTTCAATATAAGAGGGCAAAACAAGGCAGACATTATTTCACTTGCATTCCTCAAATGTATGGCCAAAACCAGAGCAAGCAATTTCAAGTGAAAGTGATATTTTTTAAACACTTACAGTACTTTTACCTAAAGACAGTCTAGTAAAACTTCAAGTTGTAAAGACTCCCATTACAATAGAACTTTGTTTTCCTTCTCTAATAACCACATTAAGTAGCAAGCAGTTTTTCTTTGCCTTGCCTCCACAGAGCGACTTCTTAATAAAATTCCCTCTTCACATTTAATTTTGCAGAAGATACAAAATAAGGGCCATGTTTGTATAACTAATGGTTTGTAAGTTCAGTCATGCAGCCACCACAGACAAGACTATGCTGCACATCTGGAGCTTAGTAATTGAACAGAAGTTTGAATTTGCAAACTATGGTTGTGTACACACAGAAGAGAATGGACAATACTTGCAAGGTAAGATAGAAGACTAAAGATAGAAAGACTGACCTTAGAGGATTCCCCAGACTTTTACCTGGGATCCCATCCTGGTGGAACACCAGCATTAAACCTGACTCACATTTTCCTTTCTAAATCTAAGACTGATCATACTGTCCTGACAAAATATAGCAGTAAGTGATAACATTCTCCATTTCAGGATGGCTGAAGTGCTCTGAGGAGCATCCACAAAAGTGGTCTATTATGTTCAAAAATAAAGTTAGATGTCATTTTGCCAAAATCTAATCAAGCACATCCAGCAGCACACAGTTCTGCAGCCAGGACTAGATGCATGGCAACAGCATGAGGTACAGCTATAATGAATATTTGGGGAGCTGGGCTTGTTCAGCCTGGAGAAAAGGCGGCTGCGGGGTGACCTCATTGCAGCCTTTCAGTACCTAAAGGGAGCCTACAAACAGAGGGGAATCAACTCTTTGAAAGGGTAGATAACAGCAGGATGAGGGGAAATGGTCTGAAGTTGAGGGAGGGAAGATTTAGGTTGGATGTCAGGGGGAAGTTCTTTGCTATGAGAGCGGTGAGGTGCGGGAACAGCTGCCCAGAGAGGCTGTGGATGCCCCGTCCATCCCTGGAAGTGTTCAAGGCCAGGTTGGGCAGCCTGGGCTGCTATGAAATGTGGAGGTTGGTGGCCCTGCATGTGGCAGGTGGGTTGGAGACTCATGATCCTTGAGGTCCCTTCCAACCCTGGCCATTCTGTGATTAAAACCTCCTGCCTACCACTGGAATACATACGCTATCCTGAATACTACTACAAGGTCTTCACCAATGCCCTGAAATAAGTCTGAAGATGTGCTTTTTAATGGTCATTGGTCTTCCTCATATGTTCAGATTATAAACTGACAATAGCAGTCTCCCTCTTGTGTACGTGGTTCACTTGTGGCTTCTAGAAGCCTAAAGCTGAAGGCAGGAAACTATATGGTCTTCCCCAGTCATACCTAAATTTGCAGCGGAAAAGATTTTTCCTGCCATTAATCCTCACAGATGTTGGGAGTTGTTCCACAGATGGTCATAAAGAAGAAATTTACACTTATGTGGTGTCTTCCCTGTTTCTCTCCAGAACACAAACTATTCATGCAGTTACTCCTTCATTTTAAGAACAAGTTTGTTTATCTCAAATAATTCGTTTGGAGTACCTTTTAAGCACTCCTGGGAGATCACACATTACTACCATTTCAGAGATCAGAATGTGAGCCGAGGAACTTAAATATTTGTGCCATGCTTTGCACGCCTGCAAATGTAAATGAAAATGTTCACAATTAAACAAAACTCTCAGGATATTGCTCCAAAAGAAGCAGCCAAAACAAATCTGTTCATTTGATTTGTAACCTCAGTAATGTTTACTTTTTTGTCCCGAGTCCATCCATAATGTAAGCATGCCCAAATAATGTATAATGTGAAAGTGAAGCTACTCTATGCTACTTCTCTTTCCACACCACCAGGTACTTCAGGTTCTTAATACTTCTACTGTTACGCCTATTAGACTTCAGAAATATTTGGCAAACAGTCTATTATAATGTTTAAGAAATTGAATTTTCAACTCAGCATATGCAATCATTTAAATACTAATACAGTTAATACAAAATTATAACCATGTTAGCATTTAACTCCTGCTCTTTTCAAAAATGAAAAACATTAGGACAGTCAACACCAACTGAAAAAAAAAAAAATAGTAACCTGTAAAAAACTTGCCAAAGGGAATCACTACAGACAATCATGAGCACTCCAAGGGTGGGAAAAAATAGCTTGCTACATATACTAAAACATTTTTGCTGCTATGTTGTCTAATTTCTGTACCTGATCATGAATGGAAGAAAGCTGAGAGCAAAAACTCTCTGCAAGTGCCTTTTAAATAGTAAATTATACCCTATTTATATATGCAAACACTTTTTCAGAAGCAACACAGTACTACTTTTCCAGTAGAAGTTTTCCCCCTCCAGTGAGTAACATGAAATGCTTTAGAGAACATGAATGAAAAGCAACAACTGTCCTTTCCAAGTACAATGGACTATGAACACTGCATTTCTTCTCAAAGATAAGGTGGCTGCTAACCTTGCCAATGAAGGTCACTTTTTTTTTAATCTGTCATGTTCATCTAAATTTCAGCACACAGTACTTTCTAACATGCAGAACTTTGACAGGTCAGTCTATTATGTCAGCACTTTCTGACACTGCAGAATAACTACATTTATACCACTGTCCAAAATTACTACTTGTTTTATACACCAAAATGGGGGAAAAAAAAAACACTAGGGTTCTACTATTTTTTTGTTTGTTTGTGGTTATAAAATCAGCTGGTGCACCTATCAAAGCTGGTGAAACAAAATTCATCCCAGGGGGGAACAAGTGTGTTTCAGCCACAGGTTTTTGTGAAGAACAAACAGCCAGACTGGTGATACAGACAACTAAGATATTGCTTGCCAGGGGCAATGGTGAAGTAATGCACATTTGCTGCCTTGACCACGTCCCCATTTCTGTCAGTATCTTTAATCTTCTGCTACATTGAAAAGACAAAAAGTAGAAACCTCACCAGGGAAAAGCAAGTTTCAGTCCCTTTCTTATGCGGCAGAAGTGGCAAAAGATCCTGTGGCTATAAATGGCACTGCTAAATCACCAGGTTAAAAGCCATTAAACAATTACCAGGAAGGACAGCAGAGGAAGGAGAGCTCCAGCCGAGCATGGGCATAAGTATGCAAGAGTGGGTGGTACGTATCTTCTACTGACTGTGTACGTGCACCTTTTATGCCACAGTGTGATGCCCTACTGCCATCACTTGACACAGCCAAGCAAAGAAGTCATGCTTGCATTCCTTACAGTGCTCAAAAGTTGCTAATTTCTATCAATGCTTTCAAGTCTCCCCAGGTGCTTTCTAACAAGAGTCAAAGAAAGAGTTTAACAACCCTGGACATTCATTCATGTAAGACAAACATCATAACTGAAAATAAAAACACATCTTAAACTCCAAGTGACTTCACAAATGTGAATATAAACAGAAACAAAGAGGATAAGAGTTGCCAGAAAGTGAACATGCCGAATAAAGAGCCAGCTCCCCTCTGAGCTGCTCCACTTCAGTCTGAGTTCAAGTAGAGACCTTTTGCAAGTAGCCTGTGTTCTGTTCAGTATATAAACTTCCATAAAGAAGACAGGTATATTTCTAATATATTAAATAAGAAAATCCTCTTAGTGCTGCCTGTGGGAGGTAACAAGATTTTGCAGATGATTTCCAGACTTTCGCTGGTTTTCCACATTACACATGAATCCAACACGGATGTACTTCTTTTTCCCAGGTTATTATCCCAGGTTAATAAAACTTCTAACTGTAATTAGTAGTTATAGTTCCTGTGGATGGGAGATATTCCTCTATCATTTCCTTTCTCATTCTTGGTGTAGCTCAAAATTGAAGTCAACACCACAAGAGCCAATCTTATCACTTTCAAAAAGAAATAAAAATATCATCTATTAATTCTGAGAGCTTCTCTTTGCTTTCAAAGTTACGTGGCTTGGGGGGGGTTTTGGTTTTTATTCTCAAAACCTACAATACTCTGCAATAACTGTATTACTGGTTTATTATTACATATTAGAGAATTTTCCCTACATAGGAAAAAAATAATCACTCATTTTGGCAATAAGGCATGAACATTTCACTAGCTTATAATGTGAGCTTTAAGACAAAGCTTATATTATAAAAAGCATATTCTGCATCAAGAAATCCCTCAATCTTCTTATACTTATGGCAAAAGGAAACATCCTTTAAGAAAATACAGATCAAGCTTCAGTACATGAGAAAATTATCAATGTAAACATTTAATTATAAAGGTATTTTAATCTCTGATCTTTAAAGTCAAACAGAACAGAGAGCATTATAAATTATACAAGGAAAAGTAGTATGCATCTCAGAGACCCTACTTTTAGTGTGAAATATGAAAAACCTTATTTGTATACATTACTCTCAGATGAGATGCCAAAACAGTAAAGATATTAAGTACAACCCATATCTGAGTTTTGATGATGACCATCAATATAAGTGAATATGCTCTTTCTTACTTTCCTTCACAGTTTATTTCTTCTCTAATGTCATAATCACAGATATTTCCACACGTGTTTATATAACAGCTCATAATGCTACATAAAGAGTAGGAAAGGATGCTGGATAGGTTACAAGTGGGATACAGGGAAGGCAGTACAAAGGGTAATGATTGATCTCTTGCTTCCTTACCAACAAAACATCTTGTGAGATGGGGAGAATAAAATATGATATGAGAAGTTAAAAAGGACTGTTTGTAATATTAACACAGACTTTAAATTCACATCCATCCAAAACAACTTATTCCATGTCTTGGCGTCATTATTTTTTAGGAAGGTCTTTAGGTGATCCTCAGAGCAAAAATAACATTACAGTCGTACCTAAACGGTCACAAGGTACTTTTTTTTTTTCCAAGTACAGAATTTATGAACATTTCCTACTGTGTCTCAAACGAAAACAGACTATGTAAAGGGATTTTAAAGTTAAGAAACACTAGGAAAATAAATACAGAATTAATTGTTTTCTGCTTTATCATTCTGAATGCCAGCATAATGAGAACAATGAGCAATTCCTTACGGTGAAAACAAAAAGAGGGACCAGAACCTGGTAAAGAAAGGAACATTTAGCACACTGCCCTGGCACTGTTTTTGTGGCTTATCAGGAAAGAATGGACAACCTGAACAAGAAATTGTGTTTAAAAGAAACCTGAGGAATGTTAGCATCAGATTCAGATAAAGAAATTAAGTGGCTAGATTCATAAAACAGATTAAGTACTCAGGCAGTAAAGGAAGATCTCAATTTTAACATAAAATTCATTTTCCTGCATTGTAATCTCACACTGTCAGAAATCTATTTTATCTCTTATCTTAGTATGATAAAATAATGGTCACTTTACTGAATCTAATAAAGTAACACATCTGTTTTTCCGTGAGAGGTGAAGTCTGGCTGTTGCAGTGGCAAATTTAAGTGTCTTACAATTATTTTCCCCATCAACAGACTTCCCATACAAGTGCAGACTTTCAAGGTCTGTAATTATAATTTGAGCCTAATGTGAATGCTGGGTGTATGAAAAGAATGGTTTCTTCTCCTCAAGAGCAATGGAAAAATAAGGAAAGATTCTCTTCATTTGTTGAACCTATAAAGATTCTTAAACAAAACCCATGATTATCAACATTATTTTCTTTTGCATAATAAACTAACAAAGGTATAATTTTGCTCATGCCAATGGTAAGTGACAGATTCTGATGTGAATTCATCCAGGACTGCTGAATCCACATAAATGCACACTGGTAAGCCCAACATTCACCTTTTCCAATCTCCAATAAAATGTAAAATGGAACAAAATACTCTACTGCACAGGTTTATCCATAAATAAGTATAAGATATACGAGATAAAGATATCTCACCAATGGAACCTGGCAAAGTGCCGGAAAGTGTTCGTTTTACAGTGATGAGCCATAGCATAAATAAAGAACAGAACAAACCTTGTAACTGAAGCTGATGCTGATTCTACACAAGAAGAAACTGGGGCGAGCCAGTCTAGCTAAGAAAGAAGCCATTTTACTCCTAACTGTATTGAGCATCGTTGCATGATGCCAGAAGAACATAGCTTTACTTTGCTGTGCATTCACCTAGCAACAAAACTGATCATTCAACTATTTTTACTAGAAAAAACCACATGATGTGTGATCAGGATATATTCAGAAGACTGTATCAAATCATCATGTAAACTGCACTCACAAAGTCATTTCAATATACTTGTCACGGGCAAACTTCAATATACATTTCCAATTTGTTTAGTATACTGCACAAAACATCACATTAACAATTTATGCACCTTCTGTGTAAGCCATAAGAGCAACCTCAGAAAAACAATGATTGCAATCAGATGTTTAACTACAATAGTTTCAACTGCTCTTCTTCTCTTAAATGAAAATAAAACCAAAATTCCCACAAGTTGAGCATTTCAATCACCCGGACTTGCAATAAGCACATAGCCTTTAAGGATCATTAAGATCAACCAGTACCTGCATATGCAGTTCCAGACAGAAGCGCAATAAAATCACATCAAATTTAACTTAGCTTAGGAATAACATTAGTTGTCATTGTGACCTACAGGCTACAAAACGTTGAGTTGAAGATTAAGACATCCATGTTGTTCATACATTACTGAAAGTGAAGGAAATCCAAATACCTTGCAGCTCTGTTAGTGAAGGCTCACAGAGATGAAATCATAAGGCAGATCCTGCCTAACCAATCTGGTGGCCTTCCATGATGGGGTGATGGCTTTGATGAACAGGGGAAGGGTGGTGGATGTCATTTACCTGCACTTCTGCAAAGGCTTTTGACATGGTCCCTCACCACACCCTTATCTCTAAATTGGAGAGGTGTGGATTTGAAGGATGGACTGTTGGATGGCTAAGGAATAGGTTGGCTGGACACAGGCAAAGGGTTGCTGCGATCAATGGTTGTGTGTCAGGGTGCAGGCCGGTCACAAGCGGTGTCCCTCAGGTCTTGGCACTGGTGCTCTTCAGCATCTTCATCAATGACAGACAATGGCATCAAGTGCACCCTCAGCAAGTCTGCAGATGGCACCAAGCTGAGCCCCATCTGGAGTACTTCGTCCAGGTCTGAGGCCCCCAGCACAGCAAGGACATGGAGCTCTTGGAGGGGGTCCAGAGGAAAACCACTAAGATGATCAGAGGGCTGGAGCAGCTCTCCTATGAGTAAAGGTTGGGGGAACTGGGCTTGCTTGGCTTGGAAAAGAGAAGGCTCCAGGGAGTCCTCATTGTGGCCTTCCAATACTTTAAGGGAGCATATAGATGGAGGGGGAACAGCTGTTCACGAGGGTGGATAGTGACAGGACAAGGGGGAATGGTTTTAAACTGAGACAGAGGAGGTTTAGATTTTAGATATTAGGAGGAAGTTTTTCCGCCCAGAGGGTGGTGAGGCACTGGAACAGGTTGCCCAAATAGGTTGTGGATGCCCCATCCTTGGAGGGGTTCAAGGCCAGGCTGGATGTGGCTCTGGGCAGCCTGGTCTGCTGGTTGGAGACCCTGCACATAGCAGGGGTTGAAAGCAGATGATCACTGTGGTTCTTTCCAACCCAGGCCATTCTATGATTCTATCATTCTATGGAATAGTGCCCTTGTGGGAGACTGATGATAAGCTTACAAGTCACCTACACTGCATCTAAGTGTCCAGCAGAAAACTCAAGCAGCCTGAGAGGATGGAGAAGCATGGAAGAAAACCTAGCATCAACTGCAAATATCAAGATTTGTGATCAAATTATATAAGTACTACTATTATAAAATACTGCAGTGAGAGAAGATTTGTCAGAAAGAATTGCCCATGCAGAGCTGAAGACAAGTATTACCCTGAGCAGGGGTGATTAAATAAAACAGAAATATATCCCACTGTTTCATGTTTAACAAATTCTGCCCATTTAGATGGCTTTAGATATTATTAGTTAAAAGATTTATAGAAATTAAATTTGTTCACAGGGCTCTTGAAGTTTAAAAGGAATAAAGAACAATACAAGAAATTATACTCTTCAAAGAGAAGCGTTCAGCACAGCCACACAAGTGGCTGCATTGTTGCTCTTATGTATCTTGCAATACTGGAAGATACACTGCCTTCCTGCTCTAATGACAACCTCCAAAAACACTTATGATAGAGAAAAAACTAGAAAAAAAACATATTGATACCAATATTCACATCAGTGAATGGGCTTCTGAAAAAGCTACACAGCTACATTTGATAAATTGAGGAATCACTCTATTAAAGAGGAAAGGCTAGGATCTTCACAAAATTGCAATAGAAAATTCATTATTCAGAGTGGTTCTCTGTATTCCTTACAATAAAATAAATTCTGTTGTATCAAGTGTGTTCTGTTGTATCAACTAATAAAATTATCTTATTTTGACTTCTATAATTTATTTCTTTGTTCATCAGCATCAATTGCACTACAGGCTCCTGCTGTTTATTGTCCTGATCGATTTTAAGCCCTTGGGTGACTTGTTAGCAAATGATTTGGAAATAAAAAGTGACGCAAAACGCTGTGTAAATCCTTATTAATCATTAACTCACTCTACCTTCAAGCCACCTGCAGTACCTCTTAAAGTTGATTATGAGATAGAAAGACGTCATAAAACCAACACACTGAGAACATTCTGGTTCTAGTTAAAGGGTGTACATTTTTTCATATAAAGCTCTATTGAAATTGTCATTCAAGCTTAAAATATTCCAGGAGTTTGACCAAACCATTTTTAGAGATGTGTTAAATCCAATCCACGCTGTGACTGATATGAGCACTGCAACAACACAAAATATCTTATGGATTTTTTTTTAATCCAAAACTGAAAAATAAACTAGCTTTACAACTGCCTCTCTCTCATCCTGAATGTGGTTGACTAAGGTTATGAACTAAACCAAAGAAGGTCTACTTTTCTTCTTTAACTCATGTAAGTCTACAAATAGCCCACGTTTACTTGTACGGTGAACTTTCCAAAACAACATGCTACTTGAGTGAGGAGCTTTACTTTCTAGGATTGTAATGCTTACCAAGAAGCACTGAACCATAATTCTTTTTCTCTGAATCGTACATTAAGTAGTAAAGAAATAAAAGGAAAAAATTCCATAGTCCAATGTCAGCTATAATAAGTTGAAGACTCACTGTTGTGTTAAAGCAAACAGTCAAAGACACAGCTGACTTCAACTAATCTTAATAAATTTTAGAAATTGATGCTAAAAGGAGGTTGCAGAGTTTCTCCTCAGCAATAGCTTTTAAAGACAAAAATATAAACATCAGATTTTTTTTAAAGGCAGTTTAAACTTTTCAGTTTTTAGTATCAGAAATTAAATCCATTTTATTAGTGAAAATTCATTTTTCACTAATAAACTCTTTTCATGCAATTTGTCAGAAATGGTCAACCATGTAATTGTCAGGAAACGGTCTGCTTAATCAATTTAGTTGTTTTCTATATGAGAAAAGGGGAAAAAAAATACAACTAAGGCAGGACAGAAGTACATGATAATCATGCAAAGACTATATGCTTATGTACTGCAAATGCAGTGGGGCAGTATTTCATAGCATCAAGACCAATACCTGTAGTAACCTATACCACACTGATATTAATAAAGATTAGCAATTGTTACAAAAAAAAAAAAAAAAAAAGGCTTGAGCTGAATTGCATTAAGCTGGAATAAAAAACACCTAAGTTTGGCTGAAGTTGAATCTAGGAAGGGTGCAGAGGAGGTCTGCAAAAAGACAGAACTGATCAAGTAATAAATGCTACAGGAAAAGACTGAAGCGGTAAAAATCTTTGCACAAGTATTTACCAGAAAAATCTGTTGGAAATACTAGGAGGGAAAGATGCTAACATAACCCTATAGAAAGGTCATACAGAACAGCTCTGGATGTGCAGAAAGATAAGGGATTGATGACACGTATTTGAGAGCCTTGAGAGAGCTGGTTGATAGTATGACAAAGCTGCTCTATCTGCTGGAAGAGACTGTGAAATCAGGTCACTGATAATTTGAAAAAAGTGTGTCACGACAGCTTAAAAATAATAATTTCTAAGAAATCACAAAGGATTGTCCAGAGATCTGCAAGATTGGCCAGACTCACCTAAGGCACTGGGGAAATTATACAGCAAGTCCTTCTGGAAACCATTTTCAGGCGTGTAAGGAACACGATGAGAAAAGCAAAAAGATTTATTTGAAGGCAAAACACTCCTGACCTGTTTTTTTGTTTGTTTGTTTGTTTTAAGACATAACAGACCACAGAACCATAAAGGCTTGGGCTAGAAAGGACCTCAAAGATCTTTTAGTTCAAACTCCCCTGCCATAGACAGGTTTGAGATATGAATAAGAGATATGAATTTAGATTTTAATACATCTGTTGATTCTTCTTCCTATAATATGACCTGAAAGGCACAAACTGGGCATATAGACAAAAAGCAGGATTCAAAGGTTATTGGTACAGTAGAAGACATGTGAGTTATGCCTGGAAATCTGGAGAGAAAAAACAACTTATTGTCAGAGGGAAGGGTATGCCTGATCTGCCAGGGGAATAGCCTGGTCAAAGACAAATGCAAAGTCCTACACTTTGAAAGGGAGAACTACTGCTACACACACCAGGTTTGAAAGAATGAGTGCTTAGGTGGCAGCTCTTCAGAAAAGGACATAGGGCTTTGGTAGACAGCAATATAAACGTGGGTAAGAAGTGAATCCTTGTAAAATTAACAACTCGCTTCATACTGGGCGGTATAGGCAGGCTAAAGCAAACAGTTATTTCCTTCTCCATACTCAGTACTTGTGGAGGCCACATCTGGAATGCAGAGTATGGTACTATGCTCCTGGACGAAAGAGAAAAGTAGGACAGAGCCCAAAGGCCACAAAGATGGGTAAGCCCTGACCCATGTGAGAAAGGAACTTAGTTTAGCTAATGTAGAAAAGGGAAGCCTAAAGGGGGTTGTCTAAACGCAGTCTTAAGAAGTTGCTCTTCATATTTTCAGGCCTGCATCCTTGATGCTTCCTCAATTCCCTCTAAACAAACTGAGTTCTCCTGAAGTGCAAAGTTCCACCAAGTGACAGAACACGTTCGTTTGGTCTTGCTGGCTGGAAAAGGAACAAGCTGCACATCCTAAATCTGTTGTGATATTCTTCTTTCTCCTGCAGAAAGCTAAAAGGCGCTAGTATAATTTCGTATATTTTTTGCATTAAACGTTATTCAAAATTACTGAAGATCCTTCCTTAATATTGTTACTCCTCAAGTGCTAAGATCCTCTTCACTTGACAGAGGCAAAATACGTTCTCTCCTGCTCCGTTCTGGTAGGTCACACATCGCTCCACCTAACTGAGACTGTGTGGAGTAAAAATTAATTCTGACACTCAAGTAACAAAGTGAGATTTTCATCTTAACTTCAACAGTGAATTACCGTTCATCTGGAGTGGCTTTTAGTCATGAATGAGATGAAGGATCATAGAATGGCCTGGGTTGAAAAGGACCACACTGATCATGAGTTACTACCTCAAAATGCAGAATACATATCGTGCAGCACATTTTAGGAAGAGGTGGGAACAGATAATGGGAAAATGGATTATGTCTTCCCCAATAACAGAAGAGTTTTTAATGACCTCTCCACTGTTCCACAGGAAACAGTTTCCTTGTTTGACTGCAGGTTTTCAGATCCCCAAGTATCCACTGGAATTAAAACAGCACTGCGGGCTTTCCCAGAAGCAGAAATATTTTAGGAAAAGGGAATGCTTCGCATTCTCTTCTTTCCATCCCCAGGCTGCCTCAAACCAAGTGAAGGTGATGGAAGGTGAGCACTGATCACCTTACAGATGAATAGCTAATTATCAGAAAGAATTTAGTTCTCTTTTCCTGAACTCAAATTTAAATATCTGCATTTCAGAAGCCTCCAAGCTTCTCGTGGTCAATAGAATACTGTATTACTAATATTATTTGCTATACAAGTAGCTTCAGCTGCTGGGACATGACATTTTTAGTATTTCTGACAAATCTGTATGCCTAAAAAATCTGTGTGACATTACCAGTCAACACTGGACTCAAACACTCATAACATACAGTGGTGACAAGGCCACAGGTAACTTGCACTCATGTTATGTTTTCTCCCCCAAAGACTTTAACAGAAATTCTCTGAAATCCTGCCATCCAAGCCTTCACTGCATTGACTGTTGCTGTACTTTTCACGGCAACCAAATACAAAGAAAGCAATTAAATATCTGATTTTACTTTTGGACTCTTGGATATTCTGCACAACACTTGGTGCAGCTGAGTCACAAAGACTATAATCAAATTAAAATGCAAATGATGTTTATTATTATGACAAGAAAAAAATATAATTACGTAGTCAATCTCAGAAGTAATTCATTTTTACAGTCTATGTCACTTACACACATGATCCTAGTAAGAATAAGTTTTTGAAGTTCAATGACTCAGAAATAATTCCAAGACATAATAACTTCCCACACGTACTTCATACTTAGCTAACTGCAGAGCTCAACACTGATACAAAAATGTGTTAAATATTTTCATTTAGCTACGCTTTCCTTTTTCGTTATTAAATTTTAAGACATAAAATCATGAATCTCTGTCAGATTATTTTGCTACTTAATAATTGACATGTTTAGCTTAAATACTTAGAGAAAGCCAAGAGCGATTAATAAGTGACAAGCACTCTTATCTCCTTACATTCATATCATCCCCAGCTTCATAAGAAAATGCTGGAATCTTCTACACTAAAAGACTACAAACTATATACCAACAAAGTATAGTTCTGCATGTGTTGCCTGACACAAAAAGCAGTATTTCCGTAGTTGGTCTTCTAGTTTTGTACAGGCTGCCTCAACAATTCCTATTATAAATAGGAATAAATCCAAACAAATTATACAGCTCTTGACAATTAGCAAGCTAACATACTGCTGCTGACAAATATGAAGATATCATCCTTTCAATGCGGATGTAAAGACCTGTAGATAACTGGCTACCAGGTGCACAAAACTTCAGATCAGACACTATGTTCAATTCCCTTCTTATCTGTCTCTCTTTCACTGTTATCAAAATAATTACTTTAATTAAAAACTAACAGAATACTCATCCCATCAGTTGGGTTTGTGAGAAAATACTTTAATAAACACCAAACTGGCTTGCTATTCTGAAGAAAATATGACTAATACAGAATTGTTCAAATAAAGTGCTCTAGATGTTTATTAAAAATGCTTTTCAGTATATTGTATATACAATATGTCAAAATGTTGACAAATAGAGTTTTTGTTCAACAAACAAAATATTTTACAGACATACATTACAAAAGTAACATAAAGATATCCTGTATCTTTTAACATCAATCACAAACCCTCTTATCAAAACCAAGAAGATGGAAAACTGGTTGAACTGAAAAGTCAGAGTCTTCTTTATGGACCACGTAAGCTCAAAACATATTTCAGCATCATAATGATTTACTTTATTTTAAAAAAGTGGGGGGGTGGGAAAGACATTTGTTGCTCTCAGGAAAAAAACTAAAACTCAAATTAAGCTGCACAGAAGTGTCCTCAGAAGCACTCTGTATGTAAAAGCAGTGGCATTAAACTTTAAAAATGTTCCGAGCCATTTTAAATCACACTGATATAAATGAATTAAGAGGAACAATCTAATGGATGTCTGAAACTATTGCTGTCTAAAGTAACACGTGGCATTGTACTCCATATGAAGTCAAGCTAGCAGATACATTTGATGTCTTTAAAAAAAACTAAAGATCTGGATTTTTGTACTGGAAAGAAATTCACACCACCCACATCCAGCTCAGTGTCCTTAAACCAATACACCCCTGTCTATATGGCTTTGTTTTGTTGTTTTTTCCCCCCAGAAGAGTCTTACCCCTCCTAACTTAAGAGATAAAGATCCCTCTGAAGGGATCCCTCTGGAAGGTATCACTCAGGTTGAAAAAGGCCTTAAAGATCATGGAGTCCAACCACACCCTTAGCACACTACCCTAACTAACAGCCCTCCACTAAATCCTGTCCCTGAGCACCACATCCAAACGGTTTTTAAACACACGCAGCGATGGTGACTCAACCACCTCCCTGGGCAGCCTATTGCAGTGCTTACCAACCCTTTCTGTAAGGAAATTTTTTTCCTGATATCCAACCTAAATCTCCCCTGGCACAACTTGAGGCCATTTCCCCTCGTCCTGTCACCTGTCACCAGTGAGAAGAGACCAGCCCCGCTCTCGCTGTAAGCACCTTTCAGGTATTGGAAGAGAGCAGTAAGGTCTGCCCTCAGCCTCCTTTTCCCAGACTGAACAGCCCCAATGCCTTCAGTCCCCCCTCGCAGGGCATATTCTCCCAGCCTTTTAAACATTATTCCTAGAAGCACCAAACAAATTTTGATGGAAGAAAACTGACATTCTGCAGTATGTTTCCTGATTGTCACTTGTGGTCAAAAAGCTGTAGTTCCTCAGGCAAGAAGTACAGGCTGCTTAGCCTATGCTTGCACTGTCTAAATACATTTCTGTTTCTCCCAAGACTACTCAGATTAAATAAAGTAGCATCAACTTGTTTTCCTAAATCAAGAAGATATAAAGTGGCTGTCTTGACTTATTTGACTGGAAATCACAAAGTCTAGCCCTGGCACATCAGATATCACATATGAAAGACAGAATTCCAAGTTTATTGTAAGACAATGAGAATGATCCTAATAATATAATCATCAGATAATTTTGCCAGCCTATGAGAAATAAACAAATTGTATAAAAAAGCCTAAAAGAATCTAGCAAATAGAATGAGTTGCATAGACTGAATGTTACCCGATAGTTGTCCAAATGTTTCTGTTGCAGAAGGTAAGCTTCAGTGGAAACATTAACATAACTGCAGGCCTCAAAACAAGCGTCATCTTGCATAGAGCAGCAGCATTGGGGAATAGCGACGTTTAAGATGCCTTATTCCTTCAAGATGTAAACAGTGCAAATAAGGATTTCTCTTTTATATAACCAGTGTATGAAATTTAAACTCATGTGGCCTGTGGCCATCCCACCTCAATGCAGGAGCTAGACAGATTTTGCAAGTTAACTAGGAGTCAGATCAGGACAGTATTTGGTTGCAACTGAGGCAGACAAAATTGGAGCTCTGAAGCGATTTTGATAAATTTGTAGAGTTTAAACAAAGCAGATAGAGAGCTTTTCCTTGTCATTCAGTAATAAAATCCTAGTGTGACACACTGCTAAAAGAATTTTGCCATGTAGGGATACGAGATGTTGGTACATTCACCAATCCTTAACATCCTACACCTTGAGCACAAAAAAACTCCGCTCCAGCCTCCCAAACATACATATCAACCATTCCAGTTAATTTCAAATGCAATCTTTCCCATGCTCATTGACTTCATAAGAAAGAACTGTTTTCTGGCTTCACATTCACAAAATAGTTAAGTCCCACTATTGCAACTAAACCCCTGTTTTCTTCAAGACCCGCACTGCAATATGGGCATATAGAATAAATAAGTAAACTAATAAAAATTAAAAACCACCGTTTAAGACCCCGTTTGAGTTTTCCCATATGGATGCAGACTGGCAATTCACACTGTCTCACGTGTAACCACTCTAAGTTGCAATCTATCAGTCCATCTCTACCTCTTCTGAGGAAGAAGATAAATATACTGGAAGCTGAATCTAGCAAAACAGCCACAATGGAAGACCACCACTTCAAAAGTATGCTTACTACAGCCTGCTGGACAAGGACGTGTTCCAGAAGAACAAGCACCTAAAGATCCTTCAACTACATTAGCCTATTCTGGAACAATTTTCCATTATATCAGACAACTCACAAACTTCTTTTCCTTTACGATCACAATGCCCTCCATAAAAACAGTAAACTGGTAGTTTTGTTTCTTAAAGACCATGTATAAATACACTTCCAACTGAGTAAAGACAAAAACATCACTGAAATTGCAGGGTGAAGATATTAAGATATTCAGATAAATGCTTGCATCCAACTCATTCCACCTTTGCAAGCTACAAGTTGACATCATCTTGTCTGCTAAATCAGTACAAACAAAGATTCTTCGCCTTTCTTGTGTTACTACACAAAATAAATAGATATCTATGATCTCATATGTATTTATACAAGTTTCTCAAACAAATTCACTTTTTTTTTTCTTGAGCCTATCAGCAAGCTGTAAATAAGCTGGGCATGGCTGAGCATTCCCCAGCCTTGTCTCTTCTTCTCAGACTGTGAGAAAAAGTCCTTACATGTTCTACGCTGCACTTCATCTCTATAAAAACACATTTAACAGATCTTTTTACCCTTGCAGGAAAAATACTAAAATGTTATATCGTATGTATTTTCTACGATGTTTTGCGATACAATTTGGATTTCCCATCTTCTTGCTCTTGTTTCTCAGCGGGTGCTCTTAACAACAGTTGATGTTAAGTGGGGACAGTGGTGTAGGCTCAGTCTGTGTTTACATTCATGATGTTATTCTAACATACAATTTCAGATATAAGCAGTCACAAGTTTTACAAACTCTTTACATTCACAGCAAACAAGAAATTATTCGACTGAGAGACTGATTAGGAATATAGTCCTGGTGAAGAAACATTGGCATTTGTTCCCATTATCTCTTGATTTAGCCAGGAAATACCAACAAAATGTTAATAAACTGGTCTTATCATTGCACTGGGTGTTAGTCACTCCATTTCAGCTCCCTGATCTAAGATCCCTAATGAAGACAATAAACTTGTCTTTCACAATTCCTTGGCAGAGATATATTGTTGTTCACTGGGAGTATATGACTGCAATAGCAATTTAGAATATTAACATAGGAATGTTAGCTAAATTAAGAAAACAAGTAGCGTCTACCATATCAAGTTAACACTGTCAGTTATATAAGAAGTTGGTGCTGAGCATAAAATACACACAAATAGTAATGAATGCTTAAAATCTAGACTGTGGTTTTCATGGAGTCATAAAAAATTTCCCCAAGATAAATTTCTGCGTACCAAAGCTGCCAGGAAGAGTTCCCCACTTCCCTTTTTCATTATCATTTACTATTGAGTATCATGTACCCAAAAACAAAGCAATATTGTCCTTATTAAGCTTACAAAGAGCAGAACAGAGGATGGGCACATTAATGAATCTGTAGCACCAAGAGGGGGGAAAAAAAAAAAAAAAAAAAGAATCCCCATCACAAGAAACTTCCCTTTCAGTCATGGAATCTCCTCCTTTTCTCAATTGTAGGGAATATTTACAGGAAGAGAGAAAACTTTTTTTCTCTTAAAGAGAGAGATTCCACTACTTCGACTTCTTACATTAGTTTACTTTTATTTTTATCATGGTACAAGACGATACCACTTGGCCAGTTCTGGATGCAGGATTGGCAGTAACATTTTTCTACTAGCACTTTGGAAAAGGAGATGATCTATCACCACAGCATGTACGTAATAAAACAATTCATGTGCTACCTAAATGATCAGACTGTTGCCTGTACTTGGTAAAGGTTTTTCCAACCATACAGTGATTTAAAACAATCAATGTCTGCAAGGAAACAAAAATTAAGCAGCACACACACTGAAGATTGACTTGCAGTGAAGTGACGTTGGTAGTAAAATGCCTATAACTGTGCTACATAAAAGACAACTGACACTGAAAGTGACACGGTTTTAAGAAAGCCCTAAAGAAAACACAAAGAACAAAAAGGGAAGAAAGCTACTTTTAAAATTAGACTGCTGCAGAATATTTATGCTGGAAGGTAACTTCGAAGTGGACCCAAATGTAAACCAAGAACTCAATGTATTGAAGGATCAGATTATAGGCATGAAAGCAAATAAAAGTCTCTATCATTCTGAACCCTGGACGGCTTCAGCAATAAGAGACTAAATTTTTTTTTTGTTATGCTTTTATAAGGAAATGTATATGGTTTTGTTAAAACAAGCCTTTTAGGGAATAAGCTAAATGGCAGAAAAGTACCATCCTAATACAAAGGGCTCTGTAGCTCTCTCAACAGCATTTTCCATCTCTTAGTTAAGACATATGATTTATCTCTATTGCTTTTGAGAGGCAGTAGGATGTTGACATACATGGACAATTCTTTAGAAAGAATTAAAGCTACAGATAATTATATAGTTATACCATAACAATGTCTGAGCAAAATAAAGACACCTTGGTAGCAAACTGTTAATTGTACTTTCCTGCATAACTTGCACTATGGTCAAAAGTTAAATAGTAGCCTATAAAAATAACGTGTAATGATAATAGCAACAACATACTATAGAATCATAATTTGAAAGCACTTGAATGTACTGCAAATAAAAGTTCTGTTTTACCTAGAACTTACCACATTCTGGTTTACCCACCACACAGAAAATAGAAGCTGATGACTCTATCACACTTGATCTGCAAACTTACTGTAACACTGAAAGTAAAACCCAGAAGCACCACAATCTCAAAACTGCTTTAGAACTACAGTTATTCCACGCAGTGTATCGGCTTGGGGCTGAGCGGCTCGATGGCTGCAAAGAAGAAAGGGACCTGGGAGTGTTGGTTGATGCTTGGCTGAACATGAGCCAGCAGTGTGCCCAGGTGGCCATGAGGGCAACGGCATCCTGGCCTGCATTAGAAATAGCATGGCCAGCAGGAGCAGGGAGGTGAGCATCCCTGGCAGTGCTCAAAAGGTCTGGATGAGGAGCTGCAAGATACGGTTTAGTGCTTGTGGTAGCAGTGGTGGTGGGAAGATGGTTGGATTGGATGATCTTGTGGGTCCTTGCCAACCTTGTGATTCTATGGTTCTATGAAAATCTACTATAGCTTCATTATATAAGGAATTGTATATGATCTGCCTCTACCTTTAGGGGCATGATTTCTTACAAAGAACATACTTTCTTTTCTGCATAGGTTTCTCATAGTTGAAAGCTTGTAATGATATTGGTTAATTGCTAGATTTCAGTCACCTCTCTAACCTCTCCCCTTCAGTGGGTGTGAAAGGGTTTACTCATAGTATACACTGTACTGACTAAATTTTATCTTGTTCTCCTGGATTCTCAGCAGCAATTCCCAAGTTAGAGGCTTCCCCAGAAACAACGTCAAAGGATTCCCACCCACACACTGAATATCTAACAGGCCCTGACCCATTTTCTCCTTATTAAAGCAGCACTGCATGCTTAAAAAAATAAAATAAAATAAACAGAGAAGGTAAATGAATGCAACTATTGCAGTGGGAAATCTACCCTCTTTGGATTTGAATTATGACAAAATCACTACCAAGAAGCAGAGATGCATTTAAAATACAAACATCAAATATACTTTTCCAGTATTCTGAGTCTGTGACTTATTACTTTTACTGCCTTTCAGCAAAGTACAAGGGGACTTCATTTATTAGTTATGAATTAGAAAAATCCCCTAATTTAGGGATAGTTAAGTCTTCCAACCATATCTGTGGGCATATTTCTGCAATTTGAATTTTAATAATTTTGCAAGTAAATGACAGAAGATGAAGCATATTTAAAAAAAAAAAAAAAAAAGGAGAGATTCAACCAAGATTTGTGATGTTGCCTAGCCAGAGTTAGTAACAACTGATAACTCTGAATATTTATAGTTTCTTTATGGTATGATGCATTGTTGCAAAAGCCACAAGACTGAAGACCAACAGTGCAGTTGCTACACTGGAATATATTAACATCCTCAATTAAATGATGAAACAAGTATGACGTTCTGGTTTAAGTACAAACAAAATGGCAGCAGAAAATTTGGTTGATGTATGACTTTCAATTTGTCCAATGCACTCAATTTCTGACATAGTGAAAACCTGATTTTACCAGTTACAGTTGCATAACAGCCTTTTTTTCCTCTTAAGCTGTCATCTCCTAAGATGTGAAGCACTTTAGTAAGTCAAATAACCTCTCCCAAAACAGCGACATTAAACAGAGCTTAAAAACAACCCCAAATTAAACAACGTAGAAGTTTATACTTCTGCATTGCAGGGCTTCTGTTACATCCATGCTTATGCTTCTTATAAAAGGGACAGCCCTATATTTCCCTCTGCTTGCAGCTGCATGCACTTATTAACATTTTCTTTTGATAGCACAGCTATTTCTGTGCCTGCCTGGTGAACCAAATGAGGGAACTATATTAATTGACAGTAAACCTGAACAGATAAAGATTTCAGCTGGATGTATTCCTTGGTCATTGGTGCCAACAAAGATTTCAATTAATCCTCTCAGAAGAATTTTATCTGTTTCTAACACAATCCAGAAAATATTAAAAGGTTGAATTTTTTTAATTGTATGAGTAACAAAAGAAAATTGATTTATGAAAGCACTAAATCTTGTAACATGTTTCCAACCAATTTGTAAGCAGACCTTAACAGACTTTTATTTGTTAATAATATACTTATCACTCCTGTTCCCTTTTAACTCATTACACAACTGATGTCCCAGGGAAAGCAAATTAATAATAAGAACACATTCCAGATATGAACCTTCTCTATCTTAAGAGGGCTAACTTATTTGTCAGCTATCATAAGATGTATTTACATTTTGAAAAATGACCCACCTCTTCTTTCCAGTGGGAAAAATGAAAGCTGATGGAAAACATGTGAGAACATAGCCCTGTCTAATAGCATAGATTCAAGTGGCATAGAGTCATCTTGCACTCATTAGGACTTCAACAACAGTTTAACATTCACTTAAGAGTCCACTTCCTTCTAAGGATAACTTGCATCTCTGAAGGTGGATAACATTATGTCTGGAGCCCAAGTGACCAGGTTTATACAAGTTCACATATAAAAGCAGGAACTCAAAGAACTACTTAATTATATTGCCACAGTAAGTTATGTCAACTGCAATAATATATGGAATAGAGTGAATCCTGCAAATAGAAAATGAACAGTGTCAATCATTAGCAGAACAACGACCAGCACTTGTAAAATATCCTGATCTATCTGGAAAATAAATTTCCTTCTCACCAGGTTTGCACAGGATACTTGACTTCCAAGAATACAGTAAGTCAAGAGGACTGTTTAATATTATATGATTGTGTAGATGTTTCTGAAAAGTCTCAGATGCAAGATTAGCTTAAATCCTTCCATTTCTCCAAGACCTCTAACAATGACACATGAAGAAAGGAATGCAGTGAAACCAGCTTCTTTTGGAAAAGGTGAGGAATACCTGCTACATTGCTTGAATAGCATTGCTGTCTGTCCTAGAATATGATTAACAACCAAGTGTTTCTTTATCCACTGCTTTAATTTCACTACATATTGGAAAGATTTCCTTCTCCATAAGGAAAATTCTTTTGAAATAAATACTTCTAAGTTTTCAGCACACCAGTAAGCATCCTCTCCTTACTTTCCCTAAACTTTAGATTTAGTTCTTCTATATTATTTAATTTTCTATCTACATGTTTTCATTTCCTGGTGAAATGTAAACAACACCTAGCTCTTGATGAAAAGTACATTCATCTCTGCATGCTGCATACCTGCACACAAACATATTCATGCTCTGTGTTGTTTCTTGAAGAAAATAAAGAAACAAGAGATTTGTATAACAAAAGAGCCCTTAGAAATTAGCATTTAGCCTCTGATCATTTCACAAATTCAGTACTACTTAACAATAAAATTGAAGTGTGAGGTAAATGATCTTTACAAAGAAACAGTAGCTTATTAAATAGTTCAGTAGTATCTGAAGTCAATAAGACAGACATAATACCAAATTAAAATTTTTCCTGAAGAAAAATATTCACTGATCCATACTTAAGTTACATTATTCCTTTTTTTTTTTTTGTGAGATATTTACCAGTAAGTATTTATTTTAGCAAGACTTTGCTATGAGGATAATCTTAAAGGAAGCAGAGCACTGGTTCATTTGAAACACATTTTGTATTTAAAATTGGCTACTAGAAACATGCTTAAAATTTTCAGAGTACAAAATATGCATTTTAGTACAAAGACCTTAAGACTTGCATGCAAACATTCACAAATGAATTGAACTGGATCTCTTTTATTAGGTATATACAGTATACAATGTAATGCCTACATAAAGGCATTGCAAAGTATACATAAAAATTATGAAAACTTAGAACTGTGTAGGTAGTAACACAGCATCAACCATATTTAAGTCAGGAAAAGGCAACTTACGGGTAAGATTCTGAAAGCTGCTGAGCTATTTTATAAGCCATGGGGTCCCTGTCCAATGCATATATTGTAATGTTGCTGGCTTTCTCTAGAAGAGCTGTACTATGACCTCCGGCTCCAAACGTCATATCAAGGAAACGCTGAAATACAGAAGAGAACACCATTACCTCATAGCAAACCATAACAGATGGAAAGAAAATCCTGAACTGAAGGGGACCTGCAAGAACTACTGAGTCCAACCTCTTGCTCCAGACAGAACTACCCAAGCTCAAACCCTACATCTGACAGTGATGCCTAAACACTTGAACTCTGGCAGCTCGGCGCCATACCCACTGCTCTTTTCCTAACCCCCACTGGGCCATCCCCTGGCAGCTCCGTGCCATTCCCTCGGGTCCTGTTGCTGTCACCAGAGAGCAGAGCTCAGCGCTGCCCTCCTCTCCCTGTCCTGCATCCAAGTCACTGCTGAAAACATCAAAGAGAACTAAGCCTAAAATGGAGCCCTGGAAAGGGCTGCCAGGGAGGTGACTGAGTCACTGCCTCTGGAGGCGTTCAAGAAATGTTTACATGTTGTACTAAGGGACATGGTTTAGGGGGAAGCATTAGTGGTAGGTGGACAGTTGGACTGGATAATCATGGATATATTTTCCAACCTTGGTGATTCCATTATATTTGCAATTCTGCACAAAATATAAAATCACTTCAGAATAAACATTTGGATGGCTTTGGACCCCCTATCCACAAAAGAACCATCATTTGGTCCAGTCAGCCATAGATTCGTTCTGAATTAAAGGAAAGCTACTTGTTTCACTGCTTGATTCAACTTGTATTGAGCCATACGAAGATATTTAAGACGTAGGGCTATATGAAGTCATCAGTACCATCTGCTTTGTAAGACCATCTAAAAGGAAGGCTGATGGATTGATGTATAAATATTAACAATGACAATATTGCAGTTTTACACCACAGATCAAAGTGTCATACCAGTGCAGGAACACATTTTATAACTGGGACTAACTTAACTATTGCAAAAAATGTAAGTTTTGAAGACAGTAGTATTGATTTCAGGCTCAGTGTGAGAGTACTGGGGTATGTTTTTAGATTACCAAGACATCACCTAATAGCAAATACAGAATAATAAGGGATACCTACCTTAACTGCAAGCATTTTTCAGTTGTCAGGTGTGACTTACTCTGAGGGCTTAAAGTTGTACCATTTGATAAACAACATCAATTTCTGTGCTTCTGAGGAATGTCTACTACCCCATACATACATCATTCTTTTTCTTTCAGTATACAAATGAAAGTTTTCAGTAACACCAGACACGATCTTCTGTTACTAAAGTTGAAGACAATCAAGGAATTCTGAATTCTCTCAGACTAAACCAGACACAGGTATGAATTCAGTACAAATTAAGGAAGAATGAACAACGCAGTTCCTGGAACAAGACTCTCATAACCCCAAAGTCCCAGGTAGGATCGCACATTTCATATTCCCATGATCAAAACTTCACCAAAGGAAAAAAAAAAAACCAGCAACAGAAGACTTTCTATCTCATACTATCAAACCTCACGCAGAAATAAACTAACTTCAAAGGACTGACTAACTCAGCCGCATTCATCCAAGAGGACACTTGGGAAAACCATCTGCCTGCACAGAAGGGAGGCTGCTATATATCTTCTGTAGACTCCACTTCAGAGAGGTTTCTTCAGTCAAGGTCCATTTGACCACTAGGCTGACCAGGCAGCTTTGCTCCTGATGCTCTTCTAGGACATGGTCAGCCACCTCAGAGCAAGGCAGGCTGAGCCAATAAATCCTAGAGCAATACAAGCAAGCGAGCTAAAATTTAATGGTGTTTTGTCTTTTGTATGTATGAAACAGCAGTTCTGTTTTTAGCAGCTGCCCTGCAGGCCTTACTCCTTCTGGCTGACAACCATGGTACTTAACTGCTCAGAAGTCAAGAGCTACTTTGTCGACAGAAATAGCTACCTCTTCACTTTCAGGGGTTGCATGACTATGCTTTC
Organism: Lagopus leucura; assembly: GCF_019238085.1. Taxonomy (NCBI): domain Eukaryota; kingdom Metazoa; phylum Chordata; class Aves; order Galliformes; family Phasianidae; genus Lagopus; species Lagopus leucura. The sequence goes on along the minus strand of NW_024962284.1, from coordinate 3,035,834 downwards.
ATTTTGAATAAAATTGAATAATTCTACAGTCTAGGAATAACATACTAGAGTTTAGGGACAAAAAAGTTATTGTTTAATACCAGTATATTTTAACCCAAGTAGACGTGAGACTGAAAAACTATCTTTCTTGGTTTTGGCATCTCTGAATTCCCACAACTCTGTCCTCTCAGTTGACTTAACTGACCTCTGCTGCTGGCATAGGGGCAGAAATTAGACTCCATGCAAGCTAAACCAAACCAGAAGAACAGATTCTTCATATCCTCCAATGTGAATTACAGACTTTTTTTTAATCTCCAATTATTTTTTTTTTTTTATATGAAAGTTTTTAAAAACCACTTATGAAGAAAATCAAATTACACAGAATTCATCTGAACAATGCTTTCAAGTATTACCCATCCCAAAGTATCTCTTAAGAGAAAAATTACAAAGGAGATTCAACTGAGGAATAAAATGGGAAATAGGTCCTTGGAATAAAATGGGAAATTCAAAGGCAATGGAGACCAGAATTGAAAAAAAAAAAAAAAAAAAAAAAAAAAAGCACAAACTTTTATGTTTTCTAAAAACAGCTTTTGGAATAAAAAGCTTTAAGGAAATCCCTTGATCATTATAGAAATTTCATAACAATAAAACTGACTATTTATGAAATTAAGAACAGCTAATAAATTGCATCCGCAGTTGTGATAAAAAGCTATCAGGACAAAAAAGACTTTACAGACTGCTAACATGCTACCACATCGTTATTCTAGTCAGCTGGACTTGGAAAAAAATCAGATCACAAAAATTCAGACATTTATCTAAACCACCTGAATTTATTATCTTGTTTTCCCACTGATATTGTACAGTACTGCATGCTTTCTTTGGGACAATTAAGACAAAGTTCAGAGAGCAAAGATTTGCCTTCTTAAAAGTCAATCATTTAAGAAAAACCCCGGCATTTGATTTGATTGCTCAAAATTAAAGGAGCTAATGACTAGAAGTGAATAGCCCTTCAAGCTCTTACTGCATACACTTTACAGTCTAGTGGTTAAGGCACTTGAGATTCACTCAAAAACTCACAACTCTAACAAGTACTTCTCCAGAAGCACCCAAAGAAGTTGTGAAAAGAAACCTCAAGAAGACAGACCCAGTTCAGCACTATTTAGTCTTAACCTGATTCTACCTCCTTACCTGTGAATAAGGATTACAACTGCCATTGTATGCTCAGTTTCTGAAGTCTTTGCACACTAAAAAACGCCAGCAGTATTCAACTTGCGTTGAGCATGCCTCTGTTGGTGAAGCAAGAGCAATAGCATAATGTCTTTGAGCAAAACACCAAGGAGCAAGGACATAATACCCCTACCATAAAAGTGATTCCATAATCTATTTAGGCATTCACAAAACTGAAAAAAAAAAAATGGGATTTTTTTTTTTTTAAATCATAACTAGAAGAACTTAGCTAGCTTTTGAAAATATTTACATACACCAATTCCAAGCTACTAAAAATATTGCTCAGTCACTATCAATCAGCTTCAGGGAGCATCTCTTTCTCAAAGCGTCCATTTGTTGTGGATGTTTTGCACTGCACCACTATAACATCACAATCACCTTGTCTATTGCTTGCAGATGTCTCGCATAAGATTATACAGCCTAAAATAGATGGATACAACAGCCTACAGCGTCACTTTGGAGGGCATTAAAAACAACCAGTTTTTTGGTTGTTGGGTTTTTTGGTGGTTGTTGGGTTTAATTTGTTTTTTTTTTTTTTAAAAAAAAAAAAGCAACTAAATGCTCATATTTGATATCATAAGCTACAAATGTGCCACTTGAGTTTTTTGAAACTTAAGCAATGTCTTTCCTGAAGCAAACTTGCAATGTCACCCAGAGTCAAGGAAGGCATAGGAAGAGGTAGAAGTAAGTAGCTATTCATGTGTTCCGTAAGAAGTCTGGAACAAAGTTACAAGTAATGTGAAGTTCTAGAACATAGTCTTTTTTCACTGACAGGCTTATCAACTTGTTTATTACTTGTTCTTTTTCCAAACACTGAGTTATTCTTTGGTGTACTCTAGGACATACTGCACAGATTTGACCTCTTGCTTCTTCTCTCTCACTAGTAAGTCTCACTATGTCCACTCAGAACTTATGAAGTTAGAGGTAGGGTTGTTTTTTTTTTTTATGTAACTATATATCCAGACAATTTGGTTATCTAAACAATATTCAGATGCTGCTTTTAACACTGCTTTTTTTTTTTTTTACACCTTCCAAAGGAATTTATCAAGACTGTGTGCCTCATGTCAGTTAAGAATACTTGGCTGTTATTCTGCTTAACAATCTCACCTCTACTCACAAACACGTGCCTCTGCTTTCACTAATTTAAAATCTGATTAACTTGTAGCTTGGTAAACCCCTTGTGCATGCTGAATATTAACAATCCATAGAGATCTTATACAGAAGCAAAAAATTCATACTGGCAGACGAAAGAAAAGATAAGGATCATTGTACCATGGCACAAATGACACGCTCTCAATACAGTGACAGCATCTAAAAGCTTCAGTTAAGAATTCACGCAAGCATTCACTGTGAATGAACATGAGCTCACTAAACTATATTGCTCTTCAAAAAAATAAAAAAGAATTAAAAGGCCAAACTTTTAAGCAAATGCTGACACCTGTAACAAGATCTTTAAACTGGGATCTCAACACAAAAGAGGCTACAGCTCTGATTCAAGTAGAAGTGACTGCAGGACATAGTACTAAATAGAACACCGCATCACCAGCATCGATGGAGTAGGAGCAAGCATTCTTGGCATCCTAGCTGATCTTCTAAGGCTAAATTAAGTACATCCTAACATAATGTTAAGGTTAAAAAAAAAAAAAAAAAAAAGGCCTTCTAGACCTTCTATGGATAGTCTTGGAAAAGTGGAGGTACATATATCTACAATGGAAAGCTAGAACCTAATATAGATGCCTCATAATCTGGCAACATTTTGCATCTGAAACCTAAAAAAAAAAAATAATAATAATAATCACGTTAAGATTGCCCATTGAATTGCTTTTATTGCTAACACAACTACTTTGGAGACTGATCAGATTTTAAGTCACTGCCTGTGCTATATTTTCATGTCATCTATATATAAAGCAGTATAATATATACTTCATTCATTTTTTATGCCTGAAACAGAAGCAAGATGCTTCGTTTTTCATCTCCTCTCCCCCACTCGTCTAGTAGTTTTTAATCAAATACAGTTTTACTCTCATGGCCATATAAATACAAGGAAAGTTTATTAGATGAATTCCTGCAGTGACTCACCACTCCATTGTTAAGTTATGATAGCCCCATCAGAGCTCCCTTTGGGAATTTCATAATTGGTTTTGACTGTACATTTTAGAAACCATTTGGCTTTTCAGCAACATACAGATAGCACCAAACAAAAAACTTTATAGCCCTCATTTTACAACTAGCTGGCTCTAAGATAGCTATACAGATACAAGAAGTTCATCTTCCTTTTTTTTTTTTTTTAATACAAGACTTCTCACTGCCAAGTTATCTCCTAATAAATATCTTTGAAGCACTTCATTTCACTACGACCGAATTCATCTGCAACTCCACTTATGATTATGTCTTTCATCAAGTAAAATTTACTCCACTATACCTAGTAGCAATTACCTGTATGACAAAACAAAAGGAGACTGGAAAAAAAATAGGAAATTTAAACTCAAACATGGCATTCATAAATTGAAACTACCTTAAAAATATGCAAAATACTAGAACTGGTGAGAAAGCTTGTAACTTCTGATCTGTGATTTCTTGGTTTCTGAAATACCACACCAAGCAGGTTTCTGTCCCAGGAGTTCTTCATCAGTGGCCTCTCTCCTTTCCATTCATTACATGACAGACCAGCCATTTGCCTCTCAGCCCAGACAAATCTGGTCTCAACTTGTACATGCTTGATGGACAAGGAGTGATACTAAAAATTATTAACTGGTACAAATAAGACCTTCTCCAACAGATAACGTGAATTTCTTCTAAAAGCTAGAAGCCCATTATTCCCAAAAGAATGAACGTGCACTGCATAATACTTTTTCTTTAACCCCTATTCCTGTTTATCTACTATTTTTTCATCCTCTACCAATAAAGACCATATTCTCCGCCCCCAGTGTGTGTTATCCTGTTATAACAGGAAGAATGTGCTTCCTGAAGTGCAAAAAAGCCAAGCCAAGAATGTTCAGAAAGAATTTTCAGCCCTTTTCAGAAAGGAAAACAAAATGAACGCAAGGTTTAAAATATGAGGAAAAGAAAAAATAACTTAGAAACAATATACGCTTTCCCAGTACTGTGTCAATATTATATATGAATATAATATTTTAGCAGTGAAATGTGTCTGCTGGAGGGCTTTCCACTCAAAACTGAGCTTTTCAAGCAATAAATTAGAATCAAATAAGTTTACTTAGGAAGGTAAGGAAGGGAAGTAGATCCACAATTCCTACTGCCACAACTGGGATCACAGCCACAGCCAAAACAGTCCCTCACTCACCACACTCCATATTTCCAGAATATTAGCAATCACCAAATAAGCATCTTTTCAGTGCTTAACACATTTGGTCTGGAAATAAATTACACTCTCTCCACTTTTTACAGGCTTGAAACAAGCAGATACCACAAAAAATACCAGAGTACCAACTTGTTTGAACTGAAGTACCTCGCATCCATGTTACACTACCTGACTTTTCAGATGAAATGAAAATGTCTGGCATTTATTGGCTGAAGGAAGACAAGCAAAATGAAGGCAGACCTCCAGGCAGTTGACACATCAAATGTCAAAATCCAATAATTTTTCTTGAAATACTGGATACTGAGTATTCTAAAAAAATAAAGTTCACAAGAAGGAACTGTTACCTGAAGAATACAGCGACACAGCTGCCTGATAAGGCAGCCACTGTTCACCGGCGTGTTCCAGATCATTCACGACTTGGTCACAACACTCATATTGGCTTCCACCCATCTCTCTGAGTGGGATCGAGCCAGCATTTGCCACAATAATACAGCCTCTACATTTGAAATGAATGAAAAAGGTCAAGCTTGCATTTTAAACTGAGATGCTTGTTACTGCTAATGAACACGTAATTTATTATCGTCTCGCCAGACACCATTGGTAGGTATCTAAGTAAGCACTTTTTGTGGGAAAAACAATCCCAAGAAAAGTTTTATTATAAACAAAATCACCAACACACTGCAAGACATCTTTGCTTCTTCATTCTCCCGGTGTTTCTGTGATGAGTCATGTTCTCTAAACTTCTTGTCTGAGTTTCCTTGTTACTCACAATAGAAATTGTTCATTGTCACAACACAAGTTGTTTTCCACTCTGTTTTATTTTTCAAATATCAACTCTAAGCACATTAAAGCACAAATATATCCGACCTCTTGTTCAAACGCCTTGATTTTACCTCAGCTTACAGCTTTAATAACTCTCAGGATACAAGAACTACTTCATACAGATGTAAATAGAAATCTGAGTTAAAGAGGAGAGTGATAAGGAATTCTACAAGGATGTATCTTTCACCAGCAGTAACAGCTGATCAGTTACATGTTTTGATGACTTTCTCTTTTTACAAATAATTACTGCAAAGTCATGAGTTAATGTAAGAACACTAAAAAAAAATCTGGAAAAAATGCTAGAGTTGATATAAAACACACGGACTGTTGTTTAGGCATAGGTTCACAGTGGGAAAACAGTTCATTAATTGCTTCTTTTCCCTTTCTTTCCACAAATCTCAACATCTACCTCAACAAATTCAACTCAAAATTGTAAACTGCTTCTCAGTCCTGATCTTTGTCAATACCAATCTCATTTAACCGATAGTTGCAATGAGCATGGAAAGAAAATTAAAACGATGCTTAGAAGGAAGGAAAAAATGTATCCAAACTTGACTATATTTCTTTCCAAGCCTCTAAAAGTAAGGATTCTGCTCTAGCACAGCACAAAACAGAACTTAATCATCCTGAGGAAAAGGATGGAGAGCTGACACAGACTGCAAGGCTGGACTGAGATTGTGCAAGGTCCTCGATGGACTTCTGGCAGAAGACTGTTGCTAACTGCTTTTAGAAGGGGGACTTCCTGAATGACAGCTCTGAACATCCAGCCTCTATTTACACAGAATTGGAACAAGCCTCAAGATTGGTAGGCACAAAGAATGGAAGGGAATCTCTGGGAGTGAAAACAAGTGCCCTGTCTGCAATGGGACAGCTGACGCAGGCTCATGTATAAATACATATACATATACACACTTCTAATAGCAGAAGTAAGAACTATTTTTTTAAAAATGGCACTGTTGAATAAAACAATTTAAATATACTAATTTTAGAACAATTCTGATTTGTGATTTCCTTCTTCCAAGCTAAAAGTAACAGCTGTTGAGAAAAATGTATGTATGTGGCTCAGCCCATTCCAAACCATTTTCTGAATTCTAACTGAAGATCAATCGAAGCTTCACTGAATGGGCATACACTGCCAGTTCCAAAGTGTATCTGGTCAATACTTCAGAACATGAGAGAAAAGGCTCTTTTGCTTTAAAATCCAATACTTTCTGGAATTACGGATCAAGCATTTCAGGCCTTCTTAAACATCTATTGATACATTCTTTGAGATATCATGAAAAAAAAAAAAAAAAAACAAATAAGCAAGCATTCAAACTGTAGAGGATTTTCTTCAATTCTGGTTCATTTTTGTGTCACCTAAATGCTTCACAACATATGACTATCATGCACCTCAGAAAACCAGGAATTTATGGGTATATATACCCATAAATTAAGGCAACTGCCCAACTTGATCAAGAAACATCTTCAGAACATATATATATACACACACACACACATATATATACGTACATATATATATATGCAACCTACCATACTTGAAACAAACTTCTTGCATTGCAACATGCAGAAACATAATGACAGGAAAAAAGCATTATGACTCCCTCCACACCCAGTCAATGCTCAGTTTTACGCACAGAATAATACATGCATCAATTTTAGACAACCTTCACAGATTGCCCTTCCTAGAAATGGGCACAAACAATTGAAGAAATGCAGTTTGATAATTTTACATAAAATTATTAGAATAAAACTAGCCTTCTGAGTCAATAAAGAACAAATAATGTATCCTGTCAAAATTAATTTGCAACCATGCCCAAAAATTGAAGTGAACACTTTCCTCTCATGGACACGAACGTACTTTAACATGTATATACATTATTCACTGCACAGAGAATTAATTCACCCAGCAGAAGCTGAACCACCACGTACCATAGAGCACTATGAGTTCACAGGCCCTTAACATGGTGAGAGGTTAGTTTCATGTGAAACAGGCTATCTCTGGGACCAACGAGACTTGAAGTATTCCCACACTGCCCAAACCACACAGAATGTGATTTTTAATCAACAGAAAATACAATTGTTCCGAGACAACATTGGGTTCAATTTTGCATGTTTATGTAAGAAAATTAGGAAATGGGAAAAATGTTGTTCTGTAGAGCAAGGCGTTTTAGAAGAGAAGTTTTTGGTTTGTTTGGTTCTTTCTTTTTGTTTTGTTTTTCTTCCTCCTCTCACACCAGTATCAGATCTGAGCCTTAACAGCTGCTGAAACTGTTCATTACCAGGATAATGTATGCCATGTATTCCTACCCTTTTTTTCCAGGTCACCACCTAAGCACATTCAGTTCAAGTGTGTTACAAGTATTTCCACAAACTGCTGATTTTAATCACATTATGGCAGTGCACACAATGACATCGTTTTCAAAAAACAACCATGTTAGAAACATTGTTTGGATATCCTGACTGCTGTAATTCAAAATGCAAGCCAGGCATAGTATTTCTGTATTCTCATTTGTATTTTTTTTTTTCTACATTGCTGAAAAACAGCCATCTCCCCTAAAACATTTATCATGCATGTATTCAACATGTGCCTTTCTTGCAGCACCTACCTCCCAACCACAAAAAAAAATCTCAAGTGTTTTGTATTTTGAAGCTTAATTGGCCAATCATCAGTTCCCCTTTTTTCCCCCCTATACGGGCTGTGACCTTTCTCTTAAGTATTTTTAAAGTTATTTTCTATAAAGTACGGGAGAACTTTAAACAAGAGCCTTAAAAAGATGCTATTTGATGAATATGTAGAAAATCCTTGCTGTGCAACTCATCGCTTTTGATGCAAGATGTCAACATTTGTCAGACTGGTTTTGACAGATCGTTTCTATGACCAATATAACAGAAAAACAGAATGAAGTTTAGGGCTGTCTTTTCTTAGTGTGCCTTATGAACGGCAGTGAAGAAAATGGAAATAAATACCAGAAGATAAACTTTAAATCTGAATAATTTACAAGGCGCTATTAAGGTATAAGATTATCAGTGGCAACAAAGAAGTAACTTCACATCTCTTTCTAGAGTTTATTTCAGGTATCATTTTGCATTTTAATTAATTCCTAAAATCGTGCCTGAACAAGTTATGATGATCAATATGTGCAAAAAATTAGAGAACCTCAAATTTGCTGAACTACTTCTCTTAATCACTTGTTAAAACACTTGCATAAAAATTAAATATATTTCTTTCAAAACTTATTTAAACTGATATTTACAACAGGAAATACATATATATTAATTGTGGTGCTTTTGCATATCTATTTGTTACGTGGGGGGGCAGAGTCATTTACACCAGCTCAATTACACAAAACAATCCAAAACGTTGGTGCTGACTTTGGAACATCTTACTATTGAAATAAACAATCTATTTAAAAAGAGACTAATGGAAGTAGGATCATTTTTCATCTGAAAGACATATGGAGTCTTTTCCCTGTCAACTGAAGTTCATGGCTGGACTCAATTTACAACTCTGTTTGGAGTAACATGCTTGAAAACTTATAGCATGTACAAATCTCACAGATGTTCTCGTATCATTAAATAATAGTTATGAAGCTTTGTGGCACTATAAATAATATTATTGGTAGCAGACCTTCTGTTAAACTTCGCTATTTAAATAGCTTAATATAGATACATACCCATTTGATTGTACTATACCTCAGTTACCGTCAAAATATCACCAAGGTATTCTCAAGCAAATAAATGCCTCAGAAATAAGTTATTTATTCACTCACCTTTGGTTGAAGTTTAAATATGAGATCACGAATTGTGCACAGCTACCAATTCAACTGCACTACAATTCTTATTCTTCCTCTTATTATTTCATTCAGTATTATTATTATTTCATATATCATTCCCTGATTAAGTAATGGGTATTTCAAAACAAACTATCATTTCAAACTCCCTTCAAATAGATGTTTTCTATAAGAGGAAGTCAAAAAGCAGTGATCTGAGCGAGCGTGATCTGCTATTTGTTTTTAACATTATTCACGAAATGAGATTGTTAACAATTTCACCAAGAATCAACTTAAAGATCATTTCTCTCCCTCTCTGAGCTAACATTAAATTTTATCCTTCAGAAGTCATATTTAAGTACATCAAAAAAGCCTTCTAAAACTCAGCACCCAAAGATGAGGGCCTTAATTTCCATAAGCAGAAACCTAAAGTTGCACCGCATCTGTCACTTCTAACAAAAGGTTAGCTGCCAAACTACATGAAGCATTGTTTTCAACACAAAAGGTTCTGTTCGTACAGTTTAGAAGGGAAAAAAACCCAACAACAGAATCACCATATCCCATATACTCCCTGTACAGACAAATCCACCACATGAGAGTATCAGGTCAACAGCTAAGCTGCAAACATGCAGCGCCTACTGAAACTCTCTGAACAGCGTTGTCATGAAATTCAAGTCTTTGTCAGAGTATGCATTCTGGAAAGACTACATGGTTTGTGCTGCTACCCTGATCCTTTCTTTTTCTGATTTTCACTGATTTCATGCACTCAAAATTCCAAGTTCCCTAGGGTGCTTTTAATTTTTAAAATGCACACACACACACACAAAGAACTGGGGAGCAGGGGAGAATCAGGGAGAAGGAAATCAATGAGTCACAATTAACTCTGCTCCTCAGGATACTGAAGCTCAGCTAACTTGCAAATGAAACGTCATATACTCTATAGCTAGTTCTCTTCCTTTGTTAAAGAATTATACAGCTGGTCAAGCAAAGTCAAGCTATTTGTTATATTACTTACTCAACAGGCACCTTAACAGCAACAACAACGCTGTCCTGCAGCTCCTCTGTTACCCATCTCTTGTCTCAAACAAGCCATGCTCAAGAACTGTGTGCATTCAGTATGGCCCTGAAAAGGCCACAGCTGCTGACTTCTTGCTTCCTGAACAGGATACTCACAGTTCAGTACTACACTAGAACAGAGCATGGAGATCCCTTTATATTTCTATATGGCTGGGTTGATGAGTCAAACAGATCATTAAAAGCAGTTTTTGAGGAACTGTGCAACACATGTGTACCCTTATTGCAACCAGTTCAAGTGAGCCTACCAAAGAGCATTTGCTCTCACAAGGCTTGTTGAACACTGAGTTGACAATGTCCACCTCAGACTGCAAGGAGATAGATTAAGGGTTATAAAAAGGGATGTTTTAGACCAGTGTAGAGGATGCATTGTGCATGGGCTGTCTTCAGCAATAGAAGTTTGCTGGAGACTACTATGCCTTAATGGATTTCTGGTCTCCCCTGACACTGGTTGATGCCCTCCATTTTTGCACTGGATGCTAATTATGTCAGCTAATAGTGTGATTTATTGAAAGTTTCGGTATGCTATGACAGTGAACTATTTTTTGCATACTTTTTTTTTTTAATTGTTGGATGACCACACCATGTTTGAGTTACTTGAAGATTTACTTGGATTTGAAGAAGTCACAGAAAGCACAGATACTCTCTTTAGAGCAGAGTTAAAACACCACCAGAAGTCAGATTCCACCAACAAAACCACCAGCCTTGCTTATGATACATTTCAGAAAGAAACTCAAATTCCTACCTTATATCATAGTGATATTTGCAGCATGGCATCAAGAGCACAAATATTATTTTATCCTTGTAGTATCCTACAGTGATCGCTAAAAAGTAGTAAGGTTTTGTACACTTAAGACTAACTACTGACAACCTAAAGAAAATAAAAGGTATGTTCTGAAAGTCTCTTGGCCCCAACATCCTTTCCATAGTTTTTACAGCATTTTTAGCATAAATAACCTGAAGAGGAAATAACCTGTAGCTGAAGAGGAAATAAGGGTCTTAGTTTCAGCTGAGGTGAAATTATTTCTTCAAAGCATTTGGTATGATGCCATGTTTTGGTTCTAGGACAAAAACAATGCTGATAATACACAGATGTTTATGGTTGCTGCTAAGCAGTGTTGCACAAAGAAATTTTCAGGGAAGAGGCCAAGGAAAGGGGAGGTAACAGAATCAGGACAGTGGACTTACACTGGCCAAAAGGATATTCCATACTGTATCATATCCCACAAATGGAGAGTTTTGAAGGAAACGGCTCTCTTCCGCTTACTGGGGGGCTAGCAGGGCATCGGTCAGTGAGTGATGAGCAGTTGCTTGTGTATCACTTGTTACATACATTCAGATATATATGTAGTCATTACTATTATACTTTTTTTCTGCATTAGTAAATAGCTTCATCTCATCCCACGAGTTCTATTTTGTTTTTTTTTGTTTGTTTGTTTTTATTCTCTCCCCATCCCACTAGGAAGGGAGGGAGGGAGCAAACAATGGTGCTTAGTTACCTGCCAGGTTAAAGCACAACAGAAAGTTAAGTGTAAAGCAGTGAGGGAAGAAAACAGGCTGCTACTGAGAATACAACTTAGATCAACGATCTTTTCATTATATTAACACAGTATTTTCTTGGATCATAGTAGCATTCAGCTACATATTTCTGAAACACAAAAAATATTATCCAGTCATTATGATAAGCTTTCTGATTTTACACTAGAACATCTCAGAATTATTTGCAGTGACAGTTTTCTAAAAATACTTTTGTGATTTTTTTGGCAAGTGCTTTATGAGAATTGTTCTCCGTGCTGTCAAAATCCCTATGGAGTTACTTACAAAGGGAGTGAGTGCCTTTCTGTAGCTAAACATAGCCACTCTAAAACAAGCAGCACAAACATGCATTTTTCAGTAATTAGAAGTGTACTGCTACTAAACTTCTAAAGCAGGGAAGATTTAATGACCTCCAATACACCGTAACTTGAGATGTGAGCATTCTCATAGAGTATGCAGGTACAATACTGTAATACATAATTAAAGAACAGCCAGCTACTGATTTATATTTATGTGAGATCAGCTTTACAAAAAGGAACATACTTCAGACTCATGGGCAATTAAAACCAGATTAATTTCCTACCACAAATATGAGTTCAAATTCCTAGTGAGACTAGTATGACTTATTATTTACTTTAATACTCTTTACTTCATTAATACAGCAATCAAAACACAACAGAGACCCCAAGAAAAATCTTATTGTGCAGCACTGGCAAAAACAACAAGCTTAAAAACCAAGTATAAATACAGTTTTCATGCAGTCCATTGATTAACGAAGGCACCGATTGCATTCCAGGAACTTCCAGTCTCCTGTTGCACCTCTGCAGCTAGTTCAGTATGAATAAAAGACTTAACTGGCAACATGCAACTACTGTCATTAAAAACTGCTTAACCTGCTTGCAGCGTTTGACATCAGTCACTGAAAAATAACATGCGTCCATAATTTGTGTTCTGAGTAATCACCACTGAGGCAAAAAGCATCCTTACTTGTATTACTGAGGTATTTTAAGATAGCACACAATGCTAGGGATCACAGCATGCAGTGTCATGACTAAGCCAGGCAAACCCGGTTTTGTGTTACTGTTTTTATTTTCCAAAAAAAAATTTGCAGATGTTAATTACAAAAAGAATAAACAAGCACATTAAGCGCAACATAAACTGTATTTTACATCAGAGTTGTTAAACTAATTGCTTGCATTTCAACCAATACTATCACATTCCAACAGATATTGCAAGTTCTTGCCGAGAGCTGCAAAGAAGAGGCAGCATACTTAACTTCACATCCTGGCAAGAAGCTCTGTTTATGAGGAAAGTCCTACCTGTAGTAGCATGTTATAAGAGGAGTGGATGTGGCATCACAAAGAAAAAAATGGAAGAAAAAAAAAAACTGGTAACAACCGCCAAAATAAAATATGAGTAAGATTCAGGTTTTGAAAGCATAAGATTTAATAGGTATTTACAACAAAACTTGTCAGCTCAAGAATTTATTGAATATCACCAATTAATAAACTGTAAGGCGTTTACCAAGTAAAGCTGTTGTAAAAGGAACATTACATCTAGCCTTTCTGCTCTTCCAGCATTCACATTTAAACTCAGCCAATAAAATGCAGTAGTTTTCACAGGTAAGATTTAATAGTTGCTTCTGAAAGCAAAGCTCAAGTACCATTTGTTCCATGAATGCCACATATGTCATTAGCATTGCAGAGGAGACTCCTATACTTGCAAAAGTGAAAAAACAGACAACAAAAAAAACCTATTTTCATGTTTATTGATGTAAACAGAAGAATACGAGCCCATGATTGGAGGCAATCAGTTATTTCCCAGAAGTCACACACAAGAATTCATTCTGCATTCAGAAATAGAGCTTATATTTGTGCCTAGCCGCTCAGAGCCAAGTAGAGCTAAACTAATGAAAATTTATTTTTAAGGAAAGTCAGTGTACCAGTGTAATCCAACTTGCTAAATCAACTGAGCATATCCACATCCATTCGCTTTCACTCTACAACCTCACTAAGCAGGATGGAAGCAATTTCCAGAGGAAATAATTTTTCAAGCATGACAGATGCATACACATTTGAGGATGGCATGTTCTCACACATGTCTGATGCTTGGCATCTCAGTTACAATGCTTAAACCTGGGAGCTTCATAGAACAGTATTGTAGTGTCTGACCAAAACCATCACTTATCATTTATATACTTTTATCCAAAGTGTATTTCATCAAAAATATCATATAAACATTTGAAAAATTTAGGTTGGGATGGTAACTCATAACTCACACCCAATTACATGATGGACATACATTCACAGTGATAAGAATCACTGTTTTAACAAGTTTTTAATGCTCACCATAATAACTGGATAGTTGATTTTGATAACTTGTGCCTAGCATTCCACTCTTATACTTACAGCATTTATTTTAATATATTATTACAGCCTACTGCAAACAATCTGACTTGCTGAGAGAAAAATAAAGACATTTTAAAGTCAGTCAGGAGAGCTCTTTACAAAGCCATAAAGATCACTGGGCTAAGAGCATGTTTCCAGTTCTCCTTATTGAACTGTTTGTTATATTACTACAGCCTCTGAAATGACTCTACAATTGGTACCTTACTTGTTTGTTTCATGCCTCAGTAGGTGTTAAACTTCATCTTCCAGATTTTCTAAATGCCAGCTCTAGCATGCTCTGAGCACTTATTTGTGCTTGCTCGATACGGTCAGGTCAACAAGAGAGAACTCTTGCATAACGGTTGCTGAAATTACATCTTAATTCTCCAGTTATTCTCTACCAGCAGACAAGAGATTAACATGTACTTCAAGAATAGTGTTTCTGATGTCATTTAAGGATCATTTTTTCCAAACCTGACTAGAAAAACTATGTAATCTTAAAGAACTTCTGTATAATTTTAGTACAAGATAACCATAGCAAGGCAAAACCATTGGCAGTAACATGGAAAACCTCAGTGCACGCAGAAAACAATCCACAAGTATTTCACTTAAATACTACATGAAATTATAGAGGTAAAAAATACCTATCACCATTAATTACTTGCTTGTGTTACGTAGGACACAATGTCTTCAACAGAAAAACATTTATTAAACAGTATATGAAAATATTCTCAATTATTTCCCCTCTGCAGAGAAAATGAAATTCCTACCACTGGTAGGATGCTCTTGCGTCTCAGTACAAAAGTCCAAAGCCCCATTAACCAGTCAGAAGTCTGATTTATTCATCTTCAATGTACCAGTTTTGAATAGACTGAGTTTGACCAGCAATAGCTTAGCACAAAGTCCAAGAAACTAGAAACCAAAAACATGGGTATGTCTGTGTAAAGACTGTTTGTACAAAACAGGAATAGGAAACTATCACCAGTTGAAACTACATAGTGCATTGCTGCTCACATCATGTTGGCTATCTTCAAAAAGAAGCCATTTACTGCCATCACATCACGTAACTTCATCTCTGAACATGCTACTACCACTGTTAAGGTACAAAACAGGTTATGGCAGTCACTAAATTACTGAGTTTAAAAAGCAGAATTTCAAGAGTTCAGAACAGAAACCTTTACCAGGGTCTTCTACAAGAAACAAGAAAAGTTAAGATGAAATGGAAAACTTATCAGATATCATTCTATTTAGAAACCGGGTGCCCCCAGTTTTTTCTCTTTAGTGACTGTAAGGAGGGAGAAGCTTTGCATCAGATCTTCAGTGTTTCTCACAAATTTAAAGAGATCTTTTCCAGTATGCTGCAGTTTGCCTTAATTTTAAGTTTATCCTGAGTTCCTAGAATAAATAACTTGGTGACTACATTCAAGACATGTGTCTTCAGACACTGACATATTTAAGATAGTTTAATGTTAAAAAAAAAAGTATAAACCTATTAAAAATTCCTTTTAAAAACATACTATGTTTTTAACAATCAAAACCAAGCCAGTATATACTTCAACAGAGAATAAGCATACAAGTAGTGGAGCAAGAATTGCTATAGGAGGAGGAACGGAGCTAGATAAAAATCAAGGTAAAGAAAGAAAAGCAACAAATGCAGGAGGAAATCCCTTAAAAAGGAAGAAGGCTGAGAATGACTTGCATCAGATATCAAGCCACTCTTCCTCATATTCCAAAACTCATGACCATTAGGTGAAATCACTGATGACTAGAAAAGGGGAAAAATATCACTCCCATTAGGCATGAACTTGATAAAGACATGGAAATGGATTTGAAGACTGGACTATTCAGTGGATAAGGAATTGGTTGGGCGATCATAGGCAGAGGATTGTGTCCAAATGGAAGCTGCTGACAAGTAGTGTTCCCCAGGTGTCCATCTTGGGACAGGGGCTCTTAAACATCTTTACCAATGGCGTAAACCGTGGGATCGAGTGCAGCATCAACAAGTTTGCAGAGTATAATAAGCTGAGTGGTGTACTTGGTGTGACAGAAGGAAGGGATGCCATTTAGAGCATGAGCTTCAACAAGGCCAAGAGCGGGGTGCTGTACTTGGACGTGGGCAATCCAGATATGTCTACAGACTGGGAGAACCACCTGGGGATACGGGTAGATGAAAGGCTGACAGGAGCCAGCAGTGTGCATTGGTAGCCTGGAAGAACAATGGTATCCTGGGCTGCATCAAGAGGACTGGAGAGCAGGAAGAGGGAGCTGACTCTCCTCCTCTGATCTGCTCTCATAAGGCCCCCACCACAGTTCTCCATCTAGGCTTGGGGCCCTCAACACAAGAATAATGTGGAGTTGTTGGAGTGGGTCCCAGAAGAAGGGCACAAAAATTATCAAAAGACTGGAGCAAGTCTCCTATGAAGAAAGATTAGAGAGCTGGGCTTGTCCAGCTTGAAGACGGCTGTGGGGAGACCTCATCATAGCCTTCCAGTATTTGAAGGGATAAACAAGAGGGAGACCAGGTTTTTTTGTTTGTTTTTGTGGTTTTTTTTTTGTTTGTTTGTTTGTTTGTTTTGCAGTTTGGTATTGACAGGACAAGGGAGAAAGGCTTTAACTAAAAAACAGAAAATATGGATTAGATGGCAGGCACTGGTACGGGCTGCCCAGAGAAGATATGGATGTTCCAAGGCTGGACACATCCAAGATCAGGCTGGATGGGCAGCCTGATCTAGTGGTTAGCAACTCTGCCCATAGCAGGAACATTCCCTTTAAGGTCCCTTCCAACCTAAGACATTCTACAAGTAAGCCTTGCATTCCATAGAGAAAGATGATGTGAGGGAAATTCATAAAAAGAAACAAAAAAATATAATCACATTAAAAAACCAACAAATTTCAGAGTTAGCGTTATGACCATTTTAGGAGAGACCAGAAAAAACCTCCAGTCACTGCTTCACATGAAACTGTGTTTAGACGAGGACAAGACAGGAAAGGAGGAAAAGGAGTCCCTTAGGACACACATCTCCAGTCCAATACAACATCCAAAGCCTACAGCTATTTTCTGCAGAGGACTATTAACATTGCTTTCATACAGCTGGAGCAGATGGTATGATTCACTTATCTCAAAACACAACAGCTCAGTGAACCTGATGATATTATCAGGCATCAAGTTAGAACAAATAAAAGAAAGTGCTTTTCATGCAAATATTGGAACTATGGGTATCATGCTGAAGGGAGAGGGCTAGAATTGAACACATTTTTAAAAGAGATCAAATGTGGATGAAAAAGACTATGTCAGTCAAGAATGGATGCAACACGAATGCAACCTACAGTTTTTCCTTTTTCTTTTCTCTCCCTCAAGGACCATCCTTAAACTACTGTCAGAAGCTTAAAGGTGCAGGATGGATAAATTAGCATTTCCTAATGCACCTTTCTGTAACACTTCCATTAGCACCTGTTGCTGCTGGTGCCCAACAACTGCACTTCTGGTGAAGTGTACTTCTGATCTGAATCAGCAATGTATTTCTGCTTTGGAAAGATCTTCACATCTAAGCATATTAAAGAGAGGAGAAATTGGTCAAGATTTAAAAAAAAGTCTAACAGGCAATCAAAACACCTTCTACCTCCTCATTTGGTCTCTGGAAATAAATTTCTTCATCATCCAAGCTTCAGTATATATCACATATGGAAACATTATCTCAAAGGCTTTAAAATTAAGAAACTCAGTTGCACAGAGCATTACAGGTCATTCAAGTTTTCCTCAGTTCCCAGCTGGGGAAGCCAGGAGTCACGCACAGAACCAGAAGATTATAAAAACAAAACAGTGGAAGTAATTAGGAATAAAATAAAAATACAACCAAGCCCCAATTTTCGCCCCAACACCCTGGACGTTTTTCTTTAATGAAAGATATACAGCTTCAAGACATCCTCTCTTTTCTGCCAACACAACTCTTTCCCTGAAGCTCCTTGAGGAGGTAGAGAAAGAATCACCCACAAAGAAACTGAAGAAAAGGGACTCCATTTGTCCCCGTACCTCCAGTCACTGGAAACCATCATCACATCATCGTCTGGAGAAAATGACATGCACTGGGATAAACAGAAGTCATCTGTTATATTAAACCAAAGTACAAGATGAATGTTAGAAGTAAAAACTATCACAATTGAACACGTAACTTGCAAGTCAACACCAATTACTACTTTTTTGTAGTAATTTTGTATCTCACTTACAAAATTTTGGGAGGAGTTGAAGTGAGAAAAAATTTCCATCTGTGCTAATTTGACTGTTCTTAAAGACGAAAATTCTAAGAAACAAATCCTCAAAGGACTCCACACATCTGTAAAGTCCCAGGCATGATAAAGGGCATAATTACTGAAAACATTACCTAATGAGAAACAAAATTCAAAGTGAGCAATATAGAAATCAAAAAGCACAGAGATAACAGCAATGGCAGACCTATTCAACATTAAGAGGATCCTAAACCACACAAACAGAACAATTAATGTAAGCTGCCAAAAACAAACTGTTTTACTGGGATGTCAATCAGTAACAGAGCTGACAACTGTGCTTTAATTAAATTTGAGACTGTTACCAATTAGTTAGTCTAGAGCACTACAGGCTTCATGCTGCCTATGACTCAGTGCACTGACTCATCCAGTAAAACTTCTCTTACAGAAGAACTACACAGGCATCCACAAGGATGCAAGATCAAAAGAAAAGTATTTTCACTGACCTTCTTAGAGAAAGCCTTGTTTTAAATTTAGATTGCCAAAGTACGTACAGATACAACTGTTCAATAGGTTTACCAAGGCAAGAATTTCACAAGTACTGTTATAATTCCATTTTGGATAAACAGCTCAAAAAACTAAATGTAAGTAACGCTTTGAGTAGTGTGAAGCTGAAGCAGCAGATTTTCAATCTGCCTTTTTATAAGCTCCTCTGGTAGCATTATTTATTATTAATAAAATATCCATAATCTTTCATTGAAAGATCCTGTTTTCTGCCACCTGGAAGTCCCAACTAATCTTAACAATTGGAGCCTGAAATTTTCCAACATCAGCAGCAAGCTCTTAAGCCATTGGGTGGTGGGAGAGGAAGTGAGTTCTCAGCCATTTCCCTGGAGAGAGAAATACAGGATACTGCAGATTTTCAAACTCCTACAGGAATTCTGCCATTGTACTTCACGGAACTGATATTTTGCAGCTCTGGAATAAAAAAGGGTAAATCAGTGGGAAGGTAATCCTGGGAGGAAGACCATTCCATTGCTATTCTTGTAAATCTCCCGAAACATAAGTTGGATTTAAAAGCAAGACCTATCTGGCTGTTGTTCCTTCTGAACGCTAGGGCTATGATGTCAGAGCTGCTAAGCACGGGATCTTAGAAAAGGCAGCTTCTCTTCCTCCCTCAGACAACACTGTGATAGGTCCACCACAGAGGGAGCAACCAGTTTGTGCAAGTGTGGATAGGAAGTAGAGAACCAATACATGCAGTTTGCTGAGAAGCCCTGGACCAACAAACACAGCACTGTTTCTCAAGATGCCAGGCTGTTCACAACCATCTTTAGCTGCAGCTGTGCATTCTTCATCCTATCTTTGTACTGGCCCAATTGTTACTGGTTGTATCAGCTTCTCATTTGTCTGAAAAACAACAGCAGGTAAAATAGCAGTTTTGGTATCAGCTCATTCCGTGGCTGTACAACCAATCAGAAGAGCAAGAAAGGAAACTAGAACATATAACCAGTCAGCATCAGGCAAAGTACTGCAGTCTGAAATGCGTCAAGCCACACCAGCTTAGAACAAGCAAGAAACCTGCAATTAAGAATAAAAGCTAAGTTGGAACAACTACCTACCAAAGAGCCTTAAGGGTATGGCTTCACAGATGCTAATCCTTGGAGGAGAGAGGAAAGAGTTCTACATTAATTTCTCATACACAAGTCTTCCTGCTTCTAGTGCATTTCTCCCAGCACTGGTGCTGACATCCATATGCCAATTTACCTTACCAGCACAGCATAGGAAAGCAACACCAAAGAAAAAGCTGTAATGCTTTCTGCAGCTGTGTTTAACTGGCTTGCCAAGCTGTCAGCAACACAAAGAGATAAAGATGCATGGGGAGCAGCAACTCACTCTGGCAATTTACCTGTTCATGCAACCATGACCTAGACAGCCTGGTTCTTCCAGCAAACTCTTTAGGAATCAACTCCTTCAGCTTTGGGTTTTATTTCTAAAGGCTAAGCGATGCTGGAAACTGCAATACCAATACTGTAAGAAATGCGCTCAGTTTACAGATGAGCACTGGAACCTCAGCCACACAGTTCCCGTATGCTGCTCAGGAAGTCACTATAGCATACAGTTAGGTCACAGCACTGGCTCTTTCTCCTGGCTGCCAAGGAAGCTCTAGATCTGCTTCCCAGACATGCTATGCACTCACTACTCTAAGTGGATGTCACTCCAAAGCAATAAACCAAATGCTGAATTTGAAGGAAG
Source organism: Lagopus leucura (assembly GCF_019238085.1). Taxonomy (NCBI): domain Eukaryota; kingdom Metazoa; phylum Chordata; class Aves; order Galliformes; family Phasianidae; genus Lagopus; species Lagopus leucura. Next base: position 3,015,237 of record NW_024962284.1, on the reverse strand, counting down.
AGGCATTCCTGCTTGGGCACCCAAAGATTCATACAGAATTTTGATACCAATGGAGCCATAACTAACTTCTTTTAAAATAAAGTAGTAATAATACTGTTACCTTAAGGTCAGCTATAAAGATAAATTCTCAGTAATGAATTGAATGAATATATCTATGAAGATAAATGTAATAGCTATCCACGAGTAACTCAGATGTTGTAAGGATGTGATTCATGATGCAAAACAAAATTCAGCATTCAAGACAGCATTTGAATAGTGAACACTAAATAAAGACATGTGGCCTTGGACAAGAACTAAAGAAAATAAACAGCTGCTTATTCACACAGCACATTCTGACTGTGCCCACTTTAGCAGGCCAGTAGAAAATTCTTGAGCAGCAAAACAACAGTTGTGCTAAAAACAATCTCGTTAATCTATAATTTTGCTTTATTTCAACTTAGAGCTAGCAACCAGCAGTTCCTGCAGCAAAGCAGTTTACATAGGGATTACAAAAAAATATAGAAACAACTGACGAAACCTGGAAAACCTCTCAATACCACAAAAAATGAGTTGTTAGTTATCCTCTGCCAGGATCCTCTTGTTCAGAGGGAACAAGAGTTTCATCCTCAGATATGAGATTTACTCCCATTTAGAATCAAGTTGCAAAATGCGTCTGTTATTCTCTGTAAAGAAAACAAGCGAACAAAAACCTTACAATTGTGAAACATTGCAATACAAATTCTTGACAAAGCACATTGCATGAAGCATCACAGCTCTGAGATAAACTAATAAGTTCACAGGTTATCTGACAACTTTTACACAGGGAATCACTTGGATGATCTTCATGCAAGTAGCTGCTTTTCCCTAGACAATTCCCAACAGAACCTGACTCAATTTCTCAAAATTCTTTTACACACACGGATACCACTTAAGAACCACTTAAGTATATTTAATCCATCTCAAATAATCTGCAGGGTTTTTTTTGTGTGCACTAAAGTCAGTCATAATGGCATAATAACAGTTTTTAATATACCAATACTCAGATTGATATAGATAATACAGTCAGAGGACAAAAATGATACGTACTGTGCCCAGATCTATTTTTCCCCACACACTTGGTTTAATATGTCTCGTTACATGATATGCCAGTCAACTTCTCATCTCTTGACAGAGTTGAGATTGGATGTAAAATAAAACATAAAATGCATGCAATGCAATTTTTTTTCTCCCCCTTAAGCCTGTGACTGTACAAACAACACTTGTTCAACTGGAAATCAATGGTCAGACCAGCAGTTGTATAAATACAGTGCTGAGTTTTAAAAAGTTTGCTGTTTTTGTTTATTTTAATGTATTTGTTAGGGAAAAAAAACCACATATGCACAGAACTATCGCAAAAAATCATCTTAACTGCTGTGATGCAGTGGAATAGAAAGTGCAGCAATAACAGCAGATCAGCAAGGTTCCAGGCTGCAGCAAGCTAGGATTTACTGAAATGCAAGATCCATGGGCACAGAAATAAAAGAAAGCAGCTGCTTACCTTCAGAAGGCCTCAGGTACACAGGGACAACCAGCAAGACACCATTACCTCCACTGCCAACCCTTGAATGAGGATCCCGGCCCCCTCACTGAATGCAGCTGACCTCCCCTGGGGTGGCCCTGCCTTCCCATCAGGTGCTCAATCAATGCTTCCAGCCCTGCTTAGCATTTCCATTACAAGTGCTATGTATTCTTCTATAAACCAAGAAAGCTGGTCAGTATTTTTGTTTCAGAAATCCAGAATGGTGTTTATGTCTTCAGTGTTCCAGATCGAATCTGTCTTTTATCAGTAACCATATAACATAGATTAAGACACACTCAAAACAGCTGAAGAAATCCATTAAGGAAAATTATAAAACCAAAGGTAAATTTGCAGTATGTCTTACCAAGAAGAAATTAAAGTAGTACAGCAAATCTTGATTACCTACAATGTTTGCAGGTTTCCTCAAGACAGGAAGTACAGCCCAATCATGTCACCACAACAAAACAATCTAGATGAGTTTGCAAACACTTTATAATGCCTTAAAACATCACAGTGAGTCACATCTTGGACATCATCCCAAATGATCTATGCAATATAAAGGAATCCCACTAGTGTTATAAAATAGCGGTATATTAGAAAGCTCCCTAAAAAACACTATATTATTCAGAAAGAATTAAAAAAAAGAAAATACAAGTAACTAACAGAAGTTCTGCTCAGGCAGGAGTTCACTACTTGAGAAATTAGTAGAATGTAAACCTCCTATAAGACCTTTTCAACAAGACACAATTTCCCACTTAGAAGAGGTCACTTAGTCATTTTTATACCTTCCCCAGGTGAGTGCTTGCTTACAAATTCAAGACCACCAAAGCAGTTTGTATTCAGTCACTTCATTCTGCACTGAAAGCAAACAAATATTCTCTACTCAAACAAAACATATACCACTCTTGCTCATCTTAGACTTCTCAGCAGTAATCTTTCTAGTTTCAGGGAACAGCATCTGTCAAAGACTTACCAAGTGTTTAATCAGATCATGGTTCTGGAACTGTCAAGAAATCTAGAACTATCTCTGTTAGGAAGCAAAAATATTGATTAAAAAGTGTTATGAGTTTGAGATTTTTCTCCATGATGTCAGCATTTCAGTCACCAAAGTACCAGCAGATAACAACTACCCACGAGAAGACTTCCACAAATCTTTCTTCTCTTACTACTAGAAAGGCTGCCATCTGTTGAAAGAACATACTTCATGTAAGCCAAAAGATGTGCAGCTTCCAAAAGCCACTTAGCAAGGACGTCAGACTAATTTGAAAAGTCTAACTGCCTGCCCTGATGAGCTCCAAGCAAATTTCTGTACATTTTATCAATGAATCTTCCCAGTTCTACAGAGAAAACTACTCTTCAGTTGATCCAAATTTTGACTCGAGATGGATAAGGGTCCTTCCTCCTCCCAGTTTACCTGAATCTGTTTACTTTACCTACCACTGCCTAATATACACATGGACAAATCATGTAGAGTAAGGATTGTATCTGTTTACGTACAACTACCTAAGAACTTATTTTATGTCTTTGATTCATGTTAAATTGATGTTAAAAAAAATTCAAGAGGCATACTTGTATTATATGACTGCCACAAGGCAGGGCTTTTAACATTATTTTAAATAAAACTGATTGTTAACAAAATGTTGGCACAGTGAGACATACAATAAAAGTCATTCTTGGGATCATAAAGATTTCTTAGTAGAGAAATTTACTTTTAGAGAAATGCTGGAAGGGTTTTACTGCTTCTCTAAATAAATTAAGAAAACACACACACTTAAAACCACAACTGAAAAAATATATTATAACATATTTTGCTTTACCCACATGCAAACAAGAGAAATTATCCTAGAAGGAAGGGAATGAGAGGTCAAAGATACTCCAGCATTCTTAATCAGGATCTTTTTATAACACTGCAATTTAACAGAAAATACTATTTAAGCTTTAGTATACAAATATTTCTTTCCTGTTATGAGAATACAAAGCATTTTACAATGATGTTTTGTTTCATAAGGTAGATCAGAGTAGAATCTCTGTATTCTAGAATGCATCTATTTTGATTCTCGATTTTCATTTCAAAACTTAGAGAACATTGCCACACGTGAAGGAGAATGTCACTACAAACCTAGAGAACCACGTATGACATACAGACACTCAGATAATCTGAAGGTCCAAGCCACAATCCAGAAAAAGCTGCACTTTGCAGTCTGTTACTCCTACAAGGAACTCCAAAAATGAAACATAACGTGGTATTAAAGCATGGGTTCTAACGTCAGCTCAACTTAAATAAGAAACAAAGCAATGTCATGTTTTGATATCAAGTTATTTTACAATTAAAAATGAAAAAGAGCTTCTGAAAAATAAAAACATTTATGACAAAAAGTGGTCAAATTCACTCTCTAAAGCAGTCCTTCCATACAGCAGCACTTGAAAACGTGGAAAAGAAATATACAAGCTAAATCAAGCTTTCCAAATATTTGCATGTACTGCCAAAAAAGTGATGATGATATCAATATCAAACATAGGAACTCCTTCACTGTATACACTAAGCCACAGATGTACACAGGCACAATTTTCATTCAAGCCAAACCATGCATATTGATAGAAGAGCTAAAGTTGCCAATGTAAAGGGAGTAAGAAGGGCTTACACCTTATGGCTGCCAGAAAATAAAGAGGGCAGAAAAGGAATCTTAGCATTCCATATTCTTGCAAATAGTAATATATTATGCCACACAAATCATTGTTATGCTATCCATTAGAGAGAAGAGAAAGAAGCAAATAAATTACACAGTAAAACAAGACTCTAGATGCAAGCAAGAAACAACTGTCAGTTCTGCATAGTACAACTCTTTTGTCTGCGTAGAAGTAGCCACAAGTCAACTTAAAAAAAGAGATTTAGTATTACCAGACTGTACATTACATTGAAAGAGTGTATGAAGTGATAAAGAGTTGTTTATATGCAGATCTACACAACAGAAAGAAATCCAAATAAATAATGGACATGTAGGCAAAACAGCCTTCTTACGTGATGTATTATGTTAAGTACGATATAAAACAATTTGCCACTTTTGGTCCATTCAACAAGTCAACAAAATGCTGCCAATACCACCCATTTCTTACATTTACCTCACTTCTGTACTTGAACAAAGGATGCTACTAAAATGTACTTGCATACAGTTGAAATACCTGCAAGGTCACCTGCTTGGTATGTATTCAAGCATTATAGCAACTTGCATCATCAACATCATTCCACAGATAAAGGAAAGAAGGCAATGATGGACACTATATTTCTAAGCACACATCAATCGTAACCAACAACCTCAAAATCAATTTAAAATATATTTTCTTCATGAGGGCCTGATCTGATTGCAGCTACATACAAACCAGAAATTTCTTAGGGAAGATACTCCCTGCACTTATGAAGATTTCATGTATCAAAGCAAAAAGTCACTTTTACTCTTAATTCTTCATTTCTCATCTTGATTCTCCAGAACTAGAAAATTTCACCCACAAATATATACAATTTGTCTTATAATTCCTTATGGCTTCCTCAGTCATCAACCTCATAGATCTTTCACAGAAGCCCTGCAAGATCCTATTAACAGAAAACTACCCTTACTCTCAGAGGTTTAACCTTGGAAGCAAAGGGAGATATGTTCCAGAACTTCTACTGTACACCCAGAAGCACTCCTTGCCTCAGTGCCAAGTCATACATGCCTTGTAACTGAGTGACACATCCAGAACTATGAGCAGTGTGGTCACATAGAAGGTACTCCTGCCTACAGCAGGGCTCTTTAAGTTATTTAATCTTTAAGGTCCCATTTGTCAGTGCAACAAAGCATAAGTGAGACCTTACCTTTCAAATCAAGCAGACAAAAAACTGCCACCACCTGGCCCTTGCCACCTGCTTTTAGAGAGTTCAGATAGGCCTCCCTTCAACGTGCATTATTTACTTTACTCATTTCCCTAAGAGTACTGATGTCTGGAATGAAATTTCATAATATTATGACTCAAGCACATCATTATTAACATTTCCATATGAAATTAAGATTTCAATCTCTGAATGACCTCAGCTAATCATTAGACTTAGAAAGATAGTTGATTTCCTCAGCTACATCTAAAAAAAAAAAAATTATATTTTGTCAATTATAACAGAAGATATTTAAGATGCAATAAGAATTTTACAAAGACTGAATTGCAAATCTAATCTTTCCTAACATATTTAGGGTCAGCAAACCCAAGACACGTACTCATACTTGGTAAGTCTAAGCTGCCAGATACCGACAGTAATTTTACAGTAGGTAATATGCGCACTGTCCCAGAAGTAATGCCTCCTGTTTTATTCCATTGGCCCACAATACCAGAGATGATGTTGATGATATTGATGATATGGAAGTAGAGGTTGAAGGTTCCCACCAATACTCCATTTTAAGTTATTGCCATAAGGCAGCTGGCAGCAGAAGGGCAGTTTGACAAGGAAGCAAAGTATGAAACAAAGAGGTGCCATCGATTTCCTCCATGCAGGAAAAATTGTAGCCACTGACATTCATCAATGCTTGCTGAACATTTATGGAGAACAAACAGCAGATGTGAGCACAGTGAAGTAGCGAGTGCTACGTTTTGACAGTGGCAACACCTCCACTGGTACAGATTTTTACAAGAGCAGCATGCAGGCTCTTGTTCTTGCTCTACCAAACAGTGTTATTGTCATCTTTGTATCTGTTGTAATTCCCATGGAAATAAATAGGAGGCATTATTTTCAGAGCGACATACATATGAGCTAAATCAACATTTTACAAAGAGAGAGCCTGAAGCAATATTATTTCAGTGATTTTAAATCAACATATTTACACTTTCAAACAACTTTGAAAAGTGTTCTTGCAGAGTGCTGAGCCACCAGTAAACACCAACAGAATGATATGTGCTTAAACTCTGGGAAGAAGAAAATAATAAAAAAAGACGGTACATTTTGATGATTGCAGATACCCATTAATTTCAGACAGCAGATTTGGTAGTTTATATCTGAATTATTCCTTTATACAGAACAAGCCTAGCACGAAGCTGCTCAGAACTGGATTACCTTAAAGAGAAACGCACGACAGCAAGAAAAACCTGCAGATATTTCCCACAACACCATTATGATATTAAACCCCTAGTAATATTTTGCGGTAAAAACTCTGTACTCCTGTTTGCAAACCAGCATTCAAATATTTAATAAGAAAGTTTAACCAAAAGGCTGACTAAATAAGGCACACAGTACTAGATGGGAAGGAAATGAGTAGCTACATATATTAATTATCACCCTTTATGGGATCACAGGCTTACTCAAGTTAAAATTTAAAGGGCTTAGATTACTTTCTGGTGAATTTTATTAGTTTTCCCCAAGAGGTGCAAAGACTAATGCTGTCACAACAGAATAGGAGAGCGTATACAGCGTCATTACAAGCTGAGTCACCCAAAAGCATTGAATCTTGCTTTATTATAACACAGACTCTTAAATAGTCTCCTGAAACACTATCATTTGTTATGCCATAGAGTGATAACAGCAAGCTGACTTGGTATTACAATAAAATGAAATCTGGTGCATCTGCAGAGTTGTTCTCAGTAGGCAGACCAAGCTCCCTTGCTGGTCTCTTTGGAGATAGCAGATGCAAGCTTCTCTTCCCCTACTGCAATAGAGAAAGATGCAGAACAAAGTTGCTGAGAGCTGTCTTGTTGTTGCTGATGACAATGTTTAGATTTGCCTTCTGAGAGCAATGCTGCAGGTGGGAAGAAGAGGTGGCTGGGCAGATGCCCAAGAATTATAACCAAAATATTCTTCCCTGTGCAGATGTAGCCATCAGCCCACTCTTCCCACCCCAGCTCCTTCAAGTTTTAGAATTACTATCTCTCTACAGCACAAAAATGTTGAAGTTCCATAAAAACTGAACTCCTAAGGGATTCTTGACCGTGCCCTGTTCATACGTTGCCATTTTGGATATCCAATATGATTACTTATTTCCTGCTACCAAGGGTCTAAGCATATAGCGAGTATCAGCTTCAAAACAGAACAGATGTGCAGTGCTCTCAAATAAATCCTATTAATAAATTAATAAATTTACTCTACAGAAGACAGAAGCAAAGCAAGATACTTCAAATTAAGAGCATGACTGGATTTTGTCCACCCCCTCAATTAACAAGCTGTTCAAATATCATCTTCTGTCATGTTTTCTTTCCTGTCTCCATTTTCCCTCTCTCATTTCATGATGGAACCTCTGTAAAAACAGATATTGTTACTCAATAAAAATAGGTATGAGAACCTTGTGTGCATATTATATGAAACAATTTCACAAAACATATTTCTTTCTCATACACTGTCTTCAAAATGGTTTTTAGACGAAAACAACATTTTAAAGGATTTTTACTTTTTCAAGTATTTTTGCATTTTCAATTATTTTCTTTTTTCCTACTTTTTCAAGCGCGATTGTAATCAAATATTTTACACAGCCCCCTTCAGTAAAATTCCACAGCCCTCCATCCCTCCTCACCCCTCTGTGCCCAGTGTTGAGCAAAGGCCATGCCCACAGCCTGCCAGGCTGCCATGTGCCCAAGCCCCTTCCTAAGGGGCAGAGTTGTTCCTTTTGGGGAAACAAATCCAGGAAACAAGGCAGACTCTGAAGTACCAAAAATGGTAAACTTACTGGCTCTGTTTCAGAAAAAAAGAAACAAAGTTTTTCTTATCGTTGTTATTTTGTATTGTTCTTTTAAACATTGTCCAGTTTTGAAATAGAAGTCCTTATGGAGCAACTGGAATTATGCTGAACTTGAGTCCTTCTTCCTGTCCAAATCAAAGTCTGCTGCTTCTCCAACGGAAAGCTGCCTCTGTACCTTCTCTGATGCTGCCTGAAGGCCACAGGGAGCTTGGGGCTGCCTAATTGATTCCTCCTGGACCTGACACAGCAGCTTAGAAGATGCTATTACCAGTCCTGCTCTCTTCCTCAGGACTTTCCTAGAGTCCACTGAGAGCTTGGGGCTGCCTGCTGGACTATTCCTATTGTGCCAACACAGCAACTCAGAGGATGCCGGTCCCAGTCCCGCCTTCCTCTTTAGCACTTGCATCAAGGATCTCAGGGCCATCTACTGGACTCCTCTTGTCCCAGCACAGCAGTTTTGAGGACACCAGATCCAGTCCTGCTTTCTTCTTCAAGACTGCCTACAGGCTGCAGGGACTCAGGGCTAGACTCCACATGTTGTCTTCACACAGCAACTCAGAGGACCCCATCCCAGTCCCAGCCTCTTCTTGAGGGCTCACCTAGAGGCTGCAGGGAGCTCAGGGCCATCCACTGGATTCCTCCCATTGTCGTGGTACAGAAGCATAACAACACCAGTCTCAGTCTTGCCCTCATCCTTGGGACTTGCATGGAGGCCACAGAGAGCTGGGGGCCATCCACTGGACTCCTGCTTTCTCTGTGCAGAAGCTTAGAGGACACCAGTCTCAGTCCTTCTCTTTTCCTCAGAGCTTGGGAAAGAAGAGGTGAGAGGTCTCAAGGAAGGATGAGGACGGGGGACAGAGGAAAAAAAAGGACTCTAGAGAGCAGAAGCTCTTCGGCGACTCTTCAACACCAAGATAGAAATAGAGAGCTCCTGCTGCACCACCAATGGATATAGAGATGTTTCTGGGCAAGCATGATGTGCTTGCCCAGGCCTGATGGCGATAGATCTACTTTCATCTGTTCACCCTGCGGAGGTAGGTACACCTCCATGGGCTCAACATTGCCCTCCAGTGGGTCTACATGCATTGGCTTGAGCTTGCTGCTGCTCTCTAGAAGCTGGAGCTTCTTCGGTGGAGAAGAATCCATCCTCCTCCACAAAAATTCCTAGAATGGGAGGGAAGGATCTAGGTAAAAAGCTCCTGGTCTCAAGCATGTGCTTCCCAGACAAAAGTCAGTCAGCAACTGGTGTTCTGTTGTCAGCACCTCTGTATTTATAGTGGTTTGCAGGGATGTGACTTGTGATATCGTAAGGAGACGGTGATGAGACCCAACAAGTGTTCCATGACAGCCAAAACAGGGCTGAGTTGGGTAGGAGAGGCCATGGCCTGAGAGTTCAAGAGTTAACGCTCCAGTTCCAGAGGGCTATAAGGACTGTGAAGGGTCTTGAGGGCAAGACAGTGGAGGAATGTCTGAGAGCTCTAAGTTTGTTGCTCCCAGAGCAAAGTAGGCTGTGATGAGCCCTCAAGGCAGCTGCAGCTCCTCACAGGGAGCAGAAAGCAGCGCTGAGCTCTGCTCTCTGGTAGCAGCTACAGGACCCTAGGGAACAGAGATGTATCAGGGGAGGGTCATGGAAAGGTTCTGCACTAAAGGGCAGTGGGCATAGCCCCAAGCTGCTGCAGCTGAACAACCATTTGCATTTGAGTGGTCCCTTGTGGAGTCAGAGGTTGGACTTGATCATCCTTGTGAGTTCCTCCCACCTCGGGATATTCTATGATTCTACAGTTTCAATATTTGTCTTGTTATGTAATTAATATTCTGTGCCGAGGTTGGTATTTTGGCTGCACCCTACAAAATGCCTCACACAACCTGAGAACTCAAAATACATCTTTTCAGGTGCTTTTTCAAATTCCTATTTATCTTGAAGACAATGTAAAACACTTCAATTTTGAGAGCCTTTACTGTAAATGTATTGTACCAGTCCAATCATTTGCAGATAGCTTTGGAAGCACTATGGCAAGCACACTGGCCACCAACATAGCCACATAACTATTTATATGCTATGATACTTGGAAACCCTTCTCACAAAACAGAAGTCCACACTGCAGGGCACCATAGAGAGGAAGGCTATTTTTATCCTTAAAAGCTTACATTCACTATAAGGCAGAAAAAGTAAAGGAATACTGACATATGGACAAAGATATAAGGAAACTAAGACAATATCTTCACAACAACAGACTATGCTTTTGAACACCAGCAGTTCATCTCAGCTTCATGTGATTATCACCTTGACTAACCAGCTCCACACAATAAGAAGGGAACATTTATGCTCTGAATCAACAACACCCAACAGTGGCAACAGACCTTCAGGAGGTAAAAGACTACTGTCTTCAAACCAATGACTCAAGCAAGTCACAAAAGATCAATGTGAGATTGTCAGCAGTAACTTATGTTTCCTTCTGTTACTTTGGAAGGCCATACTCATACTCTTTCTGCTGAAAATGAATCTTTCATTTGACATGAATGAAAATAGCAATTCTTACAAGAAGAAGGGAATAAATAGTCTCATTCATTCATCTTCACCACCATCTTGATCACTTATTTATAGACGTTTAAAAGGAAAAACTTCCAGAATGGCTATAAATCAAATACTACTCCTAGAAATTACTTTATCTACAATCCTGTCCACGCTAGGCAAACATATTTAATGCAAATAGTATACATCAATACCTTCTGTTTGTGCTGGTGCACTATTAAAATAGTTTCCTAGAGGCCTGCACCTTGTAAGAACCCGTGTTAGAAAATCCTCATGAAAACAATTAAATTTCAAATTTTCATATATCTCAATGCCAGTGAAGTTATATTTTCTTTTTTATCACTATATAACACAAAAGAGACCAGCAAAAAGACAAGTGACTGATGCAAAGGAAAAAAAAGAAAAAGTAGAGTGAAAATAAGGAAAAACATACTTGGGGATGCCTGAAGACATTCGTTTTGAAAAGGTATGGCTTGGTTCTTTCACTGTTTTTGAAACTCAAGAGAAGAAAGAAAGAAGGAAAGAGAGAAGGACCTGGGGGTCCTGATGGATGAAAAACATAACATGAGCCAGTAGGGTGCTCTCACAGCTTGGAAAGCAAATGGTATCCTGGGCTCCATCAGAAGAGGGGTGGCCAGCAGGGACAGGAGGTGATTGTTCCCCTCTATTCTGCTCTTGTGAGGCGCCATCTGGAGTACTGTGTCCAGGCCTGGAGCCCCCAGTACAAGAAAGACAGGGAGCTGTTGGAGAGTCAATACAGTAGACTTAAAGGGGGAAATTACTTGCATGTGGATTTACTGCAACAGACTTTTCATTGAGGAAAAAAAGGAGATCAGTAAAAACTAATTTGTACAATGTGTTTTCAAGAAAGGACTTTGTAGAAATAGGTTCTAGAAGTAATAAGAGGAGACTCAAAGATGAGCAAAACTGTTATTGCTTATAACCCTGACAGATTCCACAGAGATGTCAATCAAATATTCAGTGGGAGGGCACTAACACCTTGCTCTCAGCTGTGACTCACTCTGGAAGTAACATTTATGCTCTTAGCAACCTCATTCACTAGAAAGTTGTCTTTCTAACTGGATTTTCTATATACTGACAATTCATTGTCTTGGGACACCAGAAGAAATAAAGGCCCCCCCTTGTTATTTTATTTAATAACGGGGAACATAACTGCACTAAAAATGAGTAAAGGAAACCTTTGCGTACACAGGAGAGAAGGTAGAAAAAACAAGAATTTATGTTTCCTGTTCTCAAAAACAATTTTAAAAGAAACAAACAGCCATTTCAACACCAACTGTAACACGCAAAGAAAAGCGGTCTCAATTGTAGTTCAAAATTTCACCAATGATGCTTACTCTAACAAAACTTGGTTAACACACCACATCTTTCAACACGCTTACTTTCAAAACTTTAATCTTCATAAAGTGCTGTAAATGCATGATTTACTATAGTTTATACACCCTGTAAATGCTTCTGCTCAAGATGATGCTCACTCTTATATCTGACATTAATGGTTCACCACTAGTACAGGAATCTCTACAAGACACATGGATCTGAAGAAAAATCCCCCTCCACTAACATGCTGCTTTACAATCATAAATATTTGAATCCTTAAAAAGCCTTCAGAGACCAAAGTTACTTCCCACAGTTTAGAATCAAGAATAGATCCTTTCGCGAGTTCTGGCCAAAAAGGTTTTACATGTTGTATAATCAAAGAATATACAGGTGTTATAGCTAAGAAACATACCAGAGAGTTCGGCTAAACAGATTACTACACCAAAAAATGATAGAAGACTTACCCTTATCCAGGGCTTGCTAGAAAACTCCAAAAGCAGGGATCTCCAGAAAGAGATCCTTCCCCAGTGGCAGCCAGCTCTTAAATGGGGTTTAGGAGAGGTGCAGCCAGGCTCCACCCCTTCCAGCAGCACAGCTGAATTGCCTTCACCTGTGCTCCTGTGGCTGACTCATTGCTCCATCAGGTGATCAATCAGAGGTTCAGGCCATGATTCAGCAGTTCCCATATATGTATCAATGACCAAAGTTTAATAAACAGTCCCCCACATCAGCCCGAATTCTTAATTAAGTAGAAACTTACACAACTGAAAAAAACCCTTTACATACAGTCTCACAATTTATATATTCACCTCCTGTGCGCAAATGTCATGATAGTTCTGAAATGCGAATGAAACCTGAACTTTAAGTTCGGCATGTAATTCATCATTTGGGTATTTTCAACAAAAAAAGTGTGCTACAATAATTACGGCTACTCTGATTCTCACTGGCTTTCAAGAAATTTAAAATATACAGTGACTTCCAAACTAAGGAAGTTCTTACAAGGCAACGCAATAAAACTAGACTACATCACTTTGATCCTCCAAATCCATCTCAAACTTGCCACATCCCTTTGCACTGTCAGTTGACAGCATTTCAAGTATATATAAGTAGCTGCACATCTTGAACATAGTACTTCATATACAATTTCATTGTTTTAGTTAAAACTTATCATTGATCGACAAATATAGTAAGCCTGTATGAAGCTAACATAAAAAGCACTCAGTTTGCAGACAAAAGCATCTGACAGGTGAAAACCACTTAACCACTGCATATGAAATTCCTTCAACTTAATATCATATGTAAGATCTCCCAGATGCAAACAATTTTACCACTTAAGTTTTGTAAAGAGAGCGTGAAACAGTATACCTAAACTGCATATAACACATGTAGTGCAGACATACCAATGCTACAGCATAGACAGATGTGAGCAAATCCAGATTACCAGAAGGAATCTTTTCACAGTACCTTGGCCAAACCAGGCAGCTTTGCAATACTTGTCCGCCATTGATACAAAACCGTTTCTACATGTTGCCATTTGTAACTACAGCACCTCCACACCACTCCATGCAGTATAAGCACATCCTAAGGAAACACCGGACCTCAAAACCACTGAAACAGTGACAATAACAATGAGGTGGTTTTGACTGAATATAAAAAACAATTTCTTTAGATGTCGGTCAAGCACTGGAACAGGCTGCCCAGACACATGGTAGAATCCCCAGCCAGTGTATTTGGCACACACGGACATGACACTAAGGGGCACAGTTCAGTGATTGGACTCAGTAGGTCAGGCTAACAGCTGGATTTGATGATCATGAAGATTTTTTTCTAACACAGTTGATTCTACAATGATTTTTTACCCTACTAGCTCTTACACAAAACGAAGAGAGCTCTTCACAAATTGATGACATAACCACACATAACTCCCTGCTACTGTTAGTAATTAACACTACTTAACACCCTACAAATGCACAAGAGCTGTCTAGAAAAACAAGCACAAAAGCAAGAGATTGCTTCAATGCTACAGTTTTAACCAACAGATTACTCAGGATTTGTTAAGGTCAGACACACAGATAGGAGATTTCTACTATCTTAAATATAAAACCTTAATTTGGATGGCAAAATAATTTAGAAGTTTTAAAAGGTGGAATAGTCTCAAAGAACAGCCCTTATTTCTCTAAAGGAGAGTTATCACCACACTGCACAAACTTTTCTGCTGGATAGATAGTAAATCATAGGTGTCAACCAATTACTTAACTCACCTGGCCTGACTGAGGGGATAAAAAATTAATGACCTCCTCCACCATCACTGGTATGTGCAATCTTCCAAAGGTTTTGTTTTCTGTACTGTGAAGCAACTCTTTAGTTTCACTTTCCTGTGTAGTTTGCTCCGTTAAATCATATTCAGAAAGCTGTTTTACTGAAGAGTAGATCCTTCTGGCCAAAACAGCTAACTTGTCTGGATTCAGCTTTAAGTTGCACAGAAGCAGACACTTGTTAACTTGGCACAGACTCTGAGATAGCATTTTGGAGTTGATCATCCTAGAAAAAACAGATGTTGGGAATTACTTTGATAACTATTTAAAACATTAAGTGTTAAAAAAAAAAAAAAAAAAAAAAAAAAAGCCACACACAAAAAGTGCAAATGCTGCAAGTACATTTCACAAGATAGGAGGCTTTACAGAAATGCCATCTCAGCAAAAAGGCTCTGATAATTTAACTTCTTTTCAGCAATTTGAAGGCCATCTAACAATCAATCACATCTAAGTAAATAGAGCTTTATTTTCACAAGCAATACCTTCATTTCCTTTACATTGCTAGGACTTTATCAATGTTCAAACATCTTGAGAGAAGCCCCTATTAAATGACTAACCACACTTGAGCACAACCAGAACAGTAGCTCAGCTTTCATTTTGTTCTCCTACGTCCTGCCACGCACAATGAGGCACTTGCTCTGAATGGCAGCACTTAGGTTGCCAAGTTTCCTGTATTTCTAGTTGAAATGGGAAAAGACAAATCGTGCCACTGGGTTTTTAACACGGTTATGATTAGTGTTACAACCTACATGTGTGGTAAAATTACAACAGAATAATTCAAAGCAGATTAAAAAAAAAAGCTGAAGGAAGCTGAAGGTTAACATAAGTAAGATGTTATTTGCATTTTTATGAGCTCACATCTGTTGTTGTGTCATATTTCACACTCTCTCTTGCCACACAAAAAGAGTGCATACTTTAGCCAAAGGCCCTTTGAATAAAGGCTATCCTACTTTCATTGCATCGCATTTGTAAGCATGTATCAGCCTCTAACCTTGAACAGAGGACTTCAAGTCCTTTGCAAGCCCTTTGGGGAGTTGGACTTGATGATTCCTGGAGGTCCCTTCCAACTCCTACAATTCTGTGATTCCACAACAAACCCCAACACCTCTATAAAAGCTAACACAGAGGTGGGGAGAAGATCAGTGATAATCTAACTCACACTGCCTTGCTCTACGACCCCGGGAAGCATCTTCCTTACCCAGAGCACGGCTCACAATCACTCATCTATGAACTGAGGAAACTTTTTGTGTGCTTTCAGTCGCAGGATACAGCAGAAGGCTACAAAAATGATTAAGGGCCTGCGGCATCGCTCTTACGTGGAAAGAGCTGGGGCTGTTGAGCCTAGAGAAAACCGAAGAAGGATCTTATATCGAGCAGGCCTAGAGGTCCGCGGCTCTCCCCTCACGCAGCTCCCGCCCACCGGCCCCGCACAGCACGCAGAGCTACAGAAACCACCCTCGCCACGCGCTTACCCGCTCGCGCCGTCGCTTTGATGACGTCACGGCGGCGGCGGCCAATGAGGAGGCGAAGGGGGGGCGGCCGCTGGCGTTTGAATTCGGCGGCCGGGCTGGGCGGCGGTTGGCTCGGCTGCGGCGCTGAGGTGAGTGGCCGCTCCAGCGGCATGGCGGGCAGGGCGGGCGGGGCTCGGGGGCTTACCGTGCGGTTTTGTCCGTGATCTGTGTTTGTTGTCGGCCCTGGGATATCTTTCTTCTTTCTGAGGTGAAGAGCGAGGCCTGGAAGGGCGGTCCTTCGTTAGTATCTGAGCGTTGTGGGGCCTATAATCAAAAGGCCCCTGAACCCTCCTGCAGGACGAGAGAGCTGCCTGCTACTATGCGAGTGCTCTGAAGTGAAGGAGAACTGCAGGTGGAACGGTAGCTGTAGTCGGAGGAATCAGACTTTGGCTTTCCCAAGGGAGGCCTGCTTAGCTGTGTACTGTTAAGTCGTGTTTTCAGGCCAGTTAACAGTGCTTCTCAGAGCTTTGTGATGGTTCCTGCAGCTGACTGAGTGTAGGGCAGGGCTAGCACAGGTGTGTAGTTTGACTTAAACTGCAAACTGATGGCTGTGGGGTGACCTCATTGCAGCCTTTCAGTATTTAAAGGAAGCCTACAAACAGGAGGAGACTAAACTCTTTGAAAGGGCTGATAACTTCAGGACAAGGGGAAATGGTTTGAAGTTGAGGGAGGGAAGATTTAGGTTGGGTATCAGGGGGAAATTCATTACTATGAGTGTGGTGAGGTATTGGAACAGCTGCCTAGAGAGGCTATGGATGCCCCATCCATTCCTGGAGGTGTTCAGGACCGTGCTGGATGGGGCCCTGGGCAGCCTGGTCTGCTATGAAGTGTGGTGGCCCTGCATGTGGCAGGGGGTTGGAGATTCATGATCCTTGAGGTTCCTTCCAACCCTGGCCATTCTGTGATGATTCTAATGAGGAAATTATGTTTCAAGTTTAAGGCCTTTTGCTTTTATTGTTGATTGCAGGAAGGATTCAGCTGCTTGGTCTGAAGGAGCCCTGGAAGCAGAGAAGAGAGAGCATGTCTGCTGCTAAAGAAGATGATGTCTGTAGCCACATGAAAGTGGTTGTCCGAGTCCGTCCAGAAACTCAAAAGGAAAAAGATGGCAACTTTGCTAAAGTTGTTCATGTTGTTGACCAGCATATATTGGTGTTTGATCCGAAGGAAGAAGAATTTAGCTTTTTTCATGGAAAGAAACTGACCCACAGGGATATTAATAAAAGAACAAAGAAAGACCTTAAATTTGTTTTTGATGCTGTTTTTGCTGAAAATTCAACCCAGTTGGAAGTTTTTGAGCATACAACCAAAGGTGTACTTGATGGCTTCTTAAATGGATATAATTGCACAGGTATCTTTGCTATATGCCTCTTTTCATTCACTAAATTCTTTGGAGGATCTACACTTGTATCTGAATGCTGCAGAGGCCTTAGGGATCTATGTTTGAATAACTAGTTGTAATTTATAGTTATGACCATCTTGTTGTATGTGGAAGGTAGACTAGCTATGTTATGTTTTGTAGAAGACTTTGTGATAGGGTTGTAACAAGCTTCAGAATTTGATCTGAAATACATGTGCTTGTGAAGAGTATTCAAGGAAGAGTTATTCAGCCAGAGGTAGTTTCATTGAGTGTATTAATCTATTTTGTCAACTTAAGCTTTCAAAAGTTTGTTTTTAACTGTCAAATATAACACTGAGGTAATGCCTTATGTATTTGCAATGAGTTGATAGTCTAGGGTTAGGAGAGTAAAGAAATATCTTTTACTTCAACTGCTTGTGAATTAACTTGGAATTAAAAACTTGAAAATATGTGACTCTTGAGATAGCTTTCTGATTTCTGTTGTAGAAAGCGAATATTAGGTAAGAAAGTTAAATAGTTTGTGAAAACAGTGGTATAATATGATGGGGGATATGAATGTCCATTTGAAGTTTGTTCTTGTTTGGCCTACTGATACCAAGTGTATCTTTTCTGTTTTTTTTTTCCTCTTAATGTAGTGCTAGCATATGGTGCAACAGGAGCTGGAAAGACTCATACAATGTTAGGCTCCCCTGAAGATCCTGGAGTGATGTATTTAACCATGATGGCACTTTATAATTGCATGGATCAAATAAAAGAAGAAAAAATATGCAATGTTGCTGTGTCTTATTTAGAGGTAAGTTAGCTCCTGGATTTAGTATGCTGCTTTTAAGAAGGCATAATTTTATAAATCAAGTTAAACTTTTTATTTCCTCTGTCATCATACTCATACTATTCTGGGACTTTAGAAATGTATCCTTGATGGGACTGTAACTGAATAGTGCTCAAATTTGATGTTACTAATAGATACCTGTTACTGTCTTGTGTCTTCCAAAAAAGGCCAATCTCTTCTAACACATTCATTTCTCATTCTAGTAATACCTGTCCTGCAAATTAGTTAAGCTCCTTGCTCCTTAGTTAAGTTCCTTCTGTCTGTTAATGGGTACAGGAAGATACTTTGTCAGGGATGTTAGCAGTAATTTCCTGTTAACACTGAAATTGCACAACTAAAAGATGGTTAATTCCTTTCCAGTAATATTCAGTTTGGTTTTACTGTATCTCAAGTTAAAGAAATGCTTCTGTGAGGACTGCTATGGTACTGTTTAGCTCACTACAAAAAATTATTTTGGTCTTTGCTGCCGGCTTCTCTTCTCTTTATCTTTTTGGCATTGCTTGTCTGTTCTTGCTAGTACCTATCTTTGCATTGCTGCAAAGCAGCAGTAGTAGAATGACTGTTACATTCTAGCCCCCATTAAGTCAAGTGGAATAGTAATTAGCACTAGGGGAGGAGAGTGAAGAAGAGGAATTAAGCTGTTACACAGACACTGGTTTATTCTTATCACAGAATGTCACTTTGTCTTAAAATAGTAATGAAGAATGAGGTTGCCATTCAAATCCAATCCTGTCAAGTATGACAGGGTAACTTTTCTAAAGAGATTTTAAATTCCTTCTCAAAGGTGTACAATGAACAGATCCGTGATCTTCTGGTCAACTCAGAACCGCTGGCTGTTCGGGAAGATGCTCAGAAAGGGGTGGTGGTTCAAGGGCTAACATTACATCAGGTATGTAAATAGGTGCTCAAACTCAGGAGGCTCCACATTATTTGAGGTCAAATTTGCTTGTGATTGCACAGTGAAGTTGCTTGTGACTTAGTAATTCTTGTGGGTTTTGTTTTGTTTGTTTCGTTTTTTGCAATCATCAGGAGTAACGTAATAACC
Organism: Lagopus leucura; assembly: GCF_019238085.1. Taxonomy (NCBI): domain Eukaryota; kingdom Metazoa; phylum Chordata; class Aves; order Galliformes; family Phasianidae; genus Lagopus; species Lagopus leucura. The sequence goes on along the minus strand of NW_024962284.1, from coordinate 2,996,086 downwards.
TGCAAGCCTACTAAATAATTAATGCATGTTCTGAAAAAGCTACTGGTGTTGTTAAATAGAAATTGATAAACATTTGTCTTTGTTACCCAGCAGACACTGCTGGTTTGATGCTTACCTTCAGGTTGTGGAAAGCTTGTTGTTTTGAGAAATAATCTTAGTATTTCTTAAAGGACTTCACTGTTTTCAATGTTATGCATGAGTGTTCAACACTTCTGCAAATCTTGTGCCTAGAACTTGAGTTTTTCTGTTTGTTTGATTTTTTTTATTTTTTTTTCTTTTTAATGAAGACACTAAAAAAAAGTGCTGTTTCCAGACAAGCACAGCAACTTCAAAGTTGTTAATGCAACCTCATTTCCCAATCTGATAATTAATGTCATGGACCTAACTTTTTTCTTCCTGCAAAATTTTGGAGCCTGTTAAATGCTATGTAGTTTCCAACTTCGACGTGCAACAAACAATGAAGGCAGGAATTGGGTTAGTTTGGCTCATCCTTTAAAGGCCTGCTCTTCCTATGCTTGAGTTTTGCCTGAAAACAGTACTATATTCATGTTTGAAGCATTAATGCAACAAAGATTAAGGCGTTCTTAGGATTTCTAACTATGGATAGTACTTGCAGATTTAAGGGTTTTTGTTAGGTTTTGTTTTGGTTTTGGCTTTCAGAAGTCTTTTCAGTTTCTGAAGCTCTTAAGTACTTTTCATGCTTTAACGTTTTCAGCTGAAAGTGTTTGAAGGGCCTCAATTCCAAAACAGCAATTACTATTAACTCTATTTTCAGGTACCTTGGTTTTCCTTTAAGGTGATTGATGATTTTTTTTTTTTTACCATTTTAATATCTATCTAGATAGATAGATAGATAGATAGATAGATTATTTTTTCTATCTATCTATATATATAGATAGATAGATTATATAGATTATATAGATATATAGATAAGAATCACTGTAAAATCTTTCAAGTCTTATACAGCTAATGAGAAAGAGGGGTGAAAAAAAAGTACTTACCCTGTGCTCTATTTTTAAAGCCAAAATCAGCAGAGGAAATCCTTCAAATGTTGGATTATGGGAATAAAAACAGAACACAACATCCCACAGATGTGAATGCCTCCTCTTCTCGTTCCCATGCAGTCTTCCAGGTAAGATGATACAGCAGATGTACACCAGTATTTCTATAAGTTTTACTTGTTGCCTAAATTTGAATACAATGGAAGCTTTTAAATGTACATCTATATGTCTCAGACCTTAATTTTAGTGCTCAGAGCTAAAAGTCTTCCAGTTCACTGTTCATACTGAATAGAGTTGGAAGCAAACACGAGGAAAAGCTTTCTAATCCCAACTTCAGTCTTTAGAAATATCTTTTCTATAAAACCGTGGTTTTGAATTAAGGATATGCTTCGATATTGTAGATTTACACTTTGGAAGGCCTTTGAGTGCTTTCTGCTTTTATGCTTCTCTAATGTTGCTCAGCATTCTTGTATGAAAAATATTTTACAGAATGTCATTATTCTTTCTATGAAGTGAACGTTTCGAATGCTACTTTTCTGTTATTTGGTTTTGCATTGATTCAGGTTTTCTTTGTATTTGAGTGTGTGGCCAGTTTTAACACAAACTAGGATTTAAGCAGATACATGCTTGAACCATGAAAATGAAATGCATGTTTCTAGTTTCTGTAGGTAAGGTTTTTACAGACACTGTACAAATGTGCTAGTATTTAAGAGCTCTCCAAAGATTACTGCTGCTTGCACACTATTACAGTGTCCTTCCAACTGCAATACAAACTGGTACAAAAAAATTATTTAAAAATGGGTCCTGTTAGCTAAAGCTTGTTGATACATTGGCTGCTGCCTATGGCAAATCACATTATCTTCTATTATGTACATGTTGCTCTTCTGGGTTGAAAAATATTACAAAGCAACTTGAGCTCTTGTCCTGGCATTACAGCTCTATTATTATTTAACTGTTAGACAGTTGTTAACTGTACCTGCAAACTGAGGCCATGCTTAATAATGATAGGCAGAAGTTGACATTATCATTTAGATGATGCAAATACCAATAGCTGTAAAATAAGTACTCCAGATCTAAATTTCAGTCATTATTATTGACAATAAATAACAATAAATGTTTGACATATTTACGTATTTCTGAAGTACCTAACAGTAAAATTCCCTCACTAAAAGTGTTGGTTTTCCTCTAGCTTAGGCTTCTGTTTCAAATTGTCCTTTCTCATTTCCTCAGATTATGTGCCTATGGTCATCAGTTCAAAGCAATGAATTCGTACTGAATTGGGTGGCTTGATTGCTGCATGGTCACCCATGTGTGCAGCTTTAATAAGGCACAAAGCGCACTGCCACAGACTGAGGTCAGAGCACAAACAGCTGATTTCCTTGTTTACTTGGGGCTGGAGTGTCTTATCCTCACTTTTATTTGACAGCAAAGAGTTCAGATTTGTTTCATCAGACAGGCTTAGCATTCATCTCAGTTCATTTCTAAAAATGGCAAGCAATTAAGTAAATTAGGTAGCTGTTGCAGTCTAGTGGTATTTTTAACAGGAAGGCAAGCAATTAAGTGACTAGAGATGCTGGAGTGTTCATCTTCTCCAGCCTGCATTCTTTGTTTACTCTGGCAAATTGATCTCAGTGTAGGTATATTTACTCATTAGCAAAAATTGCTTAAGTACCCAATGAAATAAACTGTATTGACAGAATGAGTATGTTTGTACTGTACTGTAATTTTGTTGGAATGTATGACCAGAAGAAACATCCTGTGTGGAGACTTGATCTTTCTTTAAATGCGTTGTTGCAGAGTAACTCTCCTTAGAGAACAGGTTGGAACAAAAGTGCTTGAAGGTGAATGGGTTGTTAATTATTGGCGATAAAGTAAAAACATAATGAATTGAAAGATCCTATTGAATCTACATGTTGTAGGAACAAAAAATTCCATTTCTGTGGATGTATGCATAAAAAGCAAGGTAGGTACCATTCGGGTACCTACAAGTATCTTTCATTTTGAATGTATATGAATATACTCTAAAATGGTATGGTGCATCAAAGAGCGCAAGTAACACTGAAAAGATAGTTTACAAAATACTTCTAAAGAAAGCATTTGACTTGAAAGAAATAAGAGGTAGTGTAAGCTTATGCAGCTCACGTGTATGGTTTTTCTCCAAATCCATTTGCAAGATGGTTATTGCTAATAGCTTTCTTATGACTTCTGAAACTAGTATAGTATTTCTCTGAACTCGAGAAAAGGGACAGATTTATTTTTTAACTAATCTATGTGGGTTCATCCTCTGTTTGTTTTTTCCTGGTGTCCTGGTGGTGGTGGTGGCGGGCAGAGCAGCCATGATAGCATAAAATGCTCTGGTTGTGTCTTAGTCCCCATAAGCCACTGCAGTCAGCTAGATGGAATGCTTGACAGAACTTAATATTCCTGGTTAAATGTCTGGATAGTCTGACTTCCTCACAAAGTGAAGCATCTCAATATGGAGACTTGACATTGCCATGTCATGGCTCTACAAGCATGTTCAGCAGTGTAATCAGCAGTGCACAATTCTTTCACAAGAACAGTTTGATTCTATTCAAGGGTGGTGTCAACAGGTTACTGTAGGTAGCAAGACGTGTGTGTGTGTGTGAGTGTGTGTGTGTGTGTGCGCATGCTTGGTAGTGTTCCTAATACGCTTCTTCTCTATAGTGAGATAATCCTGAAATTTTACAAGCTATCAATAAAGACACTGAATTGCTAACTAGGAAAGCTTTTACCTTACTGCTGGAAGTCATTCTTTGTTTTGTTAGATAATTGTGTATCTCAACGGTGTGATTTAAGTAAATATCTACTATTGTCGGTTTTCATAGGAAGACATAAGGCATTGCAGCATTGGATTAGTTGTTCATTTAACAATGAATGGCCTTTTTCCACAGAAGTGACTTGATGCTTGAGGTTGTGAGGGGGAATATGTCATTTATACAAATGTGTGTGTGGGAAATAATAAAAATGAGTTGTTTAATCTTAATACTACATTCTGCACATGACACTTAAATGGGATGATGCTGTCAGGAGCTACATTGATACAACATAACTGAAAGTTTCAAGTTTAAACTAATGAGTATTGCTTTAAGCTAAGTAAATTCACAGCCGTACACTTCTTAAATTTAAAGGGGGGATTTTAGGTACTTTGTCTACCTGTGGTCCTTATTAGCAGCTCTGGCATCTCTAAGAAATCAGTACAAACTAGTCAGCTCATACTGTAAGTAATTGCTTATGTCAATTTGCAGCTATTTCCTTTATTTACACAACACTGAAAGGGTTCTGTTGATGAATGAAGAAACAGGGAGGATTGTGCTTTGGGGCATTTCCTATATATTTTGGATTTTTATAAAAGCTTGAGTCATAGAACATGATTTGGCTGTCACTCCACCTTTCTCTAGTTGACTAATGGTTGTTAACTGTATATTGTTAGAGTGTTACCAGCCTGGAATAGCTCCTTGACAATAAAAAATACAGAGAAATGGCTTTTCTCTCTTGTTCTATGTTGATCTCACTAAAATGGTACAATGGGTCTTGATTGTATTGTTTGATGCAGAAATATTTACATTTGGTATAGACTTGTTTACTCCCCCACAGTGCAACGTGACAGAAAATATGAAGGGCAAAGAGGGGTAGGTTGGGAAACCATGTGGTTCAAAATAAAGGCAGTCGAAGGGGGACAGAAAAAGTTACTGCTCTGGAAAAATGCAACCAGTTCTGTCACTGGGTAAGATGTTCCATGGAATATATCACTATTTGGGTGAGGTCTGCTCTCTGAGTCGTGTCCCCTCCTAGCTTCTTGCCCACTCAAGCTGACTGGCTGGAGTGGAGCAAGGGCTGACTAAGCAATGGAGAAGGCTTTCATGCTTTGTCAGTACTACTCAACAATATGAAAACATTAGTGTTCAACTGTCCTAAATCTGAAAGACAGCAACATAAGAGCTTGTACGAAGAAAGTTTACTACTTCTCAGCCAGATACAGTATACAACCATACTCAAATTTTTTTTTTTCCTACCTGAAGCAGGTGAATTTGAGGAGTCAGAAATGATGTTCCACTAGGACAGATTGCCTGTTGATGAGTATGGAAAGGCTTAACTTAGAATGCAAAAGGATTCCAATGAGAATTTCTGACGATGTTAGAGTAATAAGACGCTGCATAGTGGTCAACTAACTTTTTTTTTTTTGCCTTGTAGATTTACTTAAGACAGCAAGACAAGATAGCTAGCATTAGTCAAAATGTTCGCATCGCCAAAATGTCCCTCATTGACCTCGCAGGATCTGAACGTGCCAGTGCTACAAATGCTAAGGGAGCTCGTTTTAGAGAAGGAGCAAACATTAACCGCTCCCTGCTAGCTCTTGGAAATGTCATTAATGCCTTGGCAGATCCTAAGGTACGTGGTGCTTTCCCAAACCGTCTTCGACTTCTAGTCTTGTGGAAATGTTTTTGTACATGATAAGCATTAAGTGTTGCATCTCTTTGACTCTTATTGTTTGTTTGTAACTTCCTCATTGCCTGTCACCATGGAGTATATCAGAAAATGTATGTAATAGGGCCTTTATTCTCTTAAGAAATAGAGCCTCTGTAGACTCTGCTGAGGGGTGGGATAGGGAGGGAGTTGTTTTATTAACTTTTTAGTTACTGAATCATCTGATGTAGCTTAATTTTAGCCACGTGAGCTTTGTTGCTGACAGTAACTTCCATATGAAAGAGAAACAATGTGTTTTAAGTATCCTAATTTCATATCTGATTATATCGATGATTGGAATCATTATCCCATGGATTGCCTTAAGGTTTACTTAGATAAACTAAAGGTTTAGGATTTTCCTTCACAAGAAGAGTGTTGAATGAAAATGTCCTATACTGTGTTGCTTAAAATCAGAGCAGAAATCCTAAGGTTTTAAACTGTTACAACAGTTAGGGATTCTGCCCATCATCACAGAATCGCAGAATGGCCAGGGTTGGAAGGGACCTCAAGGATCATGAATCTCCAACCCCCTGCCACACGCAGGGCCACCAACCTCCACATTTCATAGCAGCCCAGGCTGCCCGGAGCCCCATCCAACCTGGCCTTAAACACCTCCAGGGATGGATGGGGCATCACAGCCTCTCTGGGCAGCTGTTCCAGCACCTCACCACTCTCATAGCAAAGAACTTCCCCCGTTATCAACCATGTATGAGTCTATTAGGTTTGATGACGTGCATCTGAACTGTTTCTTGTTTTTTTTTTTTTTCTTACCTCCTAATTCTTTCCATTTTGTGAAACACACGTTTTGCACAGTAACAGAAATTAATGGATAACTTTCTAACCAGTTCATCATCATAATGGAGATTCATTTGAGAATTCTTTTTATTGATTTGGTAAAAGGGCAGTATGTTTTGTACATGGAGACCACCTTAGTAATCTTCAACTTTTAAAGTGAAAAATCAGAAGTATCCTTTTATAGAAGGAAAAAAGAATAGCTACTTTCTGTAATGTGTTTTTGGAGAAACTTATTTCCTTTCTTTCCACCTCAGTTTGTGGTTAAACTAATAGACATCATCTGATTGAATGTGTGTTGTACTGTCAATGGCATGAGAACTTCAAATAAATGTTGAAAAGCAGAATTGAAATGATACAATTATTTATCAACTGCTTTTCAACAAGATGCTGTTTTTTGTGCATCAGGAAAAGCTTTCATGGACATGCTTGCTTTCCTGTTTCTTCTGTAATTACTTTTTTTTTTGTCTTTCTGTATATTTGACTTGATTATTGCAATCCATTTCTCCCCTCCTATTTTTTTTTGTCAAGATTGCTTCCCTAAAGTATTTCATACTGCTGCTAATGTTCCCACCTGTCTTTAAAGAATACTTTCCTTTCTAGTGTTGTCATCGTACCTTGTATATGTCCAAACCTGTCTTGTCATTAAATCTCTTACTAGAGATTGTTGCTGTGTACTTATTTCCTGCATTGCCTGGGAGGGCCTTGCATTTCCTTATCTACTTTTCTAGTGAATGCTATGTTCTCATCTTTGTTTCTCTTATCTTCTGGCTATAAACTGACTTTCAAATAGGCCAGTCAGAATCCTTGTATTTCCTTTGATCTTTTCAAAGTATTATCCTGTTTCAACAAGCTTTTTTTATTTTTAAGCTTTGTCCCTATTCTAGTATTTTGTTGGGTGGGGTCTGTAAGGTATATTTGCTCTGTATGCAAGATGTTACCTGTTAGGTACAAATGTCCAATAGAAAAAAGTATAGGTATTTAATAAAACAGTTTTAAGATAATTGTAACAATGGATGTAGTTAAGGTACTATAAGGTACTTTTAAGGTACTACGTAGGTAAGGATACTATATATAATACTTCCCTTCAGTTACTTTCCATTATAGTCATACAAGGCAGAAAAACAAGAATCAGAGTGTGTCTTCATTGCTCCTATGGATAGGGAATGAATTTGTTGTCTAGTCAACATGATATTTTCAAGAAAATAAACTGCCTCCTTTCTCATCTCCAGAATAATATCCTGCACTGAAAATTTGATATTGAGATATATATATTTATATACAGGAAAGCTTTATTCCTTATTCAGGAATGGCTGCCAAAAATACAACTTTACTTACACAGAGCTACTTCTAAATTTAAAGGGGTTTAATGAATTTTGTTTGTTTTTTATCCTATTGAGTGTTTGCTGGTTCAGTTATTTGTGAGGACTGTTAGCAGAGATTTGAAGAGCAGGGTAGTATGCCCTTCTAGTCAGTAGTAAGTTAAATCTCAACTGATCAGTTAAGGGGATTGCCCTATCAGGCTTTCCTGCCTTTGGCTACAAATGTTCTCTACCTTGCTGGCTGCAGGGTCTTGTTTCCCAGATCACGAAATGCCTTTTTTGTTTTGGGTTCTATATCCCAGTGTTTATTTTGAAGGGGGAGACAAGGTGTGCATTATGGATTTGATTGGTCTTTTGTGCTCTTTCGCCCACCTTGTTTGTGGCAGTAAATTATTCTCTTGATCTGGCTCAGCAGCTCAAGGGAAATGGCATGAACAGTTGTGTGAGAGAGGGACAAAACAGTCTGAATTTTTGCCAAACTCAAATCCACAGCTTGCACCTCTTGGTCAGCTAGCAATTTCTCCTTTCAAATAGGGTAAATGATCAAAGCTTTTATTTCCTGTTATGCTGCCTGGCAAAGCTGCAGACTTCCCCTGCCGTCTTGTTGGGGTAAAAGGCAGAATTTAGAACCTGTACCATTTTATATAAGTAAGATAATTCACGTTGACGTATTCAGTATGGGATTGGGGTACTAATTGCTTCTGTACTATGAGATGGAGAGTGTAAATGTAATGAAGGAACAAGCTTTACTGAGCAAACTCAGGCAGCTGAGTTGCTTGGAGAGGTGGTTGAGTCAATATCATTGCAGGTAATCAAAACTCAACTGGACAAAATTCTTGGCAGCTTGCTGTAGCTGAGAATGCTTTGAGTAGAGGGATCTCGAAAGGGACTTCAACCTCAATCACTCTGAACTGAAATGGTTTGCATAGCCTACTTTTTTATGTTAGTTGCTCACACCATAAGAATTTTTGTTATATTTTCGGACATTGGGAAGTAACCTGAGCAACAATTCTGCTGTAGGGGTATTAAACAATTCTGAGAGGTTTAAAGCAGATTGTAAATGTGATTTTGAGGAAGTTGATTTATGTAAAAGAGATATTGTAAGTCTATTTGTCATGTTTGGTGGTATTCCTGAAAGGGTAAGCAAACACTGAAGCATATGTAAAGTACAGCTGCTTAATACATAACAATGTTTTCTTTATAGAGCAAGAAACAGCACATTCCTTATCGAAACAGCAAGCTCACTCGTTTGTTGAAAGATTCCCTTGGAGGAAATTGCCGAACAATAATGATAGCTGCTGTTAGTCCATCCTTTATGTTTTATGATGATACCTATAATACTCTTAAATATGCAAACCGAGCAAAGGATATCAAGTCTTCCGTGAGTATATTGGCATTTACTGATCTTCTGTCAAAGTGTAGTAATATCTTCTTAGGAGAAGGGTTATTTCTTTCAGAGGACTATTTTCAATTTACTTACCTTTTTTTCCTCAACATTCTTTTGTTGTCTCTTCTTTCTTCATCTTGGTGTTTGTTACTGAGAGTGAGCTGAAAAGATTTTGTCTTCTGAGCCTCAGATATAGAAATAATCTTCAATTGGTGAAATCCACAGCCAGTTTCAGTGTCTTACCATTCTGTATTCAGAGCTCAGTAAAGCACATGAAAGAAGTATCTGAACAGTTGTGCTCGAGCCAGTCCAGCTCTGTCACAAGTAGGATTCAACTGGAGCTGAGAATCTGAATTGAGCTTCTATTGACAAGTGGAAATCCGTTGTGGCTTCCTGTCTTCTGCTCTGTAGTATCTATTTAGACTGTTGTGATTTTTTAAGTGACTTTTTAATAATTCTTTGTACTGTGATACCAAAATTTCTTTTACATACTATGGAATTTTACTGTAATTTCCACTTTTGCATAGTTTTTTATTTTTAATATTTACTGCTGTTGTAAGGAAAACTATATGCAGCAGATGACGTCAATAGCTAAAAAGTTCATTTTTGTGGCCAAGCCAGAAATATATTCATCCCTTTCCTCAGAGTATAGTGCAAATGTAATTATGTAGTACTTAAACACAGTCTGTTTTTATGCAGGGAAATTAAAAAAATCTCCTTCATGAGTTATAATTTGTTTCATTTCTTTAACAGTTGAAGAGTAATGTTGTTAGTTTGGACAGCCACATAAGCCAATATGTTAAAATCTGCAATGAACAGAAGAAAGAGGTACGTTACGACAACATTTTAACAATAGATTATATAATTGCTACAAGCTTGAATTTTAAAATAAAGTTAATGTGATTGCACCTACAGGGCAAATATTGTCCTAATAATTCTGTGTTAAGTTAAGGAATGTTCTTTTTTTCAAAAAGGATATCACTTAGTGCTATTTGTAAATGTGTTGAGACAAATGCACAGAAGGATGGTTTCAAAAATCAAGGGAAAAAATCCAGCTAAAAGGTACCTCTTTTGTTTAAGATCATGATGCTGAAGGAGAAATTGCGAACATACGAAGAAAAAGCAAGCATCCATCAAAGCCAGGATTCTTCTGTAATTTCAAACCATCAGCAAGTGGAAATACAAAGGTAAATTGATCACATGAAGATTTTTTTCTTCAAGACTGGGGTTTTCCTGATTATAAATAATAAATATGTAGTAAAATAATGTATAAGTAATATAAAATAGATAATAATAAAATAATAAAAATATCTGTAGAGTGAAACTACTCTTTCAGTGTTGGTTTTGTAACTCCTAACATTGTTTTACATAGAGTAGTGCAGTACTGCCACTCCTGTTCAGAAAAGCTGAAAAGGTGAATTCAGAAGGCAACAAGTACTTGAGGAAGTGTACTTGAGGAAGTATTTTAACTTACTAGGCAAACTATTCAACAAAATCCTGTGAGATAATCATGTAGCCTGACCATCAAGAAGCTGATTTGACTCACTGACATCATGAACTAGATCTATGGTGAAGGTCTTATATCTATAACTACTTTCTTGTGAAGTGTTTGCTGATAATACTTCTGTCATGTAGATATTATGGTGTGGATTATATTGATACCCATAAAATTTTTGTTTAACTGCTGGTACCAAGAATTTTTGTATGTATGATAGGAGATGGAATCTAACTGGAGTTATGAGCTTTGAGAAGTAAGCATATGATTATTAAAATGTTTCCATGATGGGATTTGTTAAGCTTATCTTTGCCTTCGTTACTGAAATGAAGCTATTTCATTGAGAAGTTAGGTATTTTTGTCCCAAAGCTACCAGTAGTCTTCTGTATAGCTGTGCATATGAAATTGTACCACTGGCAATACAAAAGATGTTTAGGACAAATGTTCTCCTAGAAGCTCATGTTACTCTGTAGGAGTAACAAGTTCATTCTGAGTACCAAAACCTAAAGACTTTGAGGGGGAAAATAGCAACTTTCTTCAATCTCAGATGTATAAACTACTATATTGTATTAACTACCATATTATAACCTCAGTTTTGAGATAAAATTTACGTTTCCTTTTCTCTTGAGTCTTACTCTATTTTGAGCCTATACTTAGCAATATTGCTGTGAAGTTATTTTACCTTGCCTTTAGTTTGGATCTTATTTTCTTATTGTATTAGTGAAAGAACCAACACCTGCAAGTGATGTCTTGCTAAAAACTTTTTAGAACTTGTGTGCACATATGTATAAAAAAATGTATGTTTGCAGACCTGGTAGTGTCCTACTATACAAAAACGAGATGACATTAGTGAAATATTTTCAACTTAAAATGCTCAGGACAGATCTTGTTTGTGTCTGTGTGGGTAGCACAGAGCTGGCTTAGGGTTGTTCACCAAGGTGTTGTTATTCACAGTGAAAAATCACTTCATCTGCTAATAAGATATAACTAACAACTGCCAGCCAGGTAATCAATAGGAGGGAAAAAAAGGCTGGGGGAGGGATGGGGTAGAGAAGGAATAAATCAAGCAACTATTAAGTATATGTAGGCTGCACAGGAGGACAGAAAAAGAATGATAAATGTAACAGTATAGGTTAGTGTTGCATTTGAGTGCTGTGTAATAACACAATATGCTTTAGGAAAGGGAAAAGCGTAATAGAAAGCTTTGTGATAAATCACTGTGGAATAATCTTGTGGGGTGATGCAAGCCCATTCTGTAGGACTTGGAAAACTAGACAGTCCTAGAGTAAGAGAGAACAGTTATTTTTTGTTAATGGGAAACTGATCTTCGTAACCTAAAAAATGGGAAAATAACTTTCTTGTAAGGTATTATAGCTTTAAAGTTATATTATCAATAAACTGGTTAAGCCTAGACTAGTAGAGATAGTATGTTTCTGGGAGAGGTATAGTAGAGTTTCTGTAAGGTTCGGTTTGTAGATTCTAGGAACATGTTATCGAATGGAAATTGATACTCTACTGCATATTAAAAAAATAACAAATCTATATGCAAGTTCTAATGCTGTTGTTTCTGCTCACAGCCAGGTTAACTGTTTTACCAGTAACCTTTCAGGGTGAGGAACAGAGGGATGTGTGAATGCCAGCTTTCAGCAAAGCCACTTAATTTGTTTTTGTGGGCTGACAATGTAGAATGCGTAAATGACAGCAGATGCTGTTATGGCTGACAATTATTTCATCAGTAGTACCCTTCCTGTGAGATTTGGATGGCAGGAACTGGAATTCTTCTTTCACATAGAAACTCAGTCACATTAGTAGGCTGTTCTTTCCTATTGCTTTTAGATTTGTCAACCTTCAAGATGACTTCATGATGTTCCTACCGATCTTTCTGGTGTGACAAGAGAATACTTAAGATATTTATATGTATTTGTTACACAAGTCAGTATATCTATACCTTGAGAAGGTTAGGTTTTGGTTTGAAAGTCTCACTGGGTCTGTCCCTTCATATCTCATCATATATTCATATCTCATCATATATTCCCGACATTTATCCACCTACTTAGTTCAGTTAATACTTTCACTGGCCTCTTGAATGTGTTTTCTACCTGGGAAAACCTTCTGAGATAACAGTAAAAATCCATTTCTTCAAATTGCAGAAATTTGAAAATGTTTACTAAAGTAGTACCCAACAGGATTTCATGGGAATTGAGCTAGTATTAAAATCTTCCACACTCTTAGGGCAGACTTGACTGTTTAGCAACAGATTAGGATCTTGGAGATTTTTCAAGGAAAGGAGGTAATTTTGTTACATTTGTTTGGCTAAACCTAAGCTTGTTAAGGTTCATTGTGTATGTGTTTTTTATCTGCTGAAGGAGAAGAAATTTATTATATATTGTTTAGAGATGTATTGTTAGCATCAAGTGTCTGGATCAAAACCAAAGAAATTACAGCTGTTAGGTATCTTTGGCTGTGCTTGTGAAACCTCTTCAGAAAATAGTTAAGAAATTGTGTAGGGGGAAATGCTTTTACTTACTGGATATTGGTTGTCTCTTCATTCATCATAAAGTACAAGTTTGATATTGGAAAGAGATGGTAAAGTGTCATTCTTATCTGCAAAACGTTAGCAGTTTGGACGAGTTCCTTATTTAACTGTAAGTTTAAGGGGTCATTTAATGGATTACTTTGTCCTGTCTAAATATTACCACTTTTCTACCGTGGCATATATACTACAGTTCTGTGAAGAACATTCTTTGTTTATCTATATTCTTCTCTCTTCTATCTAAATCAGGGTTTTGACTGCTACGGCTACACCAATTCACAGATCCCTAAATTAAGGGTATTTGAAAAATTTTATTAAAGCATACTAAGTAATAGTATTGCATGATGAGGATTTTGAGGCTAAGCCTCAAAAAAAAAAACCAACAAAGATATCTTCCAGTGTGATCTGAAAGGGGTTTAGGCTCACTTGATTACTCTTCTTGCTCTTTCAAACCTAGAAGTCATTCCTGTGCTTTCTGTTGACTAAAGCTAGGATACGTGATGTCTGCCAAACTTTCAAGTCTTCAGCCTATTGATGCTGACCTTGGACACTGACTTTGGTACTGCCACCCATGCGTAGGTCTGTGAGCTCTGAAAGTAGGTAGTCCAGAGATGATTATATCCTGCATGTGCTTACAGGTTCACTCTAACATTAAGTGAAGAATAGGAAAGGTTCTTTCACAGAAATAAAAGTATGCTTACTGAGAAATAAATCCCTCTCAAAGCAGGAGTTTTGCAGAGGCTTCTCTACTTGATACTGTAGCTGGGACACTGATCTTTAACTACACAAAAGGTTCATTTATTGGTACATAGTGATAATAGTTCCTAATAATTACAGAGTGCAGGAGGAGATTCTATTCTGTAGCTTCACTTAAACTGTTTGCAGAATTTTACTGTTGTTAAAATAATAGAATTTGCCATCACTTCTCTGCTGCTGTATTTCCAAAGCAGGTGGGAGGGACTGTGCTTCTATGGATACTGTGGAGGCAAAAAAAAAAAAATTTCAGCTGCTTGTGCAAACATTCACTCATAGGGTGACTGTTTGTATAGATAGTAATAGTGTGAAGTAAAAGCAGTCGTGTTCTGCAGGAGAATATCTTACTCCTTAAAGAAGTTTTTCTAAATTCACTGTGTCTGTACAGATCTTTACATCAATACAGTAGCATTGTCTGGAGAACTTTGGGCAAGACTCCTGGGTTTCTGAAACTATAGAAAAAAGTTACCTGTTCTTAAAATGCAAGTAATAAGACAGTTTGGGCTGTTCAGAATTCAGATTATGAAATTGCTGCTTCTGAAATGTGTTGTTTAAAAGTTAACTTTATGGCAAGAATGTCTCTTCAGCTTGTTCTCTACTTCAGCCTATGCTCAATTTTATAGTAACTGTACAGCATTTCATGATGCTCTGTAACAAACACTGTATAGCAATCTAATTTTGCATATCTTTAGAATGCTTGCATGTTTAACTGTCACCTTATGTGAGTATTATCTTGGTGTCATGATTGAATCTTTTTGACTATTCTGGACTGCTCTTGCAGTATCTAGGAATGAAGGGTGAGAATACCACCACAGAAACTTACATTGCAATGTGATAATCTTTCTAGGCTTTCTCCTTATGCTTGTTACTCTAATTTGCGTTGCAGACTAGGGATAAGCAGATTTTTGAGTCCATTTAGACATTAGTCTAGTTGGAGTAACTTGTAAGTATCTTCCATCACTGTTTCCCCTATTAGCCTGAAAAGCGCTAAGGTGTGATGCATGTTCTGATTTACAGCTTGGATTGGAGACTTTCCCAAAGTAAAGGATGGCCTGTGTGTGTTTGCATGTAGTAGTAAAGTACTAGTAGCTCACTTGCTTATCTTTGTGATACTTCACTTGTAATAGATACAAAGAAGTTCTTAAAAATGTGTTTGCAAACCGTGAGGAAATCAGAGAAGAATACCTGAAGCTGGAAATGCAGCTGAAAGTCAGTACACTGAAGGCTTATTATCAGAAACAGTATCATGAACAAATTCAACTGATATGCTCTGAAGAAAGAATAGAGAAGGTGAGTTGTCTAAAGTCCTAAAGTATTTATGCAACTTAAACAATTAGCTACTGCTTTGTTATTTGTACTGTTGATATGGGACACTCTGATTAACACTCAGATAACGTTCTCTGTATTAAGGTTAGAAATATTATTTTAATGCCAGTCAGGCTTTTTCCCCATGCCACATAAACTGTGTGTTTCTGCTCATTGCTGTTAACTGTGAAAACTTTTTTCAGCTGAACCTTCTGCAGGTTGGAGTGTGTCATAGTTACTTAATGCCTTGGGAGAGTCACGGTGATCTTGTCCAAAAACTGTGATAATGTATGGATGGTACAGCCACAGAGGCTGTTATGAAGCTGATATAACCATGTGTTGTTACTAATCCTGTTCATAAGGAGAAACACTGACATTGTGCTAAACAAGACAGATTCTTATTGTTTCCACTAGTCACCAGAGGCATCTCTGAATAGCTGTTTATGGGCAAGGTCACGTGAGCCAAAATCATGTTTAATTGCCATGAAATTTAACTCAAGAGTATGAGGCTAATTATTAACAATTGATGTTGCACTGAATGCTTGCTTCTTTCTAGAAGATCAAGGTAACATCTAGTATTTTAATTTCTCTGATACAATTTGACTTAAATGCTTTATGTACTCATGAAACTAGGGGTGGGGCTGATTTTGATTAGTGACAGTAACAGTCTGCGTTGAGCTGAAGGTGATAATTTGCAAGCTACTATTTTTTTCAGTAATTCACAAGGCATTTGGTCCAAATAGAAAAAATGTCCCAAGTTTTTGGTTGTCATTAAGACATTTCAAGTGACTAACGCACTCTAAAATTCTATCATGTCATAGAAACTCTGAAGTAATGCTTTTGTCCAGTGGGGCGCAGTTGTTGTGTTCATAGTGGGGGTTTATGTGCTCACGCACAATTTCATATGTTTCTTAAGAGCAGACTTCTGTGTTGGATCTTAGCAGTACTGCACTGAAATGCTCCAATGATTTTTTTTTAGCCATTAGGTAACTTACAGGTGTGCCTAACAGTCAAGCATCACTGGTTCTATAAGTACAATAAGTTTCTAACAAGAGTAGGCCATAATAATGGTAAAATTAAATGAGTATGGGGGTGTTTACATGTGGTTCAGTGATGCTCCATAAGAAGAATGAGCTATTTTACTTTTATTAAACTAGTAAAAAATGTGAAATATTTGCTGTGTAAGTATATAGAATTATTTTATAGAGATGCTAGAAAATATCAGATGAAAGTTGCCACTTTCAACGCTGTGTCTCTTTCAATTTTAGGCCACTTGCAAGCGGGATCATATGCTTGCAAGGCTTAGAACCTACTGTGCACATGTACAGAAGAAGAAAGAGGAGAAGATGGAACATTTTGAGGAAAATACCAATTGGCTGCATCGCGTTGAAACCGAAATGCGCGTCCTGGATCAAGGTGGCTGTATTCCAAAGGTAAAAGGCCTTTCA
Organism: Lagopus leucura; assembly: GCF_019238085.1. NCBI lineage: Eukaryota > Metazoa > Chordata > Aves > Galliformes > Phasianidae > Lagopus > Lagopus leucura. Next base: position 2,979,565 of record NW_024962284.1, on the reverse strand, counting down.
CTTCAAGGGCAGATTTCATGCGCTGTAAGCAACATGTGACTCAAGGGTAGATTTTTCTTCTTTCCATCTCCCTTGTGGTTTTGACTGTGACTAATTCTTTCCGAGTGGTTTCAAAATCTAGTGTTAAGTATTTTAGATTTTCTACCGTAATGGTATCGTGTTGTTTGTACAATCATTCCGTGTAAAAGTGTATAATTACTTGTAAAAACACATTCTAAAGGTAAATAAATGGTATGGCTGAGCACTTGAGACAGCTGCTTGAGAGTTGATCCTGCTTCTTGCCCTACAATTCTGTTCTTACCTTCACAGTAGGTCTTAATGCTTGTCTAAGCATGCCTAATCTAGTTTTTATCTTGGCAAAAAAAAGAAGAAAAAAAAAAATTCATTTCAAGGTTGCGAGAGAGGTGAGAATCAGGGAAGAAATTGTGTTAAGCTCTTTTCCAAGTTTTAGCAACTCGAGCTTGATGCAGTCCCAAGTGAACACCTGAGCTGGCAGAAGGGGAGGGATGAAAGCATGTACAGGAAAAAAAAGATGAGGAAAAGAAAGGGTTGGGATTTTCCTCTCTGCCTTTTGATTTCAGTTGGCAATTAGGCTGGCTTGAATTACATTGTGCAATGAGCACTTGTATAACTCAGGTAATGGAATATTTATATTAGGATGACTAAAATTTTTTTATACAGTAAGAGTCAATTTTAAAGTATTTCAAATAAAATATTGGCATCACAGGAAGATAACTGAATATGAGGGAGACTTGTTCTAGTCAGCATCACTGAAATCCAAATATGGAGCAAGTACATAGGAAAAGAAGCAAGTGTATCTTTGGCCATGCACATGTAAATACATGTGTGCCTGCTGGACTCCTAGAGCTAATTAGAGCACACTCATCTTTTTGTCAATTAACAAAATATTTATGCACGTAAATTAAAATCAAGCAATTCACAATAAATTTATTAGAATACTATTGATCCATTTTAGCTTTACATTTCAATAGATCACCTATTAATATGATTATTTTTCATTTTATACTTCAGTTTCTCACTTATAATTTGATCTACAGTTGTTTGGTTTTTTTTCATTGCTAATTTCCTAAGGAACTGCATGAAGATCTTCAGTGTTGCCATTTAAACCTAGAAGTTAAGGACCTGAAAGCCCAGATTGAGCACATGCTGTCTCTATTGTCCTTTCAAGATCAGCACTACAAGCAGATGGAAAAGTAAGTACAATTTCAGTACAGGAGGCCTCTTTAAAACTTCCTTTTTGGCATTTGTAACTTTGGGATATCTATAGAACAGACAGTTAAAACAGAAGCATGATTTTTCTCACTTTTATCTTAAGATTAGAATTGTTTTCTTCTATAAAAAGGTAAGGAAAATAATAGCTTGGTAAATCTTGCTTTCTGTCATTCTTTGTTTATCTGAAACTGTGAGCACTGTGTCCATCACTTATTTTTACTTCATTTTTCTCTGCATAGCTTTAAGGATTTGTTAATAGGCTACTGTATCTTTTTTTCACTTTTATGTTGAACAGTACTGATTGCAATTTGTGCGTTTGTGTTTGTGTCTACAGTGCAGGAAATTAAATGCTTCTACCTGTACTAAGAATGTTATAATTAAACTGGTATATATGTGGTCAGACTGCAAAAAAAAAAGCTGAATTTGAAGGTAAATATCAGCTCTGTCATCAGTCTCTTGAACCTGTTGAATACAGACCTTCAGGGTGCAAGATATGCAATGAGAAGTAATCACAAAGGTCTTCCGTAAATAGATGTAAAATGTATATAATGAAATAATTCCAAAATGAAATAACTGGCTGCTAGTCATCATTTAAAGAAAGGGTATTTAGGATAAGCTTTACAATAACAAATACACAAACCTTCAAAGCTGAAAGCCAAACACTTAACATTCCATTTCTGTAACTTCAAGTTTCTCATTTGGTTTTTTTTGCATGCACATCCCCTTGGCTACTGTTTGAACCTAGAGCTTAGTCTTGCAACCAAGGCAAGAGCTAACAAATTCCTTTATTCATATACATTTCTGAAACTTCTGTCATTTGAATTTGTTTTGCAGTTGTGCGTGCATCTTATCCTTAATTTTAGAAAGTCCAAATTCCGTCAGGATATGACAACTATTTTTGTACTGATTGAGGGATCTTAGAAACAGTGAGGAAAAACTGAGACATTAAAGAAAAACTATACTTGGAAAATTCTTATACTGAAATACTTGATTTTGCTAAAGAGAAAAGTTACTCAGCTTAGTCAAGAATGTTTTTTTCCTAGTTGAAATTTTGTGGAATGACATAAAACAGATCTCCAGGGTGGAGGAGGACAAGGAAAAACCCTTGAATTACTAGTGGTGGCAGCAGTGCTAGTAGAGACCAGATTGTGATTTAGTCACATTTGTCTTGTTTTACAGAGTTCTAAATGCTTTGCTTCCAGTTCTTCGCAAGCAGTATCTGACTTTGAAAGAAGCTGGGTTGACAAATACTTTAACTGAGGCTGAATTTGGAGAGGTAGAACAGCTGATTCAAAGACAAAAATCAGTAGTTTGGGCTGACCAGACTGGGGATGATGAACAGAAGGAAAACCGTGAGCTAGACGTGTCAGCTATCTTTGCATTCCCACAACTTGTGAACAAGCAGAAGACCCCATGCTGTAAGTATATAACTAATTTTTTCTCTGTTGGAAATATTTAAGTATTTCATGAAAAAGCTGCATCTCATTAATGTGTAGTGGTGGATGTACACTTCTGCTAATATTGAGGGTGAATGTGAAACTGAGATTCAGGGCCACTTTCTGTACAGAGAAAAAAGTGAATGCCATTCCTTATTAGATACTCTTTCAGTGGCCAGACACTTTTAGGAGCTCAGTTCTAACAAATAACTCCCTTTTATCTTGTAACATGGCCTGTACATCAGTGTTCCTAGGTACTTTGTAGCATTACTAATCTATTTCAGTCTCTCAGGTGATGTTGATGTTGATGGAAAAAGTTCTGGTGTCAATTGTACTATAATTATTTCAAAGTGATTCTAAAAGTTAAGCGGCTACTACAGTTACTCAGCTTGAAGTTATATTTGAGCAGAATGAGCTTTCCTGTTAATTGCGAGTTTACTTGGAAACGATTTAGTACAACATCTTATAAGTTTATTTCTTGAAGGATCAAAGGTTCTATTGTGAAATTGGCTCTTTTGCAGTGTGATGACGGCCACATGAATTCCCCATGACTCTAGACAGCTGTTTCTTCTTATTTAGATTTTTTTCCCAGAAAGCAAACAAGTTGCATTGGAGTATTTGTCCTGAGGGATGGTGAATTGGCATCTCAGAGCTGCTGTGGTGCAATGCTTGAATCTTCTATTCTGGATAGGTAACACTCAGCACACTTTAGCTTTCTGGGTAAAGCTAATAAATTGTAATAGTGAAAGATATCTATAGGTAACAAAAAGGAAGCTTTTAATAATTGTTGTGCTTCTCGAAAGGTGGTTGACATGGAGAAGCAGTAAGCCCTGGAGCACTGTGCAATTAGTTCCTTGCTTTCTTTAGCTTTCTGTTATTCAGCTTGTTCTGGGATAGAGAATTGCTCTGCTCAAGTTCTTTTTTCTCAGTTTTCATCAAATGCATGCATGATTTTGACACATTAATACTGCTGTTGATCATAACCAGAGCACTGACCTGTTTATTTTGCTGTATGCAGCATAATGTCAGATTGTATTGTGTGGGCTGTTTCTTTAAGGTATAGAATCGTTTGTTTTAGCACTCGAGAAGGAAAGAGCTGTTGCACTTAGGGCTCTGCCCATGCTAGTCAGAGGCTCAGCAAGGTTAAAAGCAGTTAGTGGCTTACGTGGTTGTCCTTCTTAGAGTGAGGGCAGCAGATCTCAGTGGGAGGCAGCATTCTTTCACTCTGCTCCAATTATATTTCCAGTGCAGAAAGGAATTGGATGTATTATCACAAGTTGCTGGCAGTCTTTGGCAAATTACAGTAGTCGTGATAGAATCTGCATTGCTTCTATGATAGGATACTAATGAAAATCTATTTTGCAAAGCTTTATGAAATGATTTTAGAAAGTTGCTTTCTTGTTCTAGTTATCTGTTTATAAACAAAGAGGATACAGTTTAAAGTTAGTTTCCTAGTCTGTTTATTCTGTCACAACAAAGCACATTTGTTTAGTGAAAGAGTTGAAGGTGTTCTTCTGTTTTTGTCAAAACTCCTCTGAGAATTTAACCACTGAAATATCTTGATTCCAGTGCTAGAACTAAATTCTAGCTATTAGCAGTTTAGCTCACAAAAAAAACTCAATTCAGATCATGTTTTGTGTATGTATCCAGAGAAGTGCACTTGTGGAGAGAATGGAAGAGGCTCTTTTCCTTCATAATTTTGATTGTGATTATCTGCCTGGAATTTGTATGTTCAGCATAATTTCATTTTCTATAGTATTTAAAATAATGGTGGGCTTGTGGAAGTGTTAGTCTGACTGTGGAAGGAAGAATGTGAATTTCTTTAAACCTTTTATATAATGAGAACTCAAGATTTGCACAGAATGAGTTTTCCCTTTGACGTCTGTCTTGTAAATGTGCAACGCAAGCGTGAAGCAGTGCTGCTAGCTAGTATTCATGTTGAAGATGCATTACTGATACACTAAGGCCCAAGACTGGAACTCTTCTTTTTTGCTTGGGTGTTAGGGGGAGAGTGTGTAAATAGATCCAAATACCATTTCTGTGAACTCTGTAAACTGTAGCTAAATATTTATTGTAGAGATTGTCTTGTCATATGTGGGATATTGTCATAAATTTAAATTTCTGTAGCTTACTTACACTAGTGCAAGCTTCATTGTGGAGTTCTGGTTCTGTTCTGCCTTTCATCAAATGCTACACCAGATCTATTCTTGCTCAGAAGCACTAAAATCATTATACGAATGCCTACAGGAACTTTTAAGGCATAAACTACTCACTCTTGTAGAATCATAGACATAAGTTGAAGGGTTGTATTGCAAATCTGAATGAAGTAGACATTCTCCAGTTCTGAATGTTCAACTTATGGCTTTCTAAGTAAATGGACACATTATTTTTGAGCAAGACAGATTTTTCTCTCCAGATGTAAATGGTGTCTTTGCCTAAAGATGTTCGTAGAAATCCTTATTGTGTTTTTATTTTTGTTATTCTATGTGGAAATAGGAAAAAAAAGTTTCATGTGCTGCTTGTACTACAGGCAGGAGAAAAGCAGTTAGGAAAAACTGTCTTTCAAATGGAAGTTATGTAACATGAAAGGATATGGTAACCAGGCACATCACGTTTTTTCTCGTAATCTAATTGTGCTCTTCCTGATTGCTTTGAGCTTCTAGAAATGCATTATGATGCTCCTAGGCTCACCAATACCTGATATTCCTCATGAAGAGTTTACCTCTCTCTCGCATTCTTTCTCATTGGCAGCATTAGTTGGTGGGCTAACATGAAATAAGTTTTCTTGAGCAGCTTTTTCCTCGGGGGCAATTCTTACTGTAAAATTTACTGCTCAGCAGGTAGCCATCATTCTACAAAACCTTGTAGACATAACTGTATGGGATAACAATTTCTACCAGGTACCACTGTATTGAGAACTTGACATTTGAAATGGAATTGGAATTGAAATGACAATTGACTTTGCATAATGGAATTTTTAAAGTTCTAAAATGGAGGACTGTGATCAGAAAAACAAAGTTTATTAACATATTTATAATTTTTACATTATTTTAATCTTTGTGCTCTTTCTAAGATATCACGTGTGTTTGCACAGTCATTTCTTACATGTTGGATGCTGGAGGTAGAAAATAAGTAGTCCATTTCAGCTGAAAATAAAGTGACTTAAAAAAAATTCCAGTGGAGCACAAAATAAATGCAATGAAATAGCTCTACTTCAATTGTTTTTTGAATTCACTTGAAAAATACTTGGAAGTATTACCTGATATTATGCTATGGAAATAACTTCTCTTTTGTAGAAAAAACTAATAAAACTATTAAGAAAAAAAAAAAAACCACTGTAAATCAAAAAAAGAACATATGAGCATGGGAAAATGTGAAGAAGCAGAAAGGCAGCATCCTGATGAGAAGTAGGAAGGATGTAGTAATTTTTTTTCCTTTAAGATAAAATAAATTATTCAGAAATCCAGTTCCTTCTCCCTTAAGTCATTTCAGAAGTATGCTTGGCAGTTGTTAGCAGGAGCTGACCTAAGATCTTAGTGAACAAATGAAAAGGAAGATTTTTACAGATCCTCCCCACACCTTTAGCACAGTGTTATTTCATTATTGCTATCACTTGTTTAAGGTGTTGGGAAGGAAGCAGTGTTTTTGCACAGAGACAAATATATATATATATATATATATATATATGTATATATATAGTGTGTGTATATATATAGTGTGTGTATATATATAGTGTGTGTATATATATAGTGTGTGTATATATATAGTGTGTATCTGTGTTACACGGCAGTTACTTTTTTTGTATGAAAATCCATATTTCACCTATGATATAACTGCACAGACTTCAGCTTATCACAGGGGAGGAGCAAAACAGTTAATTTTTTGAGATTTTATTCTTAATTTCCACAGTGTGAGTAGGGAGCAGCGATATTTTTCTCTTCTGTTTCAAATAAATACATTACTTAGAGAAGGAACTTCTGAAATACTCCAAGTGATTAATTGTGGAGAAAAGGCTAGCCAAATTACTAGGTGGCAATTAAATGATTTGTCCCAATGAAACATGCTTCTGTAGCAGAAGGGAAGGGTCTGTAGCAAAGGAAGAGTTTGTGCTAGGTCAGCTGAGAAGAAATGATGGCTTTTTCTTGAACCTACATTTGCATGAAGGCTTTGGAGAAGATACTGGGGGGAAAAAAAAGTGACTGATGTTAAAAACTACTGATGTAGTACTTTTGGAAAATATAAATTTATCTTCATCTAAGCTTATGGAGTCAATTATTACGTGCTTGCTGAGGTTTAAGGATTGTATGCAACATCCATGCACTATCCACATTTACGTATAGAAACTACATTTTCAGGATAACATTACACACATACATCTGTGCTTTAAGGAAACCACTTAATTCTGCCTATCATAAAACACGAGGCACTGATTGCAGGCACTCAGTTTTTAGTGATACATTTATCTTTTGCTGACAGCTATTCTGGAGGGAACCACGACATTTTTGAAATGCAAATTAATTGTTGATGAGTGTTTTCTCATAGATTGGAATGCTTCAAGTCAAATAACTTATTGGATTATAATCACTGTCTCCAGAAATCCAATGCAGCTGAATCAGTTCTGTAAATCAAGAAAAGTTATGAAAGTGGGACCTTAAGTTTTGAGTTACTCCATTAACTGTGTATTTCCATTATCTGCTTCTGAAGAAGTAAGTCAAGCTAGTAAATGACTTAAGAATAAAGAACAAAAATGATGCTAAAGGTCAAAGTAAGGATCTTCATTCTCTTGCTCAAGGTGAATCACAACAAGAAGTATTTTGAATTTCTTTTCCAAAACACTGACTTGATTGGCTAACGGTTTCAATATGATCTTAAAAGACGCCCTTTTCTCTATCAGGAGTTTAAAAATGATGTAGAATTTCAGCTGAGTTCTAGTAATGCATAGAACTTAAAGAATTTCTTACATGGAAAAGCTCTCCTGTGTTTTAAATGCTATAAAGCTATGGGGGAAAGAACAAGATCAAAAGTCTGGCTATTCTTTCAACATGTTTCTGTGGTCAAGTTATTAAGACCGTTAATTCTCTGCACAAGCTAATTAAAGCTTGTTGGCTTTGCCACAGTTTATGTAACTTTTCATGCTAACGCATTGTATGTATAGCATTTCAAGGAATGTTCTGTGCAGGAGAATCTGTCTCTAATTTCTGGTTGTACTTTTTTTTTTACTACAGGATTTTTGAACATAACATGAGATTGCTTCAAATTTACTCCCAAACAACACACTTTGATTTAATTGCCAGTTGTTCGATTTAAATAATTCAGGAACGCTTACAAGTATTTTCTATGTTACTTGATTATACATCCTTAGCAGTTTGTGTTTTCTTAAATAAAAAAACCTTCCTATAACATGACCAGCTTAGTGGCATTGTGGGGGACGGGTTGATGGTTGGACTAGATGATCTTTGAGGTCTTTTCCAGCCTTAATGATTATAGGATTTTATTCTGTGACTGAAAATTCTTTAATTTCAGAACCTCTACTCTTGCTTATGTTCATTTTGAAGCCTTAACATGCTGTTTCCATAACATCTGAACCTACTTATATACTCTATTAATAGGTGAGATCTTTTAAAAACAATTATTTTATGAATGTACATTCCTGAGTTTTCATTCATATTACTTTTAGCATTTTATTTTATCATTTTATTTTTAATTATACGCTACAATTGTTTTTTGTGAGTCCAGAATGTGTAACTTTATGAGCAACTCAACTATTTCCATCAAATGAAATAACACAAGGAAAACCTCATGTTAATGTAAATGTAACCTCATTTAAAAATGAATTTAGACTGGTTTTGGCTGTTTAATGGAGAGCCACACAGGATTCAGAGCATAAACTGATGGGTAGAAAGCTATGATTGGTGCTTGCAGTTATTTCTGTGAATAGGAAGGATCTTGGCATCGTTTCAGGCATCCCATTTCCGGAAGCCTTACTTACATTAGCAGTGAGAGAATGAAATTGATTTACAGTAGGAAAAAAAAAAAGTATCCATTACTTCCCCCAGTGACAAACATCCAAAAGTGAAGTCAATTTATTATATGGGATGACAGGAAAAGTTGGGATGTAGTTGTATATAGGAGGAGAATCATTAAAAATTGAAAAAGCATGCTGCTTGTATATAGGAGAGATTCCTCATATATTGAGCAGCTTTTTCATGCTTGTCTTGTATGACTGAGTATTTTTCTCATGTGATGTGAAATGGTATTCCCGACCATTGGGACCCACAACTACGTAGCCTGAATTTTAGCCTTTTAAGTTCACAGCTGTTCTGTTTTTAGGGGGGTTGTTTCCTTGATTTCTGCAAAGCAATTGTTAAACTCACCTTCACAGTGAGGTGCCTTTGGGTCACAAGCAGATTAAATAAATGAAATTCATTCACTAGACCTCATTTGCAATGCGGAATTCCACAAGTCAGTTGTTAGAAGAATCAAAATGTATGATGAGTATAGTAATTGGATCAATCATTGGTTGCTCAGAAATGTTTATTGAAATGAATACATTAATATTTGATTTTGCTTTAGCAGAAGAACCTGGCAGACTTAATTTAGAATGTTTCCAGAAATATTCCCCTTATATGCATGTATTAACATCAGTTCCAGAAGACTTTTTTTTACTTTGTCCTCTGCATCAATTAGATCTAGCCCAATTTATCATTTCTCTTGTCATTAATTCAACTTGCTTTTGTTGTGACTCATGTTCTGTAAATATTGCATTCTGTTTTTCATATTAGCTTGCGTTTCATTTCTGCAAATGTCTAATACTACTTTTTCTCCTGATAAATCTATTCTTCTAAGTAGTCTTTTGAAACAGGTAGTAAAAAGTTAAAGACAAAAGCCACCTCATACTGTTTGGGTGGTTGTTGCTCAGTTAGGGATGATTTTTACTTTTAAATTGAGTGAATTTGGGAACAATACACAGAAGGAATTATGGCAATTACCTTTAAACTGCATTTCAGTCTGGGAAGGGTGAGCCCATCTACTCTGCACTGGTGAGAACTCATTCTGGAGTTCTTCATCCAGATGTGGAGTCCTTAGTATAGAACAGACATGGACCTGTTGAAACACATCCAGAGGAGGGCCACAAAGATGGTCCAAGGGATTGAACACCTCCCCTCCCCTTTGAGGATAGGTAGAGCTGGGGGCTGCTCACCCTAGGGAACAGGAGGCTTTGGAGAGACCTGGTAGTGGCCTTTCAGTATCTAAATGAAGTTATAAGAAAGAAGGGGAACAGATTCTTTAGCAGGATTTGTTGTGCTAGGAAAAAGGAGATGGTTTGAAACTAGAACAAGGCAGTTTAGTTTGGATGTAAGAGGTTCTTAGGATGATGCTAGTGAAGTACTGGAACAGATTGACGAAAGAGGTAGTGGATGCCCCATGCCTGGAGATATTGCAGGTCAAACTGGACTGGGCTCTGAGCACCTGATCAAGCTGTAGGTGTCCCTGTTCATTGCAGAGGAGTTGGACTAGGTGACCTGTAAAAGCCCATTGCAACTCTAAGGATTCTGTCATAAACATTTAAGTAACAGAAGCAGGCCGGCGAACACTGTAAAACTTAAGAAGATAGCTGGGAAAAAATCTCAGACTTGTCCTGAAGGAATGTGGAGGGGCTCCTCTAAGAAGGTAATGTCAACCAGCAGCCCTGGTGAAGTTCTTCTACACCCATGCAAACAGCATGAGAAGGAGAGCAGGAGGGCTGGGGGACCACAGTGGATTTGGAAAACTATGACCTAATTGATATTGCAGAAATGTGGTGGGATGAATTGTACCACTGGAACGTTATGATGGGGAACTACAAGCTTTTTAGAAGAGGTAGGATATCCAGCCCACCCCAGGGAATGCCTGTGCGTTAAGAAATGGACAACTGCCTTTGAGAAAGAGCCACAAACAGGCTGGGACTGGATGAATAAAGGACATCTGGTGGTTGGGCTCCTACAGTAGGTCATTTAATCATGGGGAGCCTGTGGATGAGGCCTTCTTGCTTCATTTTCACAGGCTCTCATCCTGATGGGGCATTTCAACCATTTGGATGTCTCCTGGGAAAACCTTGTGGCAGTTTCTGAGTAATCCAGGAGACGGTGAAGTGTGCTGAGGATGACTTTCTGGTTCAGGAAATAGAAAAACTAACCAGAGAAGTGGTAGTGGACCTAGTGCTCACTGCAGAGGAGATAATTAAACAAGACTGAAGGTAGTCTGGTCTGTAGTGACCGTGCTGTAGTTGAGTTTGTGATCTCAAGGAATATGCGCCTGGTAAAGAACAGAGTAAGGCCCCTGAAAGTAAAAGAGTGAACTTCTGGCTGATGAAGGAATTATTGAGTGGGATCCTTGGGAAGAATCTGTTCTCTGGGACAGAGGTATGGAACAGAGCTGGCAGCTCTTCACGGATGCATTTGTGATAACAGGAGCTCTCCATCCCCCTGTGTAAGAAATCCTGCAGAGGGGGCAGGAAACTAGCATGGCTGAACCAGCATTTGCTGGTCAAGCTGAAGAACATAAGAAGGGACCTAGACAGACCTGGAAAGCGAGGCCATGTAAATGTAGAGAGGTTGAACAGAGGCTTTGGATTGGTTGGTCTGGACAATCCCTATGTGTACAGTCTGGGAAAAGAACTTGGTGAGAGCAGCCCTGCAGAGAAGGACCGGGGAGTCCAGGTGGGCAAAAGGCTGGACACGAACCAGAAGTATGCACTTGCAGAACATCAACAGCATCCTGGGCAGCATGGAACAAGGTGGCTGGCAGCGAGAGGGAAATGACTGTCCTCCTCTGCTCTGCCCTCGTGTGGCCCCATCTGGAGAACTGCATCTAGATCTGGGGCCCTCAAGAGGCAAAGGGGCATAGAGCTTTTGTTGAAGCTGTCCAGAGGTGGGACCGTATGCCACAGAGATTATCAGAGGTCTGGAGCAGCTCTTATGTGAAGACAGGCTGAGGGAGCAGGCTTGTTGAACCTGGAGAAGAGAAGATGTTGCTAATAATGTTTTTGTTTACTTTTTTAGGAATGACTTAGTGCTTTCACAAGAAGCTTTGAGAAGGGACTTTTCTTGAATATTTAATATGTTCTCCACTTAACTGTGGCCCAAGGCTTTTATTTTTTTAAAACTACTTCTTGCTCTGAGTTTAATTCCAGAAATAATTAGATTTTAAAAATAGGTCTGAATTTTGACTAACGGCTTATATTTGCCCTATGTGGAATTGTTGTAATTGTCTATTAATGTAAATGTATTACAGTGTGAATTACAGTTTATTATGATGAAATTCAAGAAATTATTAATGTTGGCAATACTTCTGTGTTCTTTACCTATCTCATTCATGGTTTAAATGCTTGCATTTACGGTTAATTTAAAAATGCTTCCAGTATTAAAAATGCTTCCAGTATTCAGTCCTGAAGAAGCTTCTAAAACTTGGCACTCTCACCAAAATGTTTCCCCATCAGACTTCCTTCCTAGTACCTTTAGGACATTAGCAAAACCTCACTGTCTTACAGTAAGCAAACTTTCTGAAACTGGAAACTCTGTCATAATGCAACAGCAGGAAAAGAGAATTCTAACCACTCTTTTTCCCGAAACACACTCTAACAGATGCATACGAGCAGGAGAAAAATCTAATAAATGAATATTTTAAAATATGTCTTAAAACATCTAATGGATAGTTATTTCACAGACTTAATTGCAAACATTATATAATGGGTATTTTTTTTTTTAAAGTCTACAAAATCTTGGTATTTTTGTTTGTGATGACCAGAAAAAAATCTGGGGAGAGCAGTGTTGGTATTGAACATCTTTTATGGAGAAGAATATCGTGCTCTTTCAGAAAACCAAAATTAAAGAGAGCAAATTAATGAAGCATAGCATTGTTGATTAAGCAAGCAGATTAATGAAGCGTAACATTGTTGATAGTGTTACAAATTACAATCAAGTTACTGCCTCAACATTTTGCTGCACTTCATCTGGTAAATACTGACAATACATTAGGCTAAGATAAGATATAATATTAAAAACGGGCATTTTTTATTAAAAAAATCCCTTGCATACATTGTGTATGACAAGGCAGTCTGTAATGGGTGCACTCACAAATGCACGTATGCATAAATATTCAAATTTCATTGATTTCATGTCAAGCATGAAACTTGAATTTTCCTGTTTTTTTAAAGCTGAAAACATCATAAGAGAATTGTAGCTGTTCATATAATTGTCTGTGAAACTCATCTCATAAGTAGCTTAGCTTCACTTAACCTACTTTATTGTTTAGGAATTGTTGGTTAAGATTATGTTCTTTGTTTAAACATTTTTTCACTGAAAATGAGCCCTTGAGTGTGGGATAGTTGTTTGTTCTATTTTTAGGTGGTTTCATTATTAAATGTTGGTGATATAGAATAGATTTGTGCCGTATCTCTTGCATCTCATTTACTTGCTGCTTTGACATGCTTTGGTACTACCCATTCCATCTTCACTGAACATGTCTAGGCTTCATGGTAGTTTTTAAATCCTCCTCTACTTCCTCACAGCTCTGATTTATATCTTCTAATTGGCTATCATCTCTAGATGGTCATGAAGTGCCTACCATATACTGTCTAGTTTCAAAGTATGTAGTGACTGCCTAGGAAATGTATGTTTGTTTGGTTTTTAATTAAAAAGAAAGATGCTGAGATCTTCCTTCAGAATGCTATTCTTCAGTGAGGCTCTTATATACTAGGGAAAAGGCCCAGATGTGATTTTAAATAAACAGTATTCTTAAGGCTTCTTGTCTATAGTAGATTGGATTTTAACTGTGGCTTACACCAGTAATGAGAAGTGGTCAACAGTCAGAGAAAGATTCATTCACACTTCTGTAGGAAGTCAAACTTGGGCAGGTAGGAGGTAGATGCAGTATCTTGATTCAGTTTTCTTCCTATTCTAAGCATTAATATTGAACTACTAAAATAGCACATTAATGAATGAATTGAAGTTAGGCATTCTGAGGAGTTTGAACCAGTTCTTATTCTGGGGCAGAAAGAGTATGGAGTTTTAGGAGAAATAAGTATTTTCTTTTTTTGCACTGTTACATGAGTACTGTGGTGAATTCCTGAGTAACTGCGCAATTTAAAAGTAGGAGTGTTTTCTACAATTTAGTTACTCCTAGGAATGTAGTAGGTAATGCAGAAAGGGGAGCTGATTGATATGATGGCTGCAGGCTGAAGTGGGGCCAGTCCATGTAAGTGTTTAAGGATGGTGGCCTTTTTCTTGTTCTGTTCACACAAAGTTATATGTAGGAGCACTTTGTTTTCTGGCAGGTCTCTGCAGCCCTTGATTTGTGTGTCTGTCTCACTTCCTCCCTCCCTGACACTTAATTTTCTTCATTTAACTACGTGTGGTTGACTTAAGTCACTGCTAGCCTAGCTGTTTGAACAGTGCTGTCTTGAAATCAGCCTCCTTCACTGGAAACTTGAATAAAAGAGGGACCTTTTCTCTTTTACTTTTAAGATTGCTTTTGTTTTCAAGTAGGTGGCAATACAAAATATTGGGACGCTTCCTGAAAAATCAGGATGAATCACAACAATGGCCAATTGGTGCTGTATTGCTTAGCCTTAGCTTTTGATTTCTAAGCGTGTTTGGATTAGTTGGTTGTTTAACAGTTTAGTTTTCTGGAGTAGATATATCAAGATTAACAAAATTCAGATAGCTGTTATCTTTGCCTTTTTCTGAAACACTACTGCCTCATTGGCAACGTTAAAGGATTTCTTTCCCTCTAACAGATTCGGTCTCATTCTTGTATAATAATTGCTCATTCTCCTGCATGATACTTGCTAGGAAAAAATGACCATGTTTAGGAGGCAGCTGTAGATTACTGGGATGATACCATCTTAATTTAAGAGTTGTCATGGTAATGCTATCATTTTCAGTGCTCTTACTCTTCCATTCCCTGTTGTAATGTCTCATCTCTTGCTTGTGATTACTTGTAATATCTCTGGGATTAACTATATCAGTCTATGCATATTTATAATACTTGGAGTGCCACAGAACAAATGCTGCCATCTGGACAATACTGCATTAGAAGTAATAAAAGTTACATGATCTAATTAATATGTAGATGAAATAAATAGTATTTTTGCTAACTTATGCTAATATCTTCTGCTAATAAACATGTTTCAGAAGGGAATAGAAGGGAAAAGCATTATTTAGGTGCTAAATGTAGGTGAATGTGCTAACCAACTGCTGGCCATTGCACAGGTTCAACTTCTGGCACACCATCACAAGAAGCGAAGAGAAATACGCAACTAGTAGAATTTGCAGTAACACCACAGAAACAAACTAGACGAAAGCTAATGGATTCTCCAGTCAAAACTCCGAGTTCTGCTGCATCCAAGCACTTCAGCCTCTGTCATTTGGAGGATTCTCTCAGCAAGGAAGTTCGACCTATTGTATATACACCAGAATCTTGCAGAAAACCAATGCAAAGCAGCTGTTCACAGACTGTGGTAAAACAAGCATTACACCTGACAGGCCTTCAGGAAACAAATGAATGTAATACAGGTTTTCAGCTGAGAAAGCCCAGTATTACAGACTCTGTGTGTGATGTTATCCTAGACTGTGATGAAGATAGAATGGACTCAACAATAATTCTCAGTGAAGAAACAAGTGAAACAAATGCAATTTCTATTGACTCATCTGCAGAGGAGTCACAACCATGCAGCAATAGAATTCTTCAAAGGTATTTTTCCATTTGTTTGGGCAAGGAATGTTATCTGTTGTTTTTTTGTTTCTATTTCCCAAACATTTTAATATTACTTATTTTTAAGAACCTTTTTGTCATTGATGTGGAAGTTACAAGTAAAATTAACTAATGTTTTGAAAATCAAACCTTCAATTTTAATTAGTATCGGATACAATTTTGCCATTATTTACAATCAATGATATGTTAGTAATAAGAAATGAGGATAATGAGAGCAGTTTTATTTGCCTTCTATCCAGAATACATTTCATAAAGTAAAATCATTTTATTTCAGATTTGGTCTTTCTTCCTTGAAAAACAAAAATCCTGCTTCAGTACTTGAGAAGCCCTCGTATATGGCAATGACTTCAGCTGCTGAGAGAAAACGGAAGGTATTAAGGTAAGATGTAGCAGGAATGCTAAGTCATGACCTGAAACAGTGATTGAGCTCTTGGTGGGAGATCAGGGCCAACGCAGGGGAGCTCAGGTGCAAGCAACATACCTGAGTGACCACAAGGGCTAGAGCCAGGTTCCTCCCCTTCCCAGACTTCATTTAAAGGTTGGCAGCAGAGGCGAGGATGTCTTGCTGGAGATCCCTGCCTAAGTGAAGCCTTACGAAGGTGGGCAGCTTTTTTCATTTGCTTCTGCATCTGTGGCTGCTGCACATGGGTTTCTCCTCTCTAACTACAGCCTGGGACTCTGCTACCCTGCTGTCATTGCTGTATTTTCCATCACATTATGGTGTTACATAAGGTTAAAGTTGACTCCTGTTTAAATGAGTTCATATACATTTCTCTTGTTCTTACTACAGTTTTGGTGTTCTTTCAAATTCAAAAGCATCTTATATAAGTCATCCAAATCTGCACATGAGATGTTCTGACTCAAATCTTTGACAATTCAAGTTTTCTCTTGACAAATGGAGAAGAATGGTTTTCAGCTAGCTTTTAGTTTAGAGGCTTCTGTTATTTTAATAGAATAAGTACAAACGAGTGTATCTTCCAAATCTGCTGTCGTCTCAATAGAAAAACATCATATAATTCTGAAAAAATGTAATTCTGTCATCATCCAAAAATCTAATTTATTTGGAAATGTTGTGCTTTCACTGGAAGACATAAGACTGCCAAAATGGGAAGTGGAGAAAATGTCTGACAATACTCGTGGTCATTTCCTTTGTTTTTCTAATAATTCACTTCTGCTCTGAGTTATTATGTCTAAATTCTTGTGTTTCATTCTGTGAAGAAAAAAAAAAAAAACACCCTTGCATTTCATCAGTTCTGTATTTAGACCTGGAAAGAGGTTTGGTGGGAGTGGCAGAAAAGCTGCAACTGAGTAGAAACTAATTGTACTGCTTGTTTGTTTGTTTGTTTGTTTGTTTTTGTTTAAAATTTCACAGACTCATAGAATGGCCAGGGTTGGAAGGGTCCTCAAGGATCATGAATCTCCAACCCCCTGCCACATGCAGGGCCACCAGCCTCCACATCTAATATTAGACCAGGCTGCCCAGGGTCCCATCCAACCTAGACTTGAATACATCCTTGTTCAAGGGTGGGATGCCCCATCCCCAACTTCTCTGGGCAGCTGTTCCAGCACCTCGCCACTCTCATAGTAAAGAACTTCCCCCTGACATCCAACTAAATCTTCCCTCCCTCAACTTAAAGCTATTTATTAATGTATTTGGTAAATACATTAATACTTATGTCTGGTCTGTAGTGATGATGAAACAGCTCCCTTTTCTTTCCTCAAAAGATCAAAAATTGATACAACTTTTTAATAGATCATAATGTAAGTCACCTTCTGCTATGCAGCCAGTGGAGCTGCTACCTAATGGGTCTTCTAAAAATGTTTCAAGACCATTAGAAACAAGTTCTACAGCTTTATCTCAGGAAATGAAAGAAACTTAAAGCACTCTCTTTGTTTATTAGCATCTTTGAAATAGAAAACTTTCCTGGAAGAATAAAATATAATCTCATGTTTTTGTTCTAATTGTTACTACTTGTTGAACGCTTTCTTTCTGGAATAAGGAAGGAGGCATGTCGTGCCCTTTCAATTTTTCAGACGGTTATGAGGTTTAACAAAACAAATTATTTGCACTGAGTTCGTTGCCTCCTTAAGAAAGAGTAAGTGAACTTTTGGGGCCTGCTTTCTCTGATCTTAAGGCAAATGTTTTAAGATAAGCTCCAGGAGCACTCTTTACTGTAAACTAAAACTCTTTATGGCTTTTTCTTGGTGTTTATGAAGAGAAGGAATGAAAGCTACTTATTTGTCACAGAGAAAAAAGCCCTCTTTTTTATCAGAGGGCTTCCTTTCAATTCATCTTTGTTATTTTTTCCCACCTCTCGTCTTTCATGCTTTACCTGTTCGTATTTATTCACTCCGGTTGCTCATCTCCTACTAACATGAAAATAAGCATATAGATTTCAGACATTCTCTATGCTTTTAATATAATTAGAAATGGTCCTATTGTTAGGAGATAAGTCAGTTAGATTACAGAGTCTGTTTTTACTAATAGAGCTTAGGCTAATAAGATTGTAATGCTGCTCCAAGAAGCAGCAATGTGACTAGATCTTAAGACAGATACAGGGCAGACCTTGGTCTTCACTGCTTGCTATATATTTTCAGAAAATTATTAAAAGAGCTAGTACATGTTAGATGACTATAAATAGAGATAGTACAATCCTATTAGAGGGATGGGGAAAGCACAGAAACTTTGACACGAATAGAAAAAAACTTGCTCATGAGGCATTCTTAGAAGAGTGAAACCAGGGATGCAAGTGAGGAAAACAAGTAAGGCTGAGATTACAGACAGGTTCATATTTTTCCCTGTAGATTTTAATTCCATCATCTTAAAAGGCATAAAATACAGGTTTTTTTCTTAGTGAGTTTGAAGCTGTAACATCTTTCTTGCAGCTTCTCTGAAAAGTAGAGAAGCCACCCCCTCTCATGTTGTTGGAGCCTATAGAACAACTACCGTAGCAATACAAAGTTTGACCACTGTGAATTCCTTGAACAAGTCACTTCAGGGATATCATACTTAAGTTGTTTCTTAATGTAATCATGTGATGTGCTGTTGTTTCTTAATGTAATCGTGTGACTATCAAACTGACTTCTATGATTTTCCAGAAGGTAATATGTTATGTGTTCTTCACTTCACAATTAAGCAACATTAATCCTTGCTTTCACTGCTGGTATGTTCTTCTCAATTTCTTAAAAAGAGAAAGAGAAGAAGAATCATTCTCATATATAAACACCATAGACAAACTAGTTTATTTTTTGCATTTGGTTGTGAACTACCAATACTAGATAATGCTATGTAATGTATTTTGCATATTGCAAGGACAAATTTACTGTAAAAGCTTTATTGCTTGACTGAGAGCAAAACCTCTGGCTGTTTTTTCCAGTTCTACATCAAATGCTGGCTTAGGTAATCTGCAAGACCCAATTTCTCCAAAGCGTGTTCGACAAGAGGTCTTGTTAAACAACAGAGTATTGAGAGTACCCAAAATGTCAGGTAAGCATCAAAACACTGTGCTGGCAATCAAGTTTTCATAGGTGATTCAAAGTTAAGGTCAATGCATGTAATTTTGGTGATTTAGCAGCACGTGCTGCTTTGATCAGTATATTAAGCCATTGCTTTGAATAATATATCCATGCATTTAATAATAAATAAAATTCCTAACATTTTAACAGTTACCTGGATAGTATCTAATGAAAACTCAGTATTACTGCAAGCTTGGTGAAGAAAACCTTGTCACAAGAGCTAAGGACTGCCACCAAAAACTTTCTGTGGTTGGAGTTTGAAATCTAGTACCCCTTTAATTTTGCCAATTGTAGTTTATCAGGAACTAAAATATTGTCTTCTGTTTGTAATAATGTTTTTCTTCATTAGGAATTAAAACAAAGAGCTTGAAGCGAGAACAGGATGTGCCAAGAAACCTTGCTAGAAGCTTTTCTGAAGGAAATGTAGCAGTGGGTGTTAAAGCACGGACATCCAAAAGCCTTTTACTTCATGTTTGCAAGAAAAAAAATAGGATTTAGATTCTGACTTCATCCATATTTCAAATGGGATTGATGGAAAGCAAGTGAGAACAGTGACTTTTGTTTTCCTCCTGTAAATTATTTTGTTAAAGAGGTCTCTCTCAGTAATGCAGTATTTTATAAGACCCAGTTACTGGAAATACGGCTGTGTGTTTTGTCAAATTTTGAAATAAAATGCATTTGGTTTTTGTCTCCTATTTGAAGCTTACAAATGTTTTCCATATAATAGCAAATTAATATGAAATATTATTTGAAGTTGTGAATTTAGAAGTGGGTGGTATACCTTACACTGTAACTTTTGTAAGCTTCTCCCTGTAAGATGACTAAAAGATTGAAACTTGATGCAAGGGAATTAGTGGTGATATAGTTTTTCAAGTTCCTCTAATTGTTTACTTACATTCAGGTTTCTAGTAACTTCATGATAGAGAAGTTAGAAATTCTTTTGCCCTGCTAAATATGTCACTGAAATTTTATAGTGTTAATACTGTGAAATATGTTTAGTGTACTTATCTTCAGCATTAGGATGCCAGCTTGTTCTTAGATAACATCTCAATTTTGGAATGATAATACCAATGTAGCATACCTGGAGGAAGGAAAAATGCAGGAAGGATTTCATTTTTTTTTTTTAATGTGTTATGTCTAAAATTTTAAACTGTTTTTTAACTTGTAAATTTTTTTTAACTTGCATTTTAATTGATTTGTAAATAGGATGATATTGTTGATAACCTTAAATAAACTCTTAGTTGTAAACAAGAGCCGTGTGTGAATTGAACTTGATGAAAAATTACTACTTCTTACCTGTGAAAGAGACGGAATTTTTGAAAGCATTATAAGATCTACTAGTTCATACTGCATGTTCTGATCAATTAATACTCAAAGAGTTGCAAAGTTCCATTGTCACCCTGACATCCTGCTCACCCTTAGCAGTGTTGTGCTGGTGTATTTGGCCTGCGCAAATGTAAGTGGATGTGTGAACTTCCCCAAACTAATTGGAACTAGAGGAGGAGGTCCAGTAACTGGTTCTAGTGTCAGATACCTGCCTGAATCCAGCAAGCAACTTGCAGTTCAGTAAGTTAGGTGGCATAAAGCGTGCTGCAGAGTAATGTTCTGGCTTTCAGCAATTGTAACAGGCTGAAGGGTTTAACGCATGGTTGTGATGGAAACAGCAACAAGTTTTCTCACAACAGCAGTGAACTGGATTACATCATCTAATAGCCTTTATCAAATCTGTTCCTAAAAATGTTTTGAGTATTTCCAAATCTTTAGAGGCTTATACATGTATTTTTACTCTGTAGCCTGTGATATTTAGGCAAACTAATGCAAACCTTTGCAGTTCATACCTCTAGCTCACGTTGGTGGCTATTGTTGATACGGTTGAGAGTTTAAGAGCACTTCTGAAGAAGAAGATAGTAATTGCCTGTATAAACCTCAGGGACCGCTTGTGGGAGGAGCTGACAGTCTTGATCTTCATCAGCAAAGTTCAAAGAAGCAACAGCTCCTTCAAAATAGGCATCGATAATTAAAAATGAAATTAAATCACCTTCCTTGTGTTCTAAAAGCTTTGTATAAATATGTGATATAGTCATTGTGGAGAGCACAGGTTGATGCTGGGGACGTAGAAAATATTGGCTGTTGAAAAGGTTTTTTTGAAAAGAATCCTAAATGTAGGAAAAGCATTAAAAAAAAAAAAGTTTGGGACTTGACCGTATCCCAGTCAGATGTTATAATAAATAGAATGAAATGAATGGCAGGGAAGTAATTTTAATGCTTCTCTACCATGCTGAACAACATCTTTTGGGGATTAATTTTAACCTGGTACCAGGTTGAAATTGTGCAGACCTTTGTTTCTGATTTATGAGACTTCTTTTTTGCAAGCTATTTAATACAAAATGTCCATGGGAGGCATTTATTCTGCTTCACATCTGCAGGAGACATGTTGGGCTTTGCTTGTTAATACCGCTGTGATAGACACAGCTTTTGTGTTGCATGTATTTTGAAAGGTTTTTAGACATGCTTGTGCATGCAACTTTTTCATGTTCGATCAAACCATAGAACTGATGAAGTCTTTTCTCTTAATGTGTTTTGTTTGCTCCTGAGTTGAACTGATTTGATTAGCATACAATGCTTCAAGAGACTAAAGAAAAAATCAAGTATGTTGTGAAAATGAGCACACATGGGATAGCTGGGTACCAGGAGTAGAGCTATGTTGACAGCAACTGGTTAGGTAGGTATGCATTTATAGTTGATAACTAGCAAAATGGTTTCCAGAAGTAAGGTTGAAGGATTTTCACAGTTCAGATTGCTGTTGATAGGTTTTCTACTATATTAGTTATGCATTTATTGTTGCATTTTGTGAACGCATCCAGACTTCATAAGGTGCTTCAGAGCACGTTCCATGCAAGTAGCTGCTGTGGGACATCTTATTTAAGTTTTCTGTCAGATTTCCAGTTTCTACTTAAGTAAAAACCCAATGGTATTTAGAGAACAGAGAAGCTGTCGTATAACTCATTTTATTTCCTTGCCTGTCTGCGTTGCCTGTTTCCTGTCAGTCTGCCTTTACAAACCGAAATAGTAATCATTCTTTAGGTGATGTTTATCTGAGATAAACATATAATTGTTCTCATGCTGTTATACCATGCAGTGTTAAATTATTCCAGATGGGATGTAAGGGAATATTGTACGACAGAACATGACTCAGACTGATTCAAAAATTCAAATGATTTGGGTCTATTTAATCTTATTTTCTGTTTAAACATGGTAATAGTTTAAAATCACTTGAAAATGTGCTCCTGACATTTTAAATACCAAATAATCTTCAGGTAATAACTGAACCATCTTCATGAGATACCTGATGATTTTTGTGTGCTTGGACAAATGTACCTAGCAATACTAGTGCTCAGCTGGTATTTTTCTTCCTGTATATGATTGCAATCAACAGCAAAGTCAATGTTATATATCCAGTACTGTGTGTGTTTAGTGGAGTACTGAGTAGTATAAGCTGGAAACCCTCGTAACCTCTTTCTGGGCTTCAGCCAGGCTTTTAGGGTGGCTTGCTATTAGCAGTTATTCAAAAAGCTTGGTAAAACAGAATGTTGTTTTACCAAGAGGTGAATAGTTCCCACGACCAAATGGATTGAGATGTTTCTGAAAATCAATTTGTTCCAAGTGTGAAAAGGATGTTGATGATCTGGTCCCACAGGGAAATTCTTATGAAAACTTGCAAAGGCCATAGGGTATAGTTTGTACTGTGACTCATTTACTTATTTTCATTGCAGCAAAGTGAGGTAGGAGCTATCTGAAGCATAGCAAATCTGGGTTGTTAACCAGTCTTGGGATGCTATGAATATTTGTTACTGAGGATGGAGATGGTTGCAGTCTAGAGACATATGTAGAAGAATGAAAACAATATTGCTGTCAATGAGGCTATAGAAAGTGCTGAACCATTTGTAATGGATTCGCTACATCTATGTACCCAAAGTAGTTCTCAGAATCGTGAATTTACAAGCAATTTAGTCATTTATTTTTATGGTGGTTCTTTTAATGACTACTTTTATCTGGCATATGGACCTGCTCTGCTATGCTAGCGTTTTGGGGCCAGGTTCCTGGGCACGCTGAAAGCCAATCGTGTCCATTGATTTTCACAGAACTTAAACAAGATTGGTTATCCTGATAGCAAAAAGAGATTTCATTAAATTTAGATCTAACCACGGCTGTAGGTTTCTACAGGGGTTCTTTCAAATCTTAAGATCAAGCGCACAATTTTATTTTTGTCTTAAATCTGCCTAACCTGTCAAATTGACAAAGTACAGAAACCTGGTTGGATTATTAGGAAAAGTTGCTCTTGCGGTAGTGGGAGAACTTTTCATATGAAGGTTATGAGATGTGTTCATCCTGTCAGTTACCTTTGAGCGTGAGTCCTACAATTAAAGACTCACTGTCCCCATCTGAGGAAGCTGAGTCTCTTGCACCTTGTAAGATTCAGTACTCCGGTTGTGAAAACAAAGATTTATGGTAGCCAAGTGGTCCACCTTGAAAATCATCTGGACTGCAGTAGTCAAGTTTCAGTTTGTTTGGCTTTTTTAAAATTGCTGTAAAGATACATGAGAAGGCTGGTTTTAACAGCTTAGACAAAGTAGATGTTCTTAGAAAATTCATCTGCTAAAACTGTAAAATATGTGTTCTTCCCTGTAGGAAATTCTAAGAACCTTATTAATAGAGAGTCGATGTGTAAAGGTAAATGGCCCATTTTATTTCTCTGCTCTGTAGTGCTCTTGGGGAAATTACTCCTGATTTCCCCATTGCTTTAAACTTAATTGTGCTATACATATTGGGTATTAAGGTTTTATGTAGCATGACCGTTACACATCTAAATTGTACAAGGGAGTGAATTGAATAGATATATAATTCAATATCAGAAGTGGAGCAAAGCAAGCTTTAAAAGCCTGACTGAAAGAATTTTTGCATTGTAGTTTGAATTTTAGTGTACTGCTATTGCTGACACTGTGTTTTGCTGGATACTTGTAGTTATAGTCTACAGAGTCTTGTAGTGAATCATAAAAACGCTGTTCACACCACAGCTAGATAGCAAATGTGTTTACAGGCTACTACTCTACTGTGCCTTTCATTGAAGCAATTGGCTCATTTGCTTAAAGATGTGTTAAAAAAAGATTTTTATAATAGCCAAGTTAGTTTATGTAAACTACAAAATTGTGGAATATCCCAAGTTGGATGCTGAAGGGAGAATTAAAAGCCAATAATGAATCATATGGTTAGAATCATATCGTTAACATGAAATATTCTTTAATTGAAATTCCATAGTTAATTTCCTCTTGTTCATCCAACTTGCATCACGACAATGGCATAAGAAAAACAGCCTGCAAAGAGCAGAAAAGACAATAGTAATTAGACTTAATTATATGCAAGTGTTGGGAGGGCCTGTGATGCAGATGACACTTCTAGACACATGAAACAAAAACTTCCCTTGACCTGAAGCAGTGCATATGTGATGTAGCTAAGTTTATACATCCCTGCAGTATGCTCGCTTTCAATAACTGTAGTATCTAGCTGAGGAACGTTTAAAAAACAAAAATGGAAAGGTAAGTGCTGAAACTGTTCATCTGAGGCATCTGCCAAACAGTTGGCACAGTTGTCCAGTTGGCTCGGGTATCCCTGTCCTCGGCAGTTTGACCAAGCCCTGAGTGACTTGGTCTGAAGCCAACGTTGACCCCGTTTTGAGCAGGTGGTTGGAGTAATGAGCTTTCAAGTTCCCTTCCAACCTAGACGATGCTTCAACTTGAGGATGAATTGACTTCAAGAGCCAGTAGAAAGTACAGCTCAGGTATTCAAAGCTGTGCTACTAGATTTATTCCACTAGCCAAAACCACTAAAGATCAAATATGAGCAGCTAGGGGTGTGACATGAGATCTATCGCTTTGATTGTCCTTAATATCAAAGGATTGGAAAGAGGCAAATGCAGCTGTATCTTGTAGGAGCTCCAGGGATCTTCTCATGTTTGTCATACTGCAATACAGACTAGGCCTATGGGCAGATAATGCTAGTATCCTTCTGCTGGGGAAAGTCATGTCTGGCAGATCTGTTACATTACTTTAAAAGCTCTGAGCTAATAATTAAGATATAACTGTTAAGTGTAGCCCACTTCAACTTGGAAGAGGCTGTCATCAGGTACCTCATGGAATGCTATTGAAAAAACCTTTAGCTAAAGTGACCTTTAGGCAAAGTGGGATTTAAGTTCTTATGTTTTCAAAGGTCAGAAAACAAAGAGTGGGAATAAATGGACATTTTTCAGAATAGATGACTGGTAAAACTTTGCTGGCTCCATATGGTTGAATATATTCACAAATAATTTCAAGAAGGGTGTAGAGAACTGACAAATTTATTGATACTGAATAATTCAGGAAGTTAAAACAAAAGCTAACTATAAAGAGTTGCAGGAGCATCTCTGCTACTGAGGGACTGGGCGATAAAATAACAGATGAAATTGAATGTCAATGAATGCAAAATAATGCACAAAAAAGAAAACAACCCAAACTGTACATACATGACTACGGGTTCTCAAATAGATGCTATGACTCAGGAAGGAGACCTTGGAATTGGTGTAAAAATACCATGAAAACATCAGCTCTGTAGTCAAAATAGCAAGAAAAGGGATAGGGAACAATCAATGTGTAAATCCTTGGCATGCCTGTCTATTCTGAATGGTGCTGTCCTGCACATTTCAAGTGTAGGACAACTATGAAAGGTATAAAGAAAGATGAGAGGAGTACAGAGCAAACTGAATGCGGGGGATGATTAAATACTTAGGGATACTTCAGCCTGGAAAACAAGTGGTTGAGGAGTTATGATAAAGATGTCTGAAATAATGAGTCATGAGAAAAGGGGCTAGCAAGAATTATTCGCTCTTACTGCATGAGAATTAAAGGATGAATTCAAAAGATGTGGAAGTTCTTCCCTGCGTGGCATACTTCATGACAGCAAGGTCTGTAATTTAAAAATGGCAAGTGCCAAAAGCTTTGAGTTTGAACATGTTAGCACAATTATATGGAAGAAATGGTGATCAGGAGCTACTGAGAACAGAGCAGATACATAAAGCAGTGAACAGACAGGAATGTAGGAGGGCAAGTACAGCATCTTCAGTATAGTTGGGCATTGTCTGAAAGAAGAAGCTGGTCTCACTGGACTTTCAACTCTAAAACTGGTTTGAGTTTTTCTTCCATCATAGATATATAATGGTAAGAGCGATTTCCCAGTGCTACTTAATAAACCTGTTGGATTTATTTGTAAAGAAGAATTGTGTAAAAGCAGAAATTATCCAGAAGCTAACGTATCTGATCGGTGTTACGCAGCACAGCTATGTCTGCTATGTTAACTCTTAGTATGTATGCATGTTGCATTGCTTAGAGGTGCTTCTCACATGCCCCTCTTGCTCGGTTGTGATGCATTTAGGCAGAACACAGAATAGCACTCAAATTGTCTTGTTTCACTGTTTATTGTGTGTGTTTGGTTTTGATTTCTTTTTTTAAGAAGTCAGAAATGGACAAAAAACATTCAACCAATTGTCTTGGTTTGAGAAAAGTGTTAACTTGTTACACTGGCCAATGAAATAAAAGTTTTTCCTTTGAGTCTTGCAGATCTTTAAATTCACAGCCTGAGCTGATGTAGAACTCAATATTTTGCAGGGATGAATACCAGTATCTCTCCATTTTCCAGTTAGGAAAGATCACGACGAGAAGTAACACAAAACACAAAGTAACTCAGCTTTTTGGTGATGGGAAAAAGTGTTAATAAAGCCAGATGTGGTACCTGAGGGGATGTGCAAAAAGGATTTCAGGCTTTAGAGGCTGCTTGCCTCTAGAAAGCTGGCAGGGAAGTGAAGGTGTGGATGCTGTGATAGACTATGCTTTGGATAGACTGCTCCCACTGCTGCCAGAGGGCAGAAGAGATTTGCAGCATGGAGGACAAGCTGAAAGCTGTGCTGGAGCATCACTTAGTTCATGGCTCCATAAATATGTCTCTATTACTGGTTGCTGATTACTATGATCAGCCATAGCAAGCTATGCCAAGAGGGTTTTTTCACTTGAGCCTGGCAGATGTGTTTTCTTGATTGGTATGTTTCATGTGCTGTGGCAAATAATTCACTTTAGGAATTTAGGCACTGCAGGAGTCTCTTGCAATGGAACAGCCTTACAGGTAGAGAGATTTGAGGGGGAAAGTGAGCGTTCAGATTCTGACTGGCGGCTCCACTCTGACACTGATATACGTCTATCTTTCCCTCAATCTGAGACTTCTCAGTGATAATCAGATCATGAACACATGATGCTTTGTGTCACTAGACCTTTTGCTTCTTGCACAGAGGCAGCTAACGTAGTTTTCACTTAGTGAAGACAGCAGTGCTACAAGAGATTTCATTTCTTGTGCAAGTTGGAAGTGAATGACACAAAGGAAAAGGAAGGACACTGTTGTGATTTTGGCCCGAGATAATAGAATACTTTAAGCCATGTGGTTCCTGTAAGGCAGCAGGCAGCTCATTCAAAATTTCTCAAATAACTTCACTTTCTGTCAATTTGAGACACCTGCGGTTTGATTCAAGAAATGCTAAACATGTACAACGTTTGGCATTCGCAGCAGCAATGATGTGAACAGGCTCTTAGCTCTGAACATCTGAAAAAGCTTTCAAAAATGTTAGCTTTTGGTAACTGTTGGTCCTCAAGGCGCAAAATGGGCAAACAGCATTACCTGCTGTCCTCAAATAGCGCTTCTTGATCTTAGTGATGTATTTCCAGTATCTACTAGAGAGCCCTACACGTGTGAGGAATATGGAAGTCAAAGCAATGGGACAGATGCATTATAGCTGTTACAATGAACCTGAGGGTCCTGTTACATCAGATGATCTGCAGATATGGTGATTTCAAAAAAAAAAAAAAAAAAAGGAATTTGAGAAAAAAATCTCAAACTGTTCAGTCCTTCAGTGTTTTAAGAGCCATAAATGTTAATGGATCTCCAGCTGATAACAGCTGGAAAGAGATCAGAACGGCTGTAACGAGAGATGAAATCAAAAGGTTAAGAGGAATCCAGAGGTGGATGAAACAAAGCTGTACAGTTGGTCTAACCTTATTCAACCTCTCCTCTAGAGATGCAATTTTAAATAACAAAGAACAAAAGCTGATATTAAAATCAGGAAAGTGGCAGCTGTTATTAACACAAGAGGCCACTACATCCACAGCAGAAGGAAAAGATCTGCAGAAAATCCTGCTACCAGAGCAGGTGGGTGAAGGCAAACCTCTGTGGGAAACACGGCCAGCGCTGCCTCCAATGGGCCACAGCATCACAGCAAGTTGTTCAGACAAGATGTTTGCTTGTTTGCTGGTGGGAGGTCAGATGACAGCGACCTACAGAGATGGCTGAAGACAGAATAAAACAAGACACAGACCAGAAGAAATAAGAGGTGATCTTGGGTGTACAGTGATATGTTATGGGCAAAGCAAATGGGTTTTTCATCTTAAAGGTGATGTTGGCATCTGTACATTTCTAAAAATTGAAATGTGTGGGGTTGGGATGGGGAAGAGAAACTTGAAACTGAGGGAAGTTTGTTGTTGTTGCAGTATTTATTTCTCATAGATTTAAGTATCTAATGAGCACAAGCTATGTTTTGTTTTAAATTGTACACTCAACAAAAATAGCTGTGCAGTGCGTGCTTGCTGATACCCACCACTGGGAATAGGTTTGAATGAGTAAAACTGGGAGTTGGAGTTTTTAATTTCTTGTTGTGGGCTTAAATTTTAATTTTAATAAGTTAATTTTTACTAAACTATCTTACAAAAAGTCTGGGCAAAAAAAAAAGTTCTCAGGGTTGTTTTTTTTAATTACTGATGGAAATCCAGGGAAGAAAAGGGAACACTTCCTAGTAGTTCATTTCTACAAGGATAATTAAGTCATTTCTTTGCTCTCATCATCATAATTCTCAGAAGTGTTTCAGTATAGAATTTTCTTCTACAGTATATAATATTTTAGTGATCATAGGTTATATATCCCAGGTTGGAAGGGACCCACGAGGACCATTGAGACCTGGCTCCACACTGGACCACCCAAAATACAAAGCCTCTATCTGAGAGTTACAGGCTGTTTTTAAGATAGTCTTTACGTAAGTAAATTTATGGAAATAGAAATTAAGCACACACTCTAACACCTAATAAATTCATGTAAAATGTTCATGAAATTGGTAGTGGGGAAAAAAAAATCAGCTAATGAAATTCACCGGTGCTGCTGCTGACAGACACCACGCCAAGATGGTGCTAATGCTTTCAGACATATGCTGAGCTATTAACCCATGCTTCTTCCTTTTTTTGCCTTTGGAATTTCACAGGAAACCCTCTGGCGTGTTACAGCAGCAGAATCTGCTTTCTTCTTTAATTAAACTTGTTGTTTGTTTGAAAACAGAGCAATTGTTACTGGGGCAACACATCTTAAATTCCTGCTCTTGCTAATAAATCAAAGGCGTGCTGTCAAATCTTCATCTCTGTCTCTGGAAGGAAGTTTCTTCTTGCAAGCAATTAGGAATTCTCAGCTGCTCTGCAGTTCAGTAGGTTTTCTCTGTCAATACAAGTTAGCAGAGGTGAGCTGAGGCCACAGCGTGGCTCTTTGCTTGCTGCAGTCGCAGCGTGTGTTGTGCCATGAGCAGCGCTGTATTCTGATCTCTCTTACGTCTAGACGGATATTCATAATGAAATAGATGTCTGGATAATGAAGTAGACTTTCACAGTCCTAATGGGATTGAAGCCTGCAAGGATGGAAAAAGAGCAACTTGCACTACACCCTCCAAGGCCCCTGGATTTCACAGGTAAGATGAGCAGGGCACTCGGGCTGGTGCTGCCTTGTAGCCTCACGTTCTCCCCGCACGCTCGGCCCCGCTTGACCTGACTTGTACTCTCCAGGCTCAGCTCTGTGCAGGCTGTGCCAGCACGATGAGGGAGGCAATGAAAATAAGCTTATGCAATCCCTGATCTAGTCCAAATTTCTCTGAAAAAAAAAAACCCAACGTTTCAGAATCTGATTTCAGCCTTCAAATATTGTGCGCAACTGCGATTTTCTAATGAATGATCAAGCATGTTTTTCTGGCATATTTTTATGCTGCTTAGCATGTGGAAGTCATTCTGAACCAAATGAGTGACTGTAATTCCCAAGGGTTATTCTTTTACATTTCAGGAGGTTTTCTTGAAATAATAATCAGATTGGAAGATACTCATGTGATTGCCAGCAGAAGTAAGAAGCAATGGTAACCAAGAGCACAGACAACTGCTTTGTGTTCTAAGCAGAGTTTGACAGCTAATGAACATATGACGATGTCAGAAACAAGTTACTGGACATCTGTTGTCCTTGAGAGTCTTGTGGCTAGAGTATGATAAAAGTGCTAAGAACGGAATTCTGGTGAGACAACAGAAGTCATGGGACTTCATAGAATCCATAAGGTTGGAACTACCATCGTGTTCATCTTAGTCCAATCACCAACCATGCCTTTGGCTGACCTAGACCACATCCATCAGTGCCACATCTCCATGGTTCTTGAACACCTCCAGGGATGGTGACTCCACCACCTCCGTGGGCAATGTGCCAATGCCCTGCCACTCTTTCTGAGAAGGCATTTTTCCTAACGTCCAACATGTGTAAAATTGTGTTAAATTATGTATGAAGTGTCGTTATATATTGCTCATCTTTCATGATATCCTGAGAGGGTTAGGAGCTGGGAAAACTTTAAAGGAATTACAGAGAACTAAGCATTTCCCTCATGTTTTCTGAGGAGGTGCATGTTATTTTCGCTGAATCTTCCTGAGCAGAGCCTGAGCACACGGGGTGTAATTCTGCATTTGCTGAATGCGCCCTCCAAGTCAAAAGGCCTTCAAGAAACTCCACAGTTAAATAATGTTTGTAGGTCTCTCCTGTGCACGGTTGCATTGCTCACAGTCGTTGCACAGTGCCCAAGCAGCTACTCTGCATGAGCATAAAAAACTTGCAAATGTATTCAGCAACCATACATTATG
Source organism: Lagopus leucura (assembly GCF_019238085.1). NCBI lineage: Eukaryota > Metazoa > Chordata > Aves > Galliformes > Phasianidae > Lagopus > Lagopus leucura. Next base: position 2,948,577 of record NW_024962284.1, on the reverse strand, counting down.
CATTTTCCCTTGTAACTGATGACCTTTCATAACATACCTGTGTGTTGGGCATTCATCAGTTGTAATGTGATCTATAACTCATGTAAATGTATCTCTACAAAACCCATTAAATAATATATGGACCTATTCAAAAAAGTACAACAAAAGGAGGAGGGTATGCATTAGGCCTCTTCCTTTGTTTTGATAAAGGTAAAATTCCCATTTTCAATATTTCAATTTTTAGATTAGTTTTTACATGGAGAATATTTAATGTTCGATTTGCCAAAAATTACATTTTCAATGTTGCATTTTATTGAAGAAAAATGATAAGACGTATATGAATATAGCTTAAAAAAAAAAATTAGAATAGAAAATAAACAGAAAAGAGAGCAGACATTTCGGATGTCTCAGGTTAAAAAACAAAATCAGAAATTACTATTGTGCTTTTTCCCTGATCAGCAAACCCATGTAAGGGAATAAGCATTGTGCATTGCCTGCAGCGTTTACCATAGGCATGTGCACAAGGACAGGAACCTTTTGAAATCTTCGGTGTTACTAACAGCGTTTTAGGCAATAGAACTGTTTACACTAACTGAAATATGCACTATGATTAATAGGGCATACAGTGACAAGAATTTTCTGATAAGATACGTTGCTAAAAAATCATACAGCGTAATATTTACATCTTGGGATGCTTTTAGAGGCAAGAAAATATGTCATCTTGGACAGGTAGGCACGAAAACCACGCATTCGGCTTTAGGAAAGAATGCAGAAAAGAAATGTAGGAATTTGCATTAGCTGTGCTTTAATCCTTTACTCTGAATCTCTTTGCTCTTCGGTATGCGCATAGAATAACTTTTATGGGACTTTCTGGCCTGCCTTTTTAAAAATTGTGCGTGTATTATTATGGTGTACTTGTACAATAAACTGAATCACGTGTATTTTGGTTTTAGCAACGTGTAATTAGTTGAAAGATAGAATACTCGTGTAAAATCCTATAACAAAAATTCTTGGCACAGTGTCAGTTCAGTAAGTTATTAAAAGTAGGAATGCTTTTAGGACATTCCAAGGAGGAAAAAAAAGACCTGTAGGGAAGTCCTCAAGTTCAAACTCTGTATCTTTGTAAGTTCAGAAACACGCTTAATAGCGCATGAGAGGAGGATGTGGACAGACTAAGCAGGGAAAACAGCAAACATTCACTAATGCTTAGGAGGAAATACACATCATGGAATGATCGGAACCGTGGCAGAACGAAGTACTGACTTCAGGTCGTCTCCAGCTGGACGGATGTTCCAGCTGCTGTCATGGTAAGTGCAGTAGTCTTCATTTTAACAGCCTTTCTGCTTTTACAGTGAGGTGTGAGGGTCTTTTTTTTACTGAAAACTAGCTGTATTTAATACCATTAATTTAAAGGCCTTATTTCTCTCATTATTTTAACTGCAGAAAATCATAGTTTAATTTTATAGGGATCTCAGGCTGCATTAGTAACCGTATAAATGGCTGATAGGGTGTAAGTACACTGCCTCCATCTGATCTCATAGCATTTATCACCTGTTCTGATAAAAAATATTTGATAATCATCAATAAATTTTGGATAGTATGTCAATAAAGCACCTTCCTGTATCTGTACCTTGACAGACCTAGCGGTAAGCACTGCATTGGGTCAAGCCTTGCCATTTTTAAGTTTGAAGGCAGTTCACAAACCGGTTTAAGATTGAGGGGGTTTTGCAGTAGCTGTTGTTTACAGACAGACAATTTATGTTGCTTGTCCAAACTCACGTGCAATAACACCCTTTCCTCCTGTCAGAAAAATGCAGCTTGTGTACTTCTTGCATAATATAACTTTGTAGAAATTAACCTATAACTGCCACTGCAAACTACTGGTCCTACAAAAACCACCATGACGTTGCAGGGTTGTTTTATTTTGGCTGCTACTAGTAAAAACTGGGGAAGTTCCAATTTTTTTCAGTGGTTGAAAGATTCAGTCTCTTCTCAGTGGACAGGGTAGCAGCTGTTATCTCACCTGATGGGGTTTCTGCTCTATGGTTTTCCTATCAAACTCTGTGATTTTGGGCCCCAACTCACAAACTTCTCTAGTGATATTCTTGTGTGAGCAACTGTGTTGATGTGTTTCATCCTGTCGTTGAGAGGAAGGGAACAAGAGTATTGTCTGCCTGTTTCTGGGCCTGATATGTTCTACATATGTTCTACATGAGTTCTGATGTATGCTACTTTCCATGGTCATTTAGTAAAATAATAAGAACTTTTTTTCCCTCACGTGGAATTCTTATTAATGCAAGTTAAATGACGTATCAATGCTGTTATTTTTGGAGGTGAAATGTGGCCCAGCTGAAGTAGTGGCCATCTCAAAGAAACCTTCACTGTACTGCCGAAGTATTTTAGTAGTTTGGAGGGGAAAAGAAACAAATAGTAATAATTTTTCTGGTTCTCATAGTTGTGTTTAGAGATTTCTTGTCCAACTGACAGAACATGAAGGGCTACAAGGTGTAGCCAAACAGAAATAGGGTTCACAGGTGGCCAAACAGAAATGGGGTTCTACTGTCTTCCCTAAGGATAAGGTAGGAATATTAGATATACTAGGGGAAAGCAGATATCAGACGGAAATTAAAGTGTGCAGCAGAGATTCCTGCTGTTATAAAAGTTGCCCTGAATCCCAGGAGGAAAAGACTTTCTTGACAACACACTTAGTGCTCCTTTTACCACTGTAATCTCTTCACTCATGCTCAATCTTAGGATACGTTCCAGAACAGCAAATGTATAAATCCTGTGTTTTAAGTAGTCTGTTATCTGTAAACAGTGCTGACTATAGTGGACAGAGATCTGAATTAGCTTTAAACAAACTGTGCTGGGCACCCTCACATTTGGATACTCATCACAATTCGTCTTGCTCTGCTTAGGTGCCATAGGCTGCCATTTAAAAAATAATTCTTTAGGTTGATGTCTTACAATAAGTAGGCACAAGATGTATTGCTTTTGAGAGGAACAACTAAAATTAGTATACTGTTAAATTGATAATTAGGATAGAAAAATGAGATGCATCTCAGCTGAAGAAAACTCTTTTTTTCCTTACAATGCTTTTTTTTTTAGTGCTGGGAAAGATATACTTGGCTTTGGTTTGGACAAGAGAAATAAATTCAGTCTTACTAACATGCATGAGACAGGTAGGATATGCCTTGTTACCCTGAAATTTATCATGCATCTCACTGAAATGGTTTGATCTGTGTCTCAAGCTGTGTGTGTAGAAGTATGATGCACGAGAGCATCTCATTTCTAGTATTCTAATTAATAATTAAGTAACTTGCTGAAGGACTGAACCGGTATATTGCGTGTTTGCTGTTAAGTCAGATTCAGTGGCTAAATAAAGACTCATCCTTACTTGAAGGAAAGCAGCTCCTTCATTTACAAGCTGTGTTTCCCAAATGCTGGAACGTTTTATCTGTTGTCAGTAAATGACCATAGGAAGGACAGTTGCAGCATTTTAAATTGTTTTCTTTCCAGCAGAACAGCCAGCAGAAATTACAAATAAACAAACAACAGCAAAAAAAAAAAAAAGAAAGAAAGAAAAGGTGTTTTAAAGGAACTTGGGGTCCTGTTCTTTTCTGAGAAAGGCTACACCCAAGTTTCTATCTACTCAAAAATAATAATCAGTTCTCTGTGCAACTCTCATATACCCATTGAAAACTAATCAATCAAATGGAGAGGAACAAAGGCATAACAATCACTAAATCAATCTTTTGTGGCTTTCAATGACTAGATATATTCCTGCTAAAATTTAATCAGTGAGTATCATTCCAGTTATCTTTCCCTCCATGTGCCTTTTGATAAGCTGCTTCACCTTCTTGCTTTCTCTGTGTAAAGAGACGTTAATCTTCACTAGCCATAAGTGAAGATTTTTTAAGGGGCATGGTTTAGTGGGATGTATTGGAGGTAGACGGACGGTGGGACTGGGTGATCTTGGAGGTCTTTCCAACCTTGGTGATTCTATGATTCTCTTATTACTGTTTTGCAACTGATGCTGCCAGTCTGACCACGTGCTACAGTAGAAACAACTGCTGCTACTTTTTCTGTTGCTTTAGGAGTGCACACTGAGTCATGTCAGCTACATTTAGTTATTCCAACTTTGTCCCAAATTCAGATTTTAATGTTGCTGGAGAGACATACCAAGTCACTATTAACACCTGAATGTTTGGCCATATTTAAATAGGCAATAAGAATTTCAGGGGCTTTTCAGCATAAGGTTATGTTTTAAGGTAGAAATCTGGTCCTTCTACAACTCACCTGATGCTGTTAGGTGGCACAGTGTTACGACTGAATGACACACTGTTATGGTCACTGATATGCTGTATGCAAAAAACCTGGCAATCCTTCTCTAATACTCTTGAGTGACTCAACAGCCTCCAGACTGCCCCGGCATCTCCTGCCAGGACAGTTGTTGCCAATTGGTTTTGCTTTTAGCAGGAGAAGGAGGAAGAAAGAAAAGAAAAAAAAATGTGCAGTCATGGTGCTGGCAGAGGTCTGCATAATCTGAGCACCAAACCTGAACCTATGTACTCTGTTGTGGTGACTGATTTGCAATTGTGGCTAATGTGGCTGTTCTTCTCTGATTAAGAAAAGAATTCCATTTCCATGGAAAATACTTTTCTGTCTCAGAGGCCTCTGGACCTCAACGCTTCCCCTCTCCCCCACCCCAAAGAATGAGTTGTGTTAAGGCAGGGAAATATTATTCCTTTTAAAGATGCAAAGCAAAAGTCTGAAGTATGAGATGCAATGATGAAGTATGGTTGATTTAAAAAAAAAATAATAATAATCTCAAAGTGGGTCTGGCAGCATCCAAAATACCAATCAAAATTGTACATATATGTATGTATATAATTGTATATATATTGTATATATGTTGAGAACGTGAAATATTGTTAATAATGCTACTTCATCTTTTTCCCTATTTTATTAGTGCTCTGGAGTGGATAATGAGAGGAAGCTCATTGAAGGTAAGGTTTGGCTGAGCTCACCAGGAGTATGCATATATCTATGGGAGTTTGTGTCTCAGAAAACATTCAAACTTTTTGCCTTATTCCACAAATATGTTCATTTTACAAAGCCATTTTGCTGAGAGTATGAGTTGATGTCTCTTGCTTTTTGTTAATTCATATTGAAAAATAATTGATCAGACTGAGGTTGGTGGATTCGGTTTCACTCTCATCAGATGACAGGTATTGGTTGCTTGTTACAACACCTTAGCATCTGATACTCCCAAGGTGGCTAAAGAGGCACTATCTCATTTCTTTTAGGATTAGCATTCAACAACAAATCTATTTTCTGTTTCAATGCAGAAGACGTAGCGCTAACCTCCTGGCAATGTTTAACAAGATACTGTAGCTAGGGCTGAATCTCTAGAAAGCGGTGGACAAAATAAAACCTTTGTGTTAACATGATGTAACCATTGTGCACAGAATCTTGCAAGTGTAGATCCTGTAGCCTGGGAGGAGCATTTCTGCAGTGCCAACGGTTGGCTCTCTGCTGGCATCAGGCAGGGTCTGATGGTTGCAGTATGCTCAGCTGGTTGCGGGAGGGAGGCCTTCAGAGAGTTATGGAATCATTAAGTTTAGAACGACCTCTAAGATCATCTAGTCCACCTGTAGCCTATGGCTGTGACCCACTGTAGACCACGTCCCTCGCTACCACATCTCCATGGTTTTTGAACACCTCCAGGGATGGTGACTCCAAACCCTTCCTGGGCAACATGTGCCTCACCACTTTTTCTGAGAAGAAATTTTTCCTAACATCCCAACCCGAGTCTCCCTTTGCAGCCTAAAGAGGAAGGTCTCCACTCTTAATATTCCAGTACATGAAGTGCAAGTGTTTGGGCACAAGTTTCCTTATTCTTATAAAGGAAAGCGAAGAGGAAGGGCACTGGGACACCCTTGGTCACAGATGTGTCTGATGGGAAGCATGGTCTTCTGTGCAGGTTGGAAGCATTGATGGGGCCCTGCCACCACCCCCTCACAGCTGAAAAGGGTGTTTTAGCCGCTGGCACTAAAAAAGCAGGGCTGTGCATTAGAAATATTTGTCTGACATGACGTTCCTGACCTCTGTGGCAAAGCTTTTGCCTGCAGCACCGATACGTAACAACAGAGCATCGCTGTGTGTGAGCCAGTCTTTAAAAAAGCAGAGGACAAATATTTCTCAAAAGCAGGCTCTCATTTATATGAGATATCCAGTAGACGAAATACTTTCAGGTGACCTATAACCTGCCTGTCTCTGCAAGAATCCCCTTGCTCTCCTGCCTCCTGCTCCGGAGCTCAAATGTGCATGTAACTGGAGCAGGCAGCAGGACACAAGTGTTGGAGGCTATCGGCTCTGACCCCGGTGCCGCATGGAACCTGCATGTTGGGTTGTGCGATAGCTTTGCTTACCAGCTTTCAGACGTCACCCTGCTCCAACCCAGGGAAAGTGAGCCAAGATCTCCATTATTGGGAAGAGGCTCTGATTATCCACACAACGGCAGGCACGGCTGCTTCTCGGTGTACTGTTTCAAAACAGCAAATGCTTTTTGCTGCTCTCGTGCGCAATTCATTTCAGTGATAGGAGAGCTCCACGTGCTCCTGTGATCCCTTTTCTTTGCACTGTATTCTGAGACAATAAATCAGTCAGACAGGAGGTATGTGTTTATACCACACCTGCTGTTAGACTGATACCATGACAGCATACCACAGTGTTCATATAGCTTACCTTCTCCTTTCCCATGCAAACAAGTCCTGTCTAGTGTGCAATAAGCTGCAGTTCTGTTGCTGTTGTACCATTTGTCATGGCTCAATTATGGCATATCAAACGAGTAATGAAACTTTATCCAATTTTTAGCACATCTCTGGTGCTCTCCTAGAGTTTTTTGTGGGTGAGTCTGCAGGGACACTAATGTGAGATGTGTCTCTGAGTAGCTTCTCCTGATGTTTTCATATTCAGGTCTCCTCACCATTCTTCAGACAAATTTCATGTTTTTGTTTTTTCCCTGCAGGTTGAACCTTTGTGAATAATGAAAGTGAGAGAAACTTGATCTGGTAAGCTAATAATTTAATAAGTTAGTTAATTTAACATGAAAGAAGCAATATGAGAATAAGATTCCCCTGTACTGCTCCATTATTAGGTGGTCTTCTAGGGTGAATCGTGCATGCAGAAATGTTTCCCTGCAGGTTTGTGATAACCAAAGCACCATAAGTAAGGTCTGGGCCATGCTATGGCAGCCACACGGTGACATGGAGTACATGGGCTTGGGGAGATCCTGGCTGGTGAAGGAGAGTGTAAGATCTTCAGAAGACTGGAAGAACTTCAGAAGACTACACTGAATAAATTATTTGCAGTGCTTTATCTTCTGAAGGATCCCTAAACCTACGGTGTGGGGTGTGAGGGATGACAGCTGCAGTACTGCTTATTCTTGGAAAGCAGAGAGGGCCTCTGCAAGTCTGGTGTGTGTGGAGAAAAAGGGCTCTTGTGTAAGCAGAACCACGATAATTGGGTGGAAAAAGGCTATGAGAAAAGGAGAAAGATATTCATGGCCTTTCAGCAGTGCCAATATAACCTCTTCAGCAGTTCAGATGAAAGACTCGATTTGATTAAAACTGCTTACTCCTGTTATTTAGAAATGCAGTTCCAATGGCTGGATGGGAATTGGAGCATACCTGCATATAAATGCAGGGGCTGAGTATCTACATATGTGCACATGTGTCTGCACATAGAGAGAGGAATGTAAATAAAAGATATAAGGAACTACGATTGCTACCATTCTGATCTTCATTTTCATTTGATAAGTCATTTATTGCTCTGTTTTTACAGAATATTAATTTAAAAACCCACTTGCACTTAGTGACAGCTTTAGGCACAATTTGTGGATTTCAGTCTAGATATTGAGGGTCGCTTACGGTACGTCATGTTGCCTGCCTGTTATTCTAGGATTTTTGAGCCCGATGTACTCTAAGTGAGAGACTTCTGTAGCTTACTTCCAGGCATGGGATTCATTTTTATTCCTCAGCTTCAGGGGAGCGTGGCCATGCATTGGCTGCTTTTCTACAAAGCATGATTATCCCTGGTTTACTGGGAGCTGTGGTCTTACTCTGGCTCCTGATGGAACTGGAAGCCACTGGTCAGCACTGTGCTTTGTCAGCTGCATGTAGGACAGGCGGTGGAGCACTCCGTCCCCACTTGTGGGGGATGAGTGCATGAGTGCATGAGTGCATTGCAATGCCTACATCCTCTCCTCACAGTCTTCTCTAGCAGCCAGGATTTCCCCAAGCCCACGTACTCCGTGCTGTTGTCACACTGCATAGCGGGTGCGGGCTCCTAGTGCTCCCGATTTGAATCCACAGAGATTCCCCAAATCTGCTCTGACACTAATGAGTAGGAGGAATTGGTTTCGTGCAGACGAGGATGCGTAGGTGACGCCTCTGCTCCATGAGATGAGTCAAGGCTGTGGCTCCCTTGCCTTACCCCCAGCACTCAGCATGCCACTTTACCTGAGTGCACAGAGGATATAATGGTACATCCATGAAGGCAGGTAGAAGAGTACCAAGCATGAGCTTCTAACAGGTGCTTCATTTAACTGCTCGATACCTTGAGCAAATTACTTGGCTCAGCATCCTATAGCTCTCTCCTTTCAAGTTTAATTTACCCTAACTGGATTTAAGTAAAGCATCACCTCAGTAACATCATCGTTGCATTGTTCAAGTTCCCAATTGGCAAAGCAGAAGGCAACTCTACTGAAGTTGCATCCTAATAGCTTCAGCGTAAATGTATTTCAAAGGGAAATTGTTCTCCGCCTAATACCCAACAGAATTCTAATTCAAACTATAATCCCTGAGTTTCACATGTCTGAGAAATACAGTGAATGCCTGAAACCCAAATGTCAGCTGAGAAGCTAAAGATGAGTTTGAGTGCTCAGAATCTTAAGACCTAGGTAGCTTTGGCCTCTGCTTTTTTAGGTTTGTGTGATTTCTTCGTTTATCTTTACCAAAGGAGCACTCAAAGCAATGAAGTTAATATGAGCATCAGAGTATAAAAAGAGGTCGGAGGGTAAAGCAGTACAAGGTTGTACTTGTCCTCTGGTTGGACAAGTAAACTTAAAACTGAAGGATTTTGCTATATAATGAATATATCTAACAATTTGTTGCCCATTAGCTCAGTTCCAGAAACAAAAACATGCACTTCTCTACTAAATAGGATGAGGTGTTTTCTTTAACGAATGCTGTTGAAGAAAAATTTGGTGAGATGAATGCATCAAACACAACAAGCATTCTGAAAGCATTATAGCTTATGCATAAATATACTTACATTTAGAAAATTGCTTTGTGTCAAAACCTCTGTAGAGACTTGTAGCAACCGTAACGATTTTTAAAATACTGTGTTTATTCGTTTTGGTAAATTAGTATGCACTGAACAGAAAGTACAGCTAAGCTGAGTTTGGCCACAGTTCAGGTGCATGCATTTCTCAGGGGGAGGGCAGCCCCGAGTGTTCTGATCTGGCATTCTAGACAGGTTGGTTATTTCAGGACATAAAAATGCACCAAACTAGGAATTTCCACCTGGTGTCCGTTCTGAACCAGCACCAAACATTTTGTGTTTTTACTGAAATCTCTCTACAAGGCTTTCAGAAGATTTACAAGCATTACAGCATAAAACCACTCACTCTTACTCTGCACTACAGCATTACTATCAGAGTTGCACTCTGTGCTAGTCTACAGTAAATGATAGAGTGTTCCCTATTATCACATTTCTGCATCAGTTTGTATACTGGAAGTCTCCAGTTACTTAACAGTAGACTCTCTTAAATAATTTATTGTTATTACATATATTTTCTATGATTGTAGTGCCTGGGAGCTTTAAACATGGAACTGAACCCAAAACCAGTGTGAGAGCTGCTTGTAATGTAAGATGGCACGATATGTGCACAAAGAAATAAGCCTGTGTTGGGCAGCAGAGCGGGCAGGGGTTAAGCGCATCAACTGCCTGCCTTCTGTTTTCATAGGCATCATGAAAAAGAATATACCTCGTGGTCAATGGCAGCAGGTAGATCTTAAGTAAATGAAAGCAGGTAGGCAAATAGAGCCTCCTTATAGCTGAAAGTGGGCAGTTCAGGCTTGCTGCAGTGGTTCGAGGTAAGAGGAGTAGCCAGCATGACCGATGCAGAGGTGAAGTGACATAGGCAGGAAAATTGTCTTGGTAGAGTGCTCAGGGTAGAGACCAGTGGGATGAGGCTGCACATGGGAAGGTGTGAGTGTAGGATGTTGCAATATTCCGGATGCTATGAGTTGAGATGAAAGCTCTGTTATGTGAATGGAGATCTTGAACAGTTTCAGAGATCTTATACAAAAAGAAATGACAGATGTTAGGACATAAACTCGACCTGAGAAGCTGAAGTGAGGCTGCCTTTCCCTTGTGGGAGGAACCATTAATCTTATGTTTTTTAGTTGTTTTTTTTTTCTTTTCTAACCCCATGTTGGAACAGCATGACTACACAACACTGAGATGCACTGGGCTGACGTGAGGTAGTTAAGTGGCATGCCTCAGAGTGCTTTTCTTCAAGTTTCAAACGAGGTGCCAGAATTAAGGAATTCCATAAGAATATCAGTTGTAATTAAAATTAAACAAAAGCAAAACAAACAAACACCTGGCACTCGGGTTTTCAGAGAGTTGGAAAACATTGCTAAAGTGTACAGGAAATTAGAAGTGAAATAGTAGGGACTGAATACTTTTACTTGTTAGAACTCTTGAACTTGTAAGCGGCATCTCTCATTTCTCCTGCTGAGTAGATATTCCTGAATACTCTAGACTGACATGGTTCATTATGAACAAATTTGTTTGTACAGCCCTGCTAGCTGCAGTGGCATTTCTGTTGACAATATGCCTTGTTGCAATGCTGCTGTTTTTAGTTTTACGCAGATCAGCAGCTTATCAGTATCATTGCTTTGTTGCCAAATGTCTTATCATACTTCATACTAATCACAGTTACAGCAGTGTTTGGCATCTTCATGCCTTTGCCAGATAGCTACAAGTGATAGAAGGAACATCTACTCTTCTGTATGCTTAATAAATGCAGGTTTTATCAGAATAGGTAACATTTGTGCTGCTTTAAGTCCAAAAAAATGTGGTAATGGAAGTTCAGGCTCCTTAATTTCTAATGCAAATTTTATCTGAACTGACAGCAGAACTGAAAATAAAGCCTAGGTTTTTTTTCTAGAACCAGCCCCATACAAAACTCACTCACATGGGCATTTGCAACTGATTAAGAATACCCAGCAAAATCTCTAGAGTTTAAAAATGGAAATGAGCACTCATATTAATCCCTGCAGGAGTTACTTCCTTGCCTTCCATATGGAGCATTGTCCTCTTTTTGAGAAAAGCTGTGGTTTTTTTAACTTCAGGTATTCCACATACTAACAGTGAAGTACGCTGTAATTTTTGCACAGTTTAACAGGTCAAGTCAAAATCTCACAGCGCAGAAAATTTCACTTCAGCCCAGTAATTCACCAAGAAGCTAGAAAGCACTTTGTCTTTCACTCAACTAACCCTGGTTAAGAGTTCACCTTTATTAGGAGGTCTAGACATGGCTTCAGCTCTGTAAACCAACTTCTTGCCCTCTGCGGTCAGCTTCCAGTTGTTTCATGCCTTCAAATACTACAGATCTACTTTATTAAACATTAACCATGTTTATACACTTCACATCAAACTTCTTTCTGAGCAAGCTTAATACAGCCTTAATATAGTATTATTTCTATCTTCAGTACTATATTTCCACCTGACACAGACTTCATTGACTGCTCCCTTAACTCTCGTGATGTGGGTCAAAATTGCAGCCCACTGATATAACTTTAGATCCTGTTGTTGAGCAGCTTTGCTCCTGTGCTTATGGTGGTAGATATTTCAGTATCAGTGGTCAAGCAGATTCTCCTGCTGAGCTGTGTTCAAAGTGCTGTCAGAAGCTGTGTAAATGCAGTCTTCTACATTACATCAAACCTGCCTTTCGACTTGCACAAGACCCTCTTGAGACCATTTTGCTTGGTTTTGTTAACAAATGGAGAGGTAAGTGAAGGCACAGGAATCTTCCCACTCCAGGACTGAGTAGCTTCCTTCTCTTTTTTTATTGCCCTTATTCCAGCTTTTATCAGCAGTGATTGCATTTAATTACTTATGCTCTTATATTCAATAAAAAGTAAGAAAGAAAAAAAAAGTGTAAGCTAAAGACTTTGGAAGAGATACGAATTTAGCTGTCCAGACTGCTGTCATGTGCAAATACTGGCAATTTAGCTCTTCAGCTGGTGGAAACCAGTTTAACATTTCACCCACAGAGAATGCCTGTGTGCTGAACTTTGCTTAGCAGTAGTAGAGCTGTCACGCTTGTCCAGCACTTCTCTGAGGTAGAGATGTCAAGTTTTACAACCCACTGAAATGAGAGGTTAATGAGTTTCTTATTCATAGAGCAGAAATAAACTTGATCCCCTCACCCTGCTTCAGGTGGCTGATGGAGAGACCTATTTAAGTGGTGACACAGAGGTATGTAAGAGGCTGAAGACTGATGACTGAGGACTCGGGATGAGCATCAGTGCCTTACTGATACTGGGAGAGGTGCAAATTCTTCCTAGGAAAGAAACAGTCTGTTTCTTACCAAGCAGAAATTGGAGGAGTAACTCTCACTACACTTCTAGAAGGTGCTTCAGCACAGTCCTTCTGAATGGCCCCGTGAGGCTATTAGTGTCTGCTAATAAATGGGAGACTTGTAATCCTCCATACTACGAAGCCATCTGTACAGGAATTAAGAAGAGGAGGGAGTCCAGCAATTTGTGCTGATGTCTGGAAACTATCTGTTGTGAAGGTTAGCCTCTCCTGGGTGCTGGGTGTGAACGTGAGGGTTTGCATCACAAATTGTAGGTTCATCCAGAAACTCTTGTGCAAATACAGCCTTACTGAGTGCTCAGATGACTAAGGAGCTGGACCTCAGTATAAACAAGGCGAGGAGGAACTGCAGAGCAAAATGGCCAAACACGGGGCTCGTTCTCTTGTCTCATCCTCATGAGTCAGTAACAAAGTTACACTGACTTCCCCAAGAGATTATTTAAACCTGTTGCCCTTAAGGTTGATGGTTTCTTCTGAGCATGCAGGCAGTAAATGGAAGCTGTGTGCACAGATGCAGATGTGTGTTTTCATCCCTTCCTGCTGCTGGTAAAATGAGGAGAACAGGCTCCTGAACTGCAGTTGCACTAACAGATACCTGGGAAGTCCCTGTTCCACACTGTTCCCTTGTCTGGACATCGTCTGGAAGAGTGTCACCTCCTTTCAAGTCAAAACCTTGCCAGCTGCTATGACTTGGTAACAATTTGACAACTTCAGAGGCAGGATAATGCTAGCTTTGCTAATGTGTAATCTCAAGTAACACTGATGCCATCACTGCGTGATTCAAAATTAATCCGAAATAAGAACGTCATCTGTAATGAAAATTATGGAAAGATTAAGCAACCAGTCTCCCAGTAGTAATCTGTTGAGATGTTTCGATTTTATGGTGAAGTCCACTTCTATTTCACTTCTTTTTTGCTGTCCCTCCAATCCCCAGCCCTAGCTCTGAGGCTAAACCAGAAAGACTTCTCTAGACTTGGAGAAGAAGATATGGATGTATCGTTGGGCTCAGAGAGAGATCCTTGGCAGAGGTAGGTACTGCAATGCTCACTCAGCAAATTGCCATACAGAGACAGGAATTGCTAAGAACCTTGACAAAAAGACTGGGAGAGATAGGAAGAAACACCTTCTGGAAGCAGTAAATAGTCGTGTTTGTGGAGCAGGAGATTCTGCAGAAGTGAAGGGAGAGGACCCATTCTCTCACTCCTTTTTGTTGGTTAAAGTGGGAAGTGAGAACACCACCGTGTTCTCTGCAGCATGTTTTGTGGCTGCCTCCTTGAGCCTGCATCCACATAATCCAAATGCAAGCATGAACTGTGCGAAACTTGCCTCTGTAGTGAGCCTTCACATTTTTGTACTGACAGCATTTTACTGGAAAGGTGCAGTTACAGATGCTGTCACCTTAAACAAATGCAAAAACGACTTTTAACCCGTGGTTAGTTTCTGCATACAAACAAATGTCATACAATATATTCTATTTAACAAGCAAGATTCTGCTATCTGTAAGATGACGGTCTTCTCTTGGGAAGTTCTTAAAAGATGTTCTTGTCATTTTCAGAAATGTTAGTCTTTGTGCCATGCACTGGGAGGCAGCAAAAGGTGAACAGCACAGAAACTGGACACGATGTTCTGAAAGGTAAGGAAGGGGAGAAGGTCATCTAATACACTACCTTTCTTTCAGTTTGTTACGTCTGAATTTCCTGAATCTTGGTCTAAGAAGTTTCCTCGCATTATTCTGGCTGTAAATTATTTATATGCGTTTCCCCATCTTTTACTGCACTCAGTTTCTCAGCTTCCTGTGGGACATCACCAGCTTCCAGCAATGTGCTGAGGCACCACTGCTAGAATCCATCAGAAAGGAGGGGAGATGGAGCTAACAAAGCAACACTCTGGGATTTGTGCTAGAATGGATTGTCATAGACAAATAACTAACAGTATTTTCTCTCATTTCTGAAAAGCTCTGTACTTTTGTTGGCATAATTCATTAACCAGCATTTTTACATGTCATTATTAAAGGTAAATCTTACATTTTTCTCCGGTTTTCATCAATCTCAGAGAAAAATTCTGCCATTTATTCATGTTAGAAGGCTATTTCTCAGAGCATCATTTCTGGTATTTTGTTCCATTCAGCTTAAAATATCTTGGAGAAGGAATATTTCTCTGAAGGGATGTGAAGTGAGGATCCTATGGTGAGATATTAATGCAGATAGCTGTATTTTCTTTGCATCCTATTATTGCTAGGACTGTACAGCTCTTAGTTCTTCTTCCTACTCTGTGTTTCACCTTTCAGACAACTAGAGACCTGTAATTATGCCAAACCTTAGCTAAAATCGGGTTGTGCAGGTTTATTTGTCAATGAGCAGAGATGAGTGAACCTTCACAGGAACTGTGGTACGCCTAAATGCTGCATGGATACCACGGTTCTCTGTGGTGTGCTTTGGCAGTGGTAAGTACAAGCAAGGTTTTTCCATTCCCCTGCCTGCGTGCCATTTGTTAGCTCTCCATGTTTCTCATTGTATTACTGTTTTCCACTTTTCTGCAACCACAATGAAATGCATTCCCGTAATTTACTGCTTAAAATCCATTTATAGTAGCAGAAAGTCTGCTTGGGTTCTACAGTTTCTGGAGATCTCCATTTTTAAAGTGAGCTAACTAAGGCTGAATGCTGTCTGATGACTAAGAAGATATAAAATGTCATTGATAGGACTGGAAAGTCTTCTACAGTTCTCAGAACAGTCAGGATTTAGTTCCTCCTCTGCAAGGCATACATCTAGAGGCAGACAGAGATGAGTAATCACATGGTAGTGCTCAGGAATGGCTATCTATTAAATGGAAATTGTTCTTCTCGTGGACTTCAAGCCCACAGCTGCATTCTTCACTGCTGTGAGATATCCAAAGTCGAGATATCTCGAATTTGCTGTGGCTGACCTGCAATCAGACTTACTGACTAGGGTAGGCTGACTTTCAGAAAGCGTAAAAGACAGAACAGCAACTGTGAGAATAAGAAGAACGTTTTTTCGTCATTGGCAGCTTCTTGCTCTGACTTTGTGACTTCATCCCAAGGTCAGTTAAATGCTTCAGAGTAACTGGAGTGATTATAAATCAACTTTGCCATCGTCCGTAAGTTGGATGGAGAACATTTCATAAAAGTGAAAAAAGGTTTCCAGGGAGATCTTGTCGGTGAGCGACTCGTCTGATTGTCAGTTCATGGACCTTTTTGTGGGGCAATTTACTGGTTTGTTCAAGTGTTCTCACTCAGACTCAGTGCCCCTGGATGTTCCTCTTCTGGCACAGTGGTGTCAAGTCAACCATCAAGGCGCTCAGCTGGAGTCCTCCTCCTTCTTTGGTTACCCATCCTCTGGCCCAGTGCATGATCTGTTAAGTACTTTTCTCACTCCAGATGAGAGAAGCCATTATAAGGGACAAGTACTTTTTGACTGTGGTTGATAAGGAAAGGAAAAAGCAACAAAAACAGCTGAGCACTAAATGAAGACGATCCTGTTGACTATACGAACTATCTTTGAAGATTTCTAAACAATCAGAAACTTCAGTTTGTTTTCAGCATATGCTCCCAGGGGAAGGTCATCTGATTCATATCCGTCAAATGTTGAAGGGATGAGTCACAGTCAAACAAATCACACTTTTCTAACTTGTCTTTACACATACGGGAAGGAATAATCTCTCTTCATTTAAAAAGAATTTTCTTTTTTTTCTTGGTAGACACCGCTCAATAACTTAGCCCCATGTTATCTGTTTTCCTTGATTTATGAATATTTATTCCCCTCCATAACCATAAATAATACATAATCGACGCTTGCCTCATTTTTGTCTCTTATGACCTTTATACACATCCTGTACATTAAATTAAACTCCCTCATAGTTATGAGAAGCTCTAATTTCCAATTGAAACTTAATTCAACACCTACAAAGAAACTTGTCTTCAAATAACTAATACTAGATGTCATATTCCTTACCAGCAGGCAGCTAACACTGGACATGAGCAGAAATGTGCTGCTGAAGAAACAATCTGTTTATGCCACAAAGTTAAGATGTGATAAAATGTGTACGTTTCTGTTCCCTGTCTTACTAATCCCATTAATATTGAGGTGTGAATAGTGCCCACTGCGTGAAATGCCCCTGACAGGAGGCTGTGCAGATGCAGCACCTACTGTTTTTTTTTGCTCCAGGAAACACTCAAAAGGAGACAACTGCCCTTGAGAGCCTGTTCCAGGATGCATCCCCTAGGTGAGTTCTCACTTGGCATTTACATCTACTTTGCTTTGTAAGTTCCTCGTGGTCAAACACATTTCATGACTGGCGTTTACTATAGTTATATATTTTGAGGCAGTATTGTGCATTGCAGCATGCAAGGGTGATCATTCCTGCTCTTTGGGCAGAATAGGTGGTTTTCCATTGCACTGTGCCCAGCAAAACAAATTCTACTTCTCAACCAAATTCCCTCCTGGAGCAGTTGAGTTTGCAGCCACCCTGGGCTAAATGTGTGATGGTGGAGGTACAGGGGTACCAGGCTGCTGGGCGCTGATGGCTTGAGTCAGGTGAAAAGCTATCATAGAAAAAAGCTTCCTGAAAGGTATGTTTCTGTTCTGTGATCTGAATGTACAATAGGTGCATCTGCAAGAGGTGTTCAGAAAATTAAATTAACATCTTTTTTCTTTCTTTTTTTTTTTTTTTTTTTTTTTTTTTGTTCAGGAAACTGGGAAGTTTCTTTTCTTGCTCTCCTAATGTGTACTAAACTGCCTAAGGAATTAATTGGAAGGAGACAACTGTTTTAACAGTAATCATCTCTTACCATTTAAAAAATGCATGAATTCATTTTCGCCCCCGTGCACCCTGAACAGTGCTCAGGGAACATCTCAGCTACTACACATTTAGAATCTGGACTGCTGTCTGAAGCCTAAACTATTCCGAGATAGATAAATATCCCCATTTTAGAGAGAAAAAAAAGTATCCTGATGCACAAAGAATGAATGCAGGACAATTAATCATAGGACATAGCTGGGGCCACAGCCAGATCTTCTGACTCACAGTGTTTCCTCTTGGTTGAGGAAAAAAAAAAAAAACCTGATTTATTTTTCATAATTACGTTACATAATTATTTATCAAAAGTCATGCAAAAGAACAGTTAAAAAGTTGGTACAAACTTTCTCGAGGAGTTTTTTAGTTTCATTGCCATGCACATTTTCAAAATATTAATATCATGCATCTGTGTAGTAAGGAGTTGTGCATCTCTGACATTTTTGTTTTGGTATCTGAATGAAATATTTCTACATTATTTAAAAACCTTTGAAATTTATTCCAAAGGAAATACTGCTTTTTCATATTTTATTCTCAGTTCTAAGCTTCCATGTTTCTAGAAAACTGGATGACTCTGCAAAGAAATTCCAAACTCTTCCCAACTCCTCTAATTTTGGAAGGCCATTTTCCAAGACAAAAATGAGTTGAAAAGCAATGTGCTTAAGGTAGGGATGTAACTTCTAATAATATTAAAGTATTAAAAAAAAAAAAAAAGTTTGAATGTGGATTTGACCATGGCACACTGGAAATGCAAAAGGATTTTTAATGCAAATAGGCAAGCTGCATCAGTCCAAGGTAACGATGGAGCCATTTTACTGACTAATTTGGCTCCTCCTGTCAATCCATGTGAAATAGAGATTATGCAATTTAGATCCATCGCTGTTTTTCATATATCATCTTTCTCTAAGTAATAATTATTTCTAAAATGTTCTTTGTGTATCTTTCACCATTGTGCTCTCTCTTATGTTCCTTCGATCTTCAAACAACGATAGTTTTGCTGGTAGGTCTGAGGTTTCATTTTTTTTCTTGTCCTGTTGTTTGTTTTTTTTTTAATCTTCAAGCCCAGATTAAAAATGCATATCAGCTCTTCTTAAAAATGAGCTAAACAGAGCTTTCTTCTACTCAGCTGCTGCTGCAGCTCTTTCTTCACACAGTACTGAAGTCCCAGCGTCCTTTACCTATGAGGGCAGGCTGATGGAATTGGGGTTCTTTGGGCTGGAGAAGGCTCCAAGGGGACCTTTCTGTGGCTGTACAGTACCTGAAGCTGGGAGAGGGACTTTTTGTAAGGGCAGGCAGCAACAGCATGAGGGGAAATTGCTTTAAACTGGAAGAGAGTAGATTTAGACTAGATATCAGGAAGAAATTTCTTTATTGTGAGGGTGGTGAGAACTGAAACGGTTTGCCTAGTGAGGTTGTGGATGCCCCCTACCTGGTAGCAGTCAAAGCCAGGCTGGATGGGGCTGTGAGCAGCCTGGTCTAGAGGGAGAGTCCCTGCCTATAGCAGGGTGTTGGAACTAGATGATCTCAAAGGTCCTTTCCAGCCCAAACTATTCTATGATTCTACTTGCTACTGGACGTTGTGATGTTGGGCATTCTGGAGCCCAAACAGGCAACAAAACACAGTCACAGTGTTGAGGATTTTGAAACCTCACCCAAAAGGAGAACCCAATTCCAGTGGGAATCAAACCCAACTGTAGATATTGTGCTTTTGGCAATATAATCCTTTTATATTGTATAAAATACCATAAAGCCTTACTTTTGCTTGTGATATACCTCGTGAATGTAAATTTCTCTGAAGTAGTTGTATTTACATTTTAGAAAGACTTAAATACCACTTCACCCAAAAAGTTTGCAAAACCCGTCTAAGAACTGCTGTAAAATTGTGTCAGAGTATCATGAAGATCTTTGTATGAAGACACACAAAGATCTTTGGTGTTGTAATGCCTACAGCCAAGTTCTTGGACCACTGTCTTTTCAGGGAATAGAATCTTGCCCCAAGTTTTCTATCTGACTGCACAATGGACTTTTGAAGGAGTGAATCAATATCTCGTTACATGAGAAGCATCTCCAACACAATTTCTGAGGCACAGATAAAATTGTGTTAAAAATAACATTTCTTTCTCTCTTTTTGTTTTTCTCTTCTAGGTTCGTTTGGAGGCATAAGTTGAAACAACACAAAGTGATGTAAATAAGCAGTCCAAATCACATGTCAGATGGCTTTACAGCAATGGATGTCTTTCCTTTGTGTCTTAATGCTGCTCTATCTGCAAGGAATCCTTATGCAGCAGTGCTCGAGAGCTGCCACAACATCAAGTTAATTCATGTTGATGGCCGCTGCCTATTAGTCACTACTTCGAGCAGGAAAAACAGTGACAGGATACTTGAAAAGAAATACTGCAGCTGATGATTTGCACTATGAAAAATGCCAACATCTGATCCATTTTGATGTCCTTGAATATCTGATCTTTGGAAAAATTACGTTTGGAGTTCAGCACATGTCTTGGGCACTTGCTACCTGAACGATGGAGTCCAGAATCTGTTTAGGGGTCCCAGCAGCCCACCTCTATTTCATAGTAGACAGCCCCTTGAGTAACAAAAACTTTTTACAGGGGAAAAATAGCATGAACAACTCCTTCCAAAATGGTTGGAATTGAGACCACCTAGGTTTTTGCTCCAAGCTGTTCCTGTACAATCTGTTTCCCAGGTAATCTTCATGTTTATTTAAAAGCTAGAGATCATCCTGCTCTTTCACAGAAGCACTCTCTTAGCCTTTTGAGGATGCTCCAGGCTAATGTATGGAGCCTAGAGGGTGGAATTCATAGTTTGAAATCTATTACACTCGTGCCTTATCTTCTAGTGATTGCTCTGAGTGTCAAGAATTGTAAGAAAGGAAGGGCCCCCCATCTCCTCGGCTGGTGCTGCTCAGCTCCACACAGAAGGCAGAAGCAGAGCTGTGAGTCACAAATGAGTCAAAAGGACAAAAGCTTAGTGGGCAAAGACTGGCATTCTTATGATATAAAATCAGACTTTTGGGAATTGTCTTTTTAAGTTTAGCTTCCTCCACAATTCTTAAGCGGGATTAAGGTGTCCAAAACAAGATCTCTTTTTCTTTTAATTATTACCTACTGACTTTATCACAAAATTTACTATTTGTGTATGGGTTAGACACAAGGTGAGGAATTATCCTAAGCAGCAGTTTTTACTTGCTTACCAATGCTTACAATGGAGAGCAGATTGCCTATACCTTAATGGATGTACAAGTGTAAAAGATTTTGAAATGGCAAATACCTAGCAGAGCCTTTATTATTCATATCAAAACATTAATTGCTCTTGTTCTCTTTTTTTCAGATGAGTTTTCTACTTGAATTCACTGAAACTTTTTCACGTAGTTTATTAGAACCAGCATATTGAATTAATTTCCCTAAAAATTCTTTACTTACGGAGCAACTGAATAAATTTTATAGTGGAATAAGGTGTGAAGATGAATTGCTGCCTATTCATGTGAGCATCATTAGCCAGGAGGTGATACTTCACTGTAGTAGATCAATGGGGAGATATCAAGGAACATGTAAGGGTTAATTTAGCAAGGTCCCCTGAAACAATACAGAAAAAAATGTTTTCAGTATAGAATTCAAGTAGGTAAAAATTCAGAATGCTGTCTTTATAGATTCAACAATCTGCTAAATTAGAAATAGCTAAAACTCGTATTCGTGCCATGATTATACTAAAATCTGAGATCAGTAAGGGAGGAAAGTATCTTCCAGAAGGTCAGAGCACTTTCATGGAGCTTGGGACTTTAAAGGCTCTTCAGGTTTCAAACACACTCCTTTAAAATGTTGCAGAAACAAGCGAGTCATCCTCATCTCCCAGGGGAGTAGTTGCTTAGACTGGTAGCATGCGATGGTTAAGGGAAAGAGAAGAGGAAGACAATTGTAGTAATGTTGAATAATAGTAGACAAACCTGTCCCTGTTACTTTCTCTTTCTCTCCCCTCCTCTCTCGATTAGCACAACAGCTATAGAGATGTCATTTCAGCATGTTAAATTCATTTTGATCGGATGACTGGATGTATTTTAGAACCCAGTCTTTGCATAAGTGCATGCATGCAGTCAGAGATGTAGAAGTCAGCAAAGAGCATCACATTATTTAAGCAAGATAATTTCAGGTAAGTCAGTTGAGCTGGTCATGCATGACATTGAGTGCTGCTGAGAAGGTCCTCAGCAAATCTCTTCCTCCTTTCCTCCCCAAGCATGTGCAAAAAGTTCTCCATACATTATAAATTCACGTTGGTAAGGAAATCTTCAAGCCACTATAACCTAAGCGGCAATGAGAGCAGACTCTAATTAAAATCTTTTGGCTTTCACATTGCTAATGAGCTGTAGGCACCTTCTTTGTTGCTCCTGTTATTTTTGTAAAGCTGCTTGGGAGCTCCCTTAGAGAATCTCCCACAAGAAAAAAATACTGTTTTGCTTCCACCCTCTGCAAATCAGTTGTCAAATTCAAAGATGCCTGCCAACACAGCTCAGCCTTTTGTAGTCAGAAATTCATTTTCAAACAACGCTTTCCAATTCCTAGGTAATCTGCTGTGTGTTACTCAAACCTCTAATATATGTAATTTCCCAAGGATCAACGCAGCCAAGTACACAGAAGCTTAGAGCTGGCACGTCAAGCTAAACATTCTCTGTTAGAAGTGAATTTGATTTCATTGTGATCGAATAATCAGTTGTGAGTGTTGATGTCTGAAGTTTTACAGTGTATTTCAAAGCCTAATTTAAAAAGTACATGCTAACGCTTCCTGATTATGTCTGTAGAGCAGCTGTTTTGGGTGATTTAACAGTGGGTGTAAAAACCCAGCTCCGTTTCAGCCAGCTGCACGAATCTCTGGAGTTCCTTTGGTTTGGCAGTTTCCCACCTTCTCCTTCAGGATACAACCTTCTCCTTCACAATGCGACTTTCATCGCCATCAATTCCAGTATATGATTACGTTTTAATCTTGCAGTGAAGTGTCTATAAAGGATCTCTTGACATTTTTTGCTTGGTTAAATTGGGTCAAGGTCACATGGACATGACGTGGCCTGCTGATTCTTGTTATTTCAGTAAGATCCAGCTGTCCTTCAGGAAAACCTCCTTGAAGAGATCATGACAGAGCTGGCTGGTGAACATGGCATCTTCTTTTACAGTAGTTGGTAAGTAAAAACAAGATCATAGAAGCTATATCTTCATTCATTACTGATGTTGGAGCTTAAATTTGCAACTGCCTGCCCTTGGGTCAGATGTTTTGTTTTGGGAGGTGTAGGTGTTTTGATGCAAGACTAATGAGACTGAACTCCTTAATCATCAGATACCACTCTTCAGTGATGAAAAAGCCTCATTCAAGTCCACACAGAAATGATAGATCTTTGAGCAGGCTGTTGCCCCACACTTTGATTAATTTACTCTCTATAGTCTCTGTGCTATATGGTATAAGAACCATTTTCTACCCGAAACTTTCCTGTGCCTGGCCCCAATCTTCCCTTCTTCAAGGCAGCAACAGGAGGCTGGAGCTTTAACTGTCTGTGCTAGGGAAGGACAGGCGTGTGGGGCACAAAAAAGAGACAAGACTCCTCTAATTATCCACAATATCAGTAGTTTATCTTCTCTGCACTACCCTGCAACGGTGTTCTCTCACTAAGCAGTATGCAGTGCCTACGTTAGTCTTATTTCAGACAGCAGGGCTTCTCAGGTGGTGTGCAGCAGCAGGATTTGGAACTGTGAGTCTATGGTTATTATGGATGGATTATGCACTTTGGGCTAGTGTGATGAAAATTCATAAAAAGGATTTAGGAGATCCTATTACACAGAGCACTTCTGTTCCATTTAAAATATAAATGTATATATAGTTACTAGGCATGCTGATGATGATTACTGTCAAAAGTAAGGCTCTCTCCATCAGGAGTAAGGCCAATTTTGAGGGAAAAGGAAGTGAAATGATTTGTGCAGTGAGAAGGCTGGTCCTAGAATGGCTGAAAGAATCTTTCCAGCCCTTTCCTCAGCTGTATGACAGTTTAATAAACACCTGTTTAGCACTAGTCCATCCTGAAGACCTTGGACACCTGTGCAACACATTGATATTGATAATAATATCAGGAGATTTATTTCATTAGGACAAAAGCCTACAAATCCAAGCTGATAGGTCTTGTATCCTGCACAGAACCCCTGGCTGGATTGTGCCAAGGCTGGCATCCTGGTGTCACAAGCAGTGCTGCCGCATGGCTCTGCTACACCCAGGCAGGTCAAGACAGTGTTGGCAGACAGACCATTCCTGTGGGATTCTCTTGCTGCTGCAAGGGCCCTCATCTTCATTATCTATGTTACAGTAGCACCTAGAGGTACTTTTTATCGGACATAAAAAGACCCTGTTATTCTACCTTGTGTGCCCTATTGCTGAGCTATAATACAACACAATCTCTTGGGCATGAAAATCTTTTTTTAATTAAGCAGTTAGAATAGTGCATTATTTGAGGATCATTC
Organism: Lagopus leucura; assembly: GCF_019238085.1. Lineage (NCBI taxonomy): Eukaryota > Metazoa > Chordata > Aves > Galliformes > Phasianidae > Lagopus > Lagopus leucura. The sequence continues at coordinate 2,924,599 of NW_024962284.1, read as the reverse complement.
AGCTTCTTCTAATCCTTATTTGATTTAGCTTTATTTCACTAATGTACATTTTGCTGCTTGTTGTTATCTTTCTCTTTGAATCTGCTTAGAAATCCATTTACTCTGGGTAATTGCTCCTTCACAAGGCACTTTTCAGTAATGTTCAGCACAACGATTTCATGTTAAAAGATGATGTTAAAATAAAGTGGCTGTCATGATAAAGCCTGTTTCAAAAAAAAAAAAAAAAAAAAGAATCAAAATCTACCATTTGTTCCTGTTTCCAATTATCCTCCATTACAGGTAATGAAATAATGTGAGTAAAAGCTACAAGTGTCATGCTTAAAGGGACCTTGGACACCCATCAATAATATCAGAAACAACAAACCTAATCTTGTTTAGTTACATATACTGCTGCAGTCAGAACTCACATGTCTCATTACAAGACAGAAAGGAAGCATCAGTATTATTACTGAAGTCTGAAAGTCATTTTATTCCCAAATTAACAGCACTGTTGATATAGCTGAATATATTGAGTGTACGTTTCTGTACAGTAAACAGAATTTGAATGTACTGCCTCAATTTGACACTTTTTGTTTCTGAATGGTTCTTACAGAGAGAAAGAATAAATAATTTATTACAGTGATGGTTCTACCATTTCTCATTCGGGTCCATAAACTGAAGCCTTGCTTTGCAGACTTCCATGCCAATGACCAGTAAAAACAATGTACGCCTGATGATTTCCCTTCTTAGTAAATGGCTGGGCAGCTCCCAACTCAGCTGAACTTTCAAAATTCAAGCTTGAGAATACCAGGCCATATTATATCACATTTTCATCGACAAGTTACCCTCTACCTCCAGAGGCAAGCCAGTGGCCTTGAAGCTGGATGCATGGAAAAGAGGACACAATCTGTTTTATGTCCTTGATATTTAGACCAGTAATCATTTCATCGTATCATGCACAGATATGTAGAAGTATATGTTGAAAAATATTTTAAATTCTTAATAGTAGGATTAGCTCTCCAAGAGTTCTCTTACAGATAGCTTAGAGCTGAATAAAGCATGTTAGTCTCAATTTACAGTATAATAGAATCATAACATCACCAAGGTTGGAAAAGACCTCCAAGATTATTCAGTCCATCCATCCATCCAATCCATCTGCCACCAATATTTCCCCACTAAACATCTCTTCAAGCTCAGCCAAGTGTCTGAGATGAAGTGAGGAAGATGTTACTTGATATGTAAATGACTATTAGAGGAATCTGGGTACTTGCAGACTGAGACTACTAGACTGATTCATTGCATCTCATTTGCAGAAGATCCCTAATATAAAAATTTCTGTGATTTATTTCCAGCAAGCGCGACAATGCGATGCATCACAGGAAACCTCCAGGAATGACAGCATGAGTGACCAGGTAGAGGTCAGTGCATGTCTCTGAAGTTTTCAGCTTACTGAATTCAACTCATGGTAGTCACATTTGCCACAACGCATATATTTGTTGTTTTGAGAAATCTGTTAGCTGCTACTGCAGGTTAGTAAATATTCACGGCCTTTCATGTGGGCCCTGAAAACCTGCTGGGTTGACAGTGAGAGCACAGGAGGGAAATAATGGCATGTCCCATGGGCAGCAGATTCCAACTGTGTCAGGAAACTCCCTTTCCATGTTGCTGCACTTGGGATGCACCTCTGTCCCAACATGAACTTCATGGAACAGCAGTAGGCACAAACATTTGGCCTATGCTTTTGTCAGCATAATGATGGGGAGAGGAAGGCTGTATTTTTTCCATCATTTTCTTTTGTTTGTTTGCTGTGTTATTACTCATGCCTCACTCTGGGAGAAGCAACAGAAAACTTCCCTTAAATAAGAGAGGCTTGTTATTGTAACCATCATCTGATGCTAACAATACTGACAGGAACCTGTTTTTTGTAAATGATCCTAGCTGGGAAATGTGATTGCGAAAGTGTCATGATTCAGGCTTCAGCTGAATTTCTTTGGTGGTAATCAGCCTAGTTGTAGGACATTTTACAATACAGAGCAAGGTAGATATTAATGTCTGTGGTCAACGATCTGCTTGTAATAGACGAAGTGTTACATGATAGTTTCATGGAAAGATTGATGCTGCTGTCCCTGAGATGTTGCTGACTCATCTGTGGCATCTAATGGATGCACCTCCCTGAATGAATTCCCGCTTCCAGTTCCATAAATATGGCAAAACTAAAAGATACCTCTTAGGAAACATCCTGTCTTCATCTTAGTACTGCTTACTCCCTTGGCTAATTACTCTTACTGTTAAGCATTTGCATCTTATTTCTAGGCTAAATACGTCTAGCATGAGGTTCCAGTTATAGCTTGCCATCACATTAATATTTTTTTCAAAAAACTATTTTCTATTTAGAGGGCTTGAAATTAATCAATCTATTTTCAGTAAGATTTTCAAAACAACGATATTAATCATTTCAATGAAACAGTTTTTCCCCATTCAGCAAAAGTCTCTTTTCACAGTAAGAGAACATACTGAAATAATTAACAGATTTTTGTAATTTAATTTTAAAAATAGTGCTAATGCTTTAGCTTTGATGTTCCAGAGATATGAGGGAGACAAGATCTGTAGCGTGTGGTCACGTTTTACTAGACCAGCTAATACAGATAGGAAAAAAAAAAAGAGTCAGAAGTGTTCCTTGAGATGAGGAAAGGCTTTTGTGATCAAGCTTATCTATTTATCAGTCAGTTTAATAAGAAATACAACTTCTCGTCTCAAGTCTTCCATCTTTGCAACATTTAACAAAAAAGGCAGAGTGTTTGATATGCAGAAGAGCAATAACATATTTTCTAGCAAAAAGAAAAAAAAATAAAAATAATGCATGCAAAAGTTATGAGCTGCGTTGTTCAGCTCAAAGACGAACGAAGAAAACTATATACTTTTCAACACTTGAGCTGGAGAAACTTCTGTTACTGTTGTCTCTCATCTTTCACACAGCCACAGAATCATGGAGGCTGGAAAAGACTGCCAAGTTCACCCAGTCTCCTGAACTCCTCCAGGGATGGTGACTCCAACACCTCCCTCAGCAGCCTGTGCCAATTCATCACCGTTCTTTCAGAGAATAAATTGTTTCTAGTATCCAACCTGAACCTCCCCTGATGCAACTTGAGGCTTGACAGGAGGTTGTAGCAAGGAGAGGGTGGACCTCTTTTCTCAAGTAACTAGTGATAGGACAAAAATTAACTTCCAATCATTAAAATATTTCCCGACTGTATTGGGAAGTGCTCTGTTTTCAAGTCTACCGATGTCGGAGTAGGCAGGAAATTGCAACGAGTGATCAAGTAATGTGGTTACTCAAAAAGAAAAATGCTTTTGTTTAAAATGAGGCAAAGAGGTGTTGATTCTTTCTCATTCACAACATTTACTACATATTTGACATTTGAGCTGCTGTAACTGGGAAGAGATAAATCCATCCTGAGGGGAAGGATGTTATTTCTACGGCTAATTGGCTGGCTGATACCTTAATTCATAAAGCTGTGTGCCTGCTCTCGTTTACCACAGCTAAAGATTGCAGCCATTTATAGCAGGCGATGAGAACAAGAATAGTTATTTTTCCTGCTTTCTTTGAAGTTCATTCTTAAAAATCACTGAGATATAAAATTCCCTTTCAATTCATTCTTTCAAAACTCAAGTACCGTTAAAATATATATAATATCAAACCTTCCCCAAGAAATCTGTCGCACAGTGACTGAGAACAGCTTCAATTAAGCCTTCTTATTAAGTGAAGAAGTAATTTACACTCAGGTTTCACCAGATGAGGTTGATGTAATTATACTAGGGATGTTCCAACAATTGACAGCTCCCCGTAGCCTTATAATCATCTGCAAATTAGGAGACGAAACGTTCTGAGTTCCCATTTCTCCCATGCGCGATGCATATAGAAAGCTAAATAAGGATGTTTCCAAAGAAAGCCACACCTTTTTGCACTTTTTTTTTTCTCTTTAAAAATTTTAATAGTAATAGCCGACCTCATTTTTATTTTTTAAAATCCTTTTCTATGCTCTTACTGCCACCTGAGTCCCTTTGCGAGCATCCCTAGAGTTTGGGGCAGAGACAGAGCACAGACAGCTGCTGAAGGGAGGGAGGGGAGCAAAGCTGGGTCCAGCCCTGGGTCTGAGCATCCCGAGCCCTTCCTTCTCTTTCAGCACTGTGGGTTATGGGCAGCAAGACTGCACTTCAACCTTCCAGAGCGAGGTTTCCCCTCCCAGAATTTTATTGTTCAACACTAAGCACTGATGGACATTGCAACTGAAGTGCATGGATGTTTTTGTTCCTCCTTACCTCGCTCCTTTTCAATTTTATTTTACTCTGCTTCATGTTACTGATTTTTAACATTTAGTGTTAAGATCTGAACACAGGTTTAGCTAAAAAAATATAGCAAATCCCAATGTTGAATACTAATATATACATATATATATGTATACATAAAAGATTGTTATGTTACCTGTGTACCTCAAGATAAAATTCAGAGTGTTTGTTTCTTCTTCCATTTCATTTTCAATTTTCTTTTCATTTCAATTAGTTAGAAGTTCCTTTAGGGATTTGGTCCTTCACAACCAATAAAGTTACTTTATGTTCCTAACATGAACAAAGACTTTTCTAAGCTGAGGTCTACATATAAGTCAAATGAAACTTCAAAAAAATGTTTGGCTTATGATCATTAAAAAAGCTCATGTCTGGGGAAAAAAATATATGAGCAATTCGCAGTTCAGACACAAAATGAACAAACTGATGTGCACTTCAGTGCTTAAAACGAAGGTGCCAAGACTGTCTCCAAGAATAAATTATACGGTAGATTTAAGTCTGGTCCATTCAGGAAACTCCCTTTACACAGTGTAGCATGCAGAATTTTAACTGTTCTGGGAGATACATATTACTGATGCTTACAAAGACCAGATATTTGTGTGTTAAAATAAAGGATACGACTGGCCAAATACCATCTTCAGTCAATCTGCTGTCAATGGTGTGCAAACATTTTTACAATTGCGCAGTGCAATTTATTCGTCTCCTGAATGGCTGTTGTCTTCTTGTTGTGATGGTGGAAGATGAGAGAAAATGCGAGATGGCAATTTGAAGTCTTCAGGTATGAGTGTTCAAATAGCTAAATATTATTTTTATATTTACATTTTGCACCAAAAGTCATTTACTTACACATCCAGTAACCAGCAGACCAGCTATGCTGCATAAGGAAAAAAATCTAGGCTGAAAGAGAAGTCTTTGAGGTACTGATTTTCTCCTTGATTTCCCTGATGCACCACAGCAGGATTTTTCTCAGTGATATTTTATTCATTTTTCTCCTCTTTTAATTATCTTTGATTTTCCCCCCCCATCCTTCCTTCCATGCTACACCACAGAAAGTGCATTTATGGTGAGCAGAGGGGAATTCCTTCCACATATTTCAGGGAGCATATAATTCAACCTGGGATTTTGCTGTGAAGGCTAGAGATGAAAAGTGCTAACCAACGAAATCTGCTCGAGGGGAAAACATTTTCTCACTTTCATAATGAAATATTCATAGTGTAACACTTTTTTTCCCCTATGACAGTCACAGGTGAATCCCAGACTGAACTTTCACGATCTCTAGATGCAGAACCTTGGCCATATCCCTTCTGTCAGGCTTATTCATCTCATAGCACTGGATGCAAAACGTACTGAACCAGCTGCATCGTTACTGACTCCTACTCGTACACTTTGTACTTTGTGACTCAGAATGACATGCTAAGATCCTTCTGCCACAGGCCTAATTGACTGGTAGCATCCCCTGGAAGGAATCTGAACCTCAGCTCCCTGCCCCTGTGTGCCTCCGTGGCACCGGGAACATAGGCTGAGGTTGCACCAGCAGTTTCATATAATCAGTGCAGAGTGTATGGGCTGTCCATCTTCTACTTGCTACAGCTCAGCAGAACAGAAGGTAATCCTGTGCTACTCTACAACCTGCCATCATTTGATTTTTTAAATTGAGAGGTAGTGAAATAAAGCTACAGGGCTGGAAAGGGGGCACCATAGCAGAAATAGACAGGTGATAATCAGATGTTAGAAAATGATATACTGCTCTCATGTAGTATTAGACGTGTTTGTTGGGCTGCTGCGGAGTGACACAGTTACATTTCATGCAATTAGCAAATGGTTGGAATTTCAAAGCTATCCCAAAGGGGCAACATGAATATATTCATTAGCAACCATCAAATGAAAAATAAATATATTCATCATCAAAAATAATTTGTTCCTTTCAAAAGCTATGTTATGTATATATTTGCTCGTACATGTGGAATTAGGGTGAGCGCATAAAATGTTCTTCATGTCCTACAGCTATGAGGGAGTCATCGTCTTCTGAGTAGAGAATCTTCTTGTCCTACATGGATAATTTCTGGGCTTGTACAGTAAATGGGGAACATATAAAACTAAAGGTTTAATCGGATCTGTGGCTCACTGAACTCCACTCCTGGAATGAAAATGAAGCGCTCAGTGCCACACTTTGAAAGACTCCTTTTACCTGACCTCAGGAAAGCAGCTCCACTAATTTTATGTGGCTTAAAATATGTGAGTGAAATTCTGCTTTTATTGAAATCAATGACCGGCCCCTGTGCTCTCTATGGGGCTGTAATTTCCCTTCTGTGTGTGCACTGTGACTGATGGCCTCTGCCACACGTAGCTCCAGGAAGTGTCATTTATATGTATTTGTGCAGTGCTCTGCATGGCAAAGGCTTGGTGCAGTCGAAGTGAGCCAACAAGCAGTTAACATAATATAAATAATAAATGATACCTGCAAAACAACTCTGTATAGGAGGTTGTAATTGTGTGGAAAGGAGATTTATACACAATGAAAACATATTATTTAATCATTTCCCCGTTTATATAGTTTTAGTCTGCTGGCAGATTAAACTGTCAGTTCAAAAACAACTTGACTAATTTTCTCAAGTCTTCAAGGAAAGTGGGAGAGCTAAACATAAACGAGTTTAGTTTAGATGTTACGACGTAAGCATTCCAGTTTACGTTGTGGTTTGTTTCATTTTCTTTTCCCCTTCTGGAAAAGTTTGCTACTGTCTTGGTTTGGGTTTTCCTCTTGCTCCTGTAGATACGCTGCTATTCATCATTCCCAGAAGTGTCAGGTAAGAAAATATCAAAGCCTCTTAGGCTGGGTTGCTTTGTCTTACTCTTGTCTTTCGACCCCCTGACCTGTGGGTGGAAGAGAAACCCAACCACTTTTGCTGCATAAGAAATCTTTCTCTTTGGATGGCCATCACACCAGCGCAGCCTGGTGAGAAAGAGCTGTGTGCTTAATTCTAGATCACTGTAATTTTTCCTTCAGCCAAGGTTTAAGTGTTCAACGGTAAGTCAAATGAAAGTGAAGAATGATGAGAAACGAGCCCACAGTGAAAAGCAGAAAAATCATAATTCAAATTTTAAGTAGCCAAAAGAGAAAGAAACATTGCAGGCACTGTGTTTTTGTTGGTCAGTTATAAAGTGAGGTAACATTTGGTTGTACTTCTTTGTTTTATAGAGAAATAAAACGACTTGTGGGAATGGATCCCTGAAATGTTTATTTTGATTATTAAACTAGGACGTTTTTGTGTGAGCTTGCAGAAAATAGACACAGAAGCTGAGAAGAAATAAAAATGCTTGCTACCACTCACTGCTTTTGAGTAACATAGGTGAAAGTGCATAGTGAGCAGACCTGCACCTTATTGTTGTGACTATGCAGAGAGGATACACATTGCTATTGCTTTCCTACAGCAACCAGCAACGATCTGCTTGCCACACCAAGAGTGTCTTATTGTACACACCAGCTACATGTGAGATAGAAGCCTCTCCTGGCACAGTAATTTGGGTTAAAGGATAAGAATCTCAGATTTTTTTTGTACAGACAAGAGGCTGCGTGTGCCAAATCCACTTAATGGTGGTGACTGTAAAGAACGCTCTAAAATCCTGTTTTAAATTTTAAGTGCTCCTGCCTTCAGTCCTAACGTTGCCTTGGGGATTTGTATGAATTCCTCTGAAAAGGTGCAAAATGAAGATTTGGTGCTATAAGGAGCATGTATATTTGGACACTTGGTTCTATAGCTCCTGTAAAGTAATTTTTTCTACTGCAGGTGAAGTCCATACCTCAGTGGTACTAGCAAAATGCATGACATTGCCTTCAAGTTCCCAGGAAGAAATAGGAAACTAATATGCGTGCAGGTAAAAAGAGTTTCAGTGGATTTTTTCTCTGCAGACAGATCTGACACTGACATTTGCAAGAGGATGCTAAGGCCTGAGGAGCATGACTTGGAAATTAGATGAGTACATCAGGAGCTGGGGGGTAGAACTTGAGAAACTTAAAGAAAAGAAAAGTCACAAGCAGTATATTAATGTCCTTCCTCAAGGTACAATGTTGTTTTATCCAGCACACCTATTTAGCTCTTTCCAGCCTCTTGCTGTCATTTGTGGCAGCCTTAACCTTATTCTCTAAAATGATCATGCAGTGATCGTGCACTTCCTATTAATGCTGCTAAAAATCTGCCTTGTGCGTTGGTGGGGTTTTTTGTTGTTGTTGTTGTTGTTTTCTATCCAATTGATGTGCATTTAAAGATTTGTCAAAAAGACAATCCGGAAATTTAATATTGAGAATGTGCAGAGAGCTGTTAGCGGCCGCACCGCAGCACCCTTCATCCTTCATTCCAGTCAGAGCCGTGTTGTGCGTCTGCACTTTGCTTCAGATTCTGCCCTGGAATATGGCTGTCACTAAGGCAGCATATTGCAGATGCTATTTTCCCCCACTTGATACCATCCTGTTCAGACAATAATGAAAAAAAATATATGCCTGATGCCCCAATATGTTGAATTGGATTAAGCACTTGAGTGTATTCAAAGACATTAAAAGTAGCCACATAGCTCTGAGCATCTTGGTGAAACTCTAGTGTGGGAAAAAATATAGGTCCTAGGGTAAAACTGTGATATGTCCATTCACAAACTATTGTTACTTTATCCCGCTGGCCTGAAGAGAAATTGTAAGAACCAAGAAGGTTGGCACCTGGCTGGTATCTTGTTTCCTCCACCTGCATTTCGATGAGCACTGTCTGTGCTGATGTCTGCCACCCCCAGACGTTCCCCAGGTGTTTACCTCCCATCTCACACTGGTGGTGAAAGGTTTCTGGGTATCCCGAGCAGCCAGAACTAGCCCAGAGGAAGGAGAGGACCTGGGTGCAGGGGATGACAGAGGTCACCACCAAATTCTGGCTCGGATCTATTAAGCCCTGCTCTTTGCCAGGTTGTGCTCAGGTGCTGCGGCCGGAGGGTTTCACACAGAAATCCTGTTGGGATGCCCAGTGCCTTGTTGAGAGAGGGAAGGCAAAGGAGTGACACGCTGTACGTGGTGGCTCTGCTCAGATTCAAACTCACAGTGTCTCCATGCCTGGGCTTACGAGATTTTTGGAGCTGAACAGTGCTCTCCTTCTTAGTTTCCTTCTTTCCATGATCACTGGAGACTTTTGGATGCTGTCTGCAAGTCTTTCATCCCCTCTGCTCCTAAGGGATTATTTAGTCCTAACTGCCTGACATTTACTTGGCTTTGACTCTTAGAACGAACTTGAAGCCAGGCAGGGAAAAATCTTTTGGCATAATTTCATCATAGACACGGAGATGTTATAGATTATCCTATTTATTTTCTTTTTTTCTATGAGTAATAGAGCAGCAAGAGTTTAGAAAAATAGCCCTGGCAAGAAATCTCTCTTTATGTTAAATAATGTTTTAAAAGCAACTTTAGGAGCAGGATTGAAAACATTGTTCCTTCAACAGCTGTCACATCTCTGAGGTCAGCTGCTGAGCAGTTAGGTAGGAAGTGGAAACAGCTTTGGGAGTAGAAGGAGCTATAGCCAACTGAAGGATTCTGTCACCATTTTGAGAATGAAACAAATTAATATTTCAAATTCCCAAATATTAAAATTCTTTTCTTCCTCTCAACCAGCTGGTGCATCACGTTGTTCCATTTCGCAGCCAGTGCGTAGTGGTTATAAGGAAATACTACCATGGTACACGTTCCCTGAGTTGCTACATAAGCAGGGGCCCATGTTGAAGGAAGTGGTTTCTGAGCGGTAAGTTTTCCATAGACAGAACTGGATATGCACTTTGCAGATGTTTGGAATACTGGAGTCCAGGCTCTCCTGTAGGGAAGGTTTGGCCCAAAATGGCTTAGTGTGAAGTTGCCCAAATTACCTCTGAGTGAATATAAAACTCATTCATATCCTGGACACTAAGTACAGAGGCTATTAAGTGCTTTGTCCAGAACAGTCCTCATTCCAGTCCTAGTTTATGGATCTGCAGTGAGATTTCCCTTGGCTGATGCATACATAGTGTTGATTTCTGCCCGAAAATAGGAAGTATTGGAAATCTAAGCATAATTCAGAATAATCGTTTCTTTGGGGGAAAAAAAAGAAAGAGGGGAAAAAAAAAAAAAAAGAGAGAGAAGGAAAAAACAAAGCGAGAAAAATAAAGAAAAATAAAGAAAACAGACAAACAAACCCTCAAAGTTGTATTAGTGAGTTGTGAGTGTAAATATTTTCAGCTTTTTGAGATGATGCTTTGAGTGATAAACTCACTACTCCAATGTCTTTCTTTAGAAGTTGGTCTATTTGAGTGGGCTGGGAAGAGGCTGGAGGTTGCACAAATAACTTTCATACGTGCATTCTTCTGTTAAAAATGTTGCATTTCCATTGTTACCTGAAAACAGACATCCCAGACGAGACTCACTAACACATCTGGCTCTGCTTCTTTTGTGTAAATCTAACAACAACATACAAATTTCAGCAAATTATCTAAGTTTACCTTCTTGAGAAACATGAGGAATCTTTATCTTCAAGAAATCCACTGGCTGTCTGATTGCCCCATCTCTAGCAGATCTCTTTAGCTACCGTGGTTTACAGGCTTTGTTCACCTCTGGAAGTGCAAAACAGAGCTTTGTTGCCTGGGAGCACACAGTATGAGAGCATGGTCCTCAGAGCCCAGAGTGAACTAAATCCTCCAATAGGTCAGAAGCATTTATGGCTTATTATACAAACAGTGACAAGGATCAAATAATTTGCACTGTGGGCTTTCACACGCTCTGGGGAAATTGCTGAAATTATTAAAAAATATGGGAAATCCTAGCAAGTAATCCATCACCTTCACAAATATTTTCCTCTTTGCATCTAATTCCATGCAGATGTGTGAGAGTCAAGGCAACGATGCTTGTGTTTGAATCCCTGCTGAAAGGTGAAAGTTTTTTGTTGTTTTTTTCTTTTCTTTTCCTTTTTTAACATTCTGCCACCTATTGGTAGCTGCGGGTGCTTTAGGGGCTGTGCACAGCTCCACGGTGTACAACACAGCCAATACAATTCAGTGCCCACGTCTCTCTTAATTAGCAGGTTAATTTACTCTGCTTCCTATGCAATTTACTCTGCAGAAGTTCCTACAGATCGTGTTATGTTAGGGGAAACTGTCAAAGCATTAAAACTATTCCACTCATTTGGGGTTGGCCTGATGACAAACCAAACTCCGATTTTGGATTGTCTTTCACTGCTGCAACACATCTTAAGTTCTGGGGCCTCTCTTACTCAGTCTGATGTGAACAGTTTTAGTAATGCTGTGTGGTAGAAACATTTAGGAAGCTGATGACTTTTCTGTCTATCTTGAGGCAGTAGTTATTTTTGTTTCTGATGTACATTGAATAGAACTGGATATTCACGGTACCTGGAACACATTTTGGGAACTCTTTTGTTCTTCAGAGATAATATCTGTCTTGGTGAGCTCTTTATGTTTAAAAGAAGAGGAAGTTTTCCTTCAGCTTGAAAAAACTCTGGATAAGCTTTTATGAAGATGACTGAGAAAACCTCAGTGATTTTGATTTTAATGGAACATACCCCACGTGTCTACTCTTTATTCAGCAGTACATTCCAACCAGTGCACACACAACATGATCTTTTTCTCATTTTTAATTCCTCGTGTAAGTTTAGCATCGCTTTATAGATTACATTATGGTGAAGGGGGGAGGGATCAAAGACGAGGCCCAGCCTGTTCTCCAGCCTTTCTTATGAGGGGTTAATCTCCCTTTGAAGATTTTTATCACGGATGTGAAACCTGAATCTCTGAAACAGCAGATGTGGGAAGGGTTTGGACTATGGTGTTGTTATTAGATGTTGAGTGTCTTTGGAAAACACGAAGGGAAGAATCAGGGTGAGAAGAAACAGAGAGTTGGGACAGGTAAAAACAGGTCACATTTCATAACTTGGACATCAACCAGGAATTCCAGTGTAAGCATAAGCTGAAGATGTCAGAAATAAAGACACAAATAATGCTAGAGGTGCAAAACAACTAGAAAAGTTGGGAGAGTGAGGCAGAATGAACAATAAAAGGATTTACCCATTAACTGACCTTCACAAGTATTTGCGTGCAGAGGACTAAATCAATAAATATATGTATTTCCTGGGTAAAAAACAAAGGCTACAGTGTGACCAGTTGGTTTATGAAAATAAAGGTGGGAGGTGATTAAGGAACACTGCTGAGGAGCTGAGGAGCTCATGGATGTATTCTGTGTTCTATAGGGAAGCTGATGGGAGGTATCTTCTTTTTTAGGGCAGTGAAGATGGCACTGTGTAGGACTGGAGTGTCGTGTTAATACATCTGGCAGGATACAGATCAGCTAAAAGATAACAAAACACCATGGCTGAGTAAGCCTGAGCCAGTGCAGGCACAGCTCCCAGCAGAAGGAAACCTCCATGCTGTCTCCAGGTCCTGCACTACAGTTCAAGCCCCTGTTTGTTCCCACTCATGATGAAGGCTTTAATTCCACACAAGACTTTCATTTCCATGGAAAGATTTATTGCACGGATGATCAAGCCAGACTTCACATAGAAACGGCATATTCCAGTGTAAGAGTCCATCAAGGTTTGTTCTCTGGTGTCAATAAGACTCAAACCTCTTTGTTGCTCAGTTGCAAACAGATTTACTGTACTGATCTCTGTTCCAGACCCATAGTTACCTGTTGGTGCCAGGAGTTGGTGTTTCATTTGCTGGGAAGCTTCCAGAGAGCTCTGCATTCCTGTCAGACCCATGATTCCCTGGCTGGAGGGAGTGGTATGACACACAGAACCTCAACAGTGCAAGTAATGGGCACTGAGTGATGTCTGGAAGGTAATACTGGTAAAATGTGCACAGGAGCTGGCCTCTTAATTAATGAGTTGCAACTACTCTGCAGGAAGACTTGTATCAAGGTAGTACTGAGTCGCATATCAATGTACTCTCATTTCAGTAACAGTCAGTTTGGTATTGAATAGCAGCTGAGAGGGATGACAAGAATGAGGTACATATATCATGTGGGGAAGAAGTATAAAAATATGGTTCTGTTTTACAAATTAGTCATTCCCCTTTTTTGAAAGTGCCATTTTTATTCCTTGTCACCAAATGTGAATGGGGACTGCTAAGGTAGAAGTGATTTAGGGATGAAGGAGAAAAAATGATGGACTTTCACTTAGAAAGATATATATTTATCTAGAACTGACATAGTAACAGCTTTGAATGCTTCACAGTGCGTTTGGAAAGGCCTCTGGTGCAGCACAGGGCCATGTTTGCTGGAAACAGCTCTTGAATTGGAAGAAGAGAAGGCAGAAGCTGAGAAATAACTGATGCTCAGTCTGTTGTAAAAGAAGTTCACTTACTGCTGCTAGCGTTGGTACTGTAATTACTATCACTGGCAAATCCACTTAAAACATGGGCTCACACCCACGTGCAGCTATCATGAACACCCATCCCACTTCATGTAGAATGTCCACAGCATACAGTGCCTCTGCTGACCCATGTGCTGAGCAGACCACACAGTAACTCATCCATTTCACAGGGAGAGAGAGAGGGACTGTGGAAACTAAAGTCTGCCTCGCACATTTTCCCTCTTCGTGCTTTTCTTTTATCCACTGTCTCTTGTAATTCAAAAGAGTTTGTCACGGGACTAATTGATAGAGACTCTGACACAGATTAATGAGGCCAGTACAGGGTTCATTTAGTGATGGTGGAAGAGCTGGTCCTAAAGTTACGTATTACCATTTGGGCCAGGAGGCTATTAGTAATGCTGAGAAAAAAAACATATTTTCCTTCTCAAAAAGGTTTCCTGGGAGCTGATGTGCTTGGTGGCACATGAGATGGCACCGCAGAGTACAGGAGCTGGCCGCACCTGACATTTTCTCTTGGTGTCAGCAAGTCCCCCCTTTCACTGCTGAACATGAAGGCCAGCAGACTTCAACTCTTTGATAGTCTTTGTGCAAATTAGCTGAGATCCGAATCATGGAATCACAGAATGTCTTGGGTTGGATAGAACCTTACAGATTGTCTAGTCCCAACCCTGTGCTGTGACACAGTCATCTATTTTCCCCCTTCAGCAGCAGATGAGATGGGCAGTGTGGGCACAGTAGCCATTTACAAATGTCTGTACCAAACAGGCTCATAGTGATGGTTTGAAGTGTGTTCATTCCAGAGAGGTTAACTCATAAGGAGCATATGTGGATTAAAACTGAGAAAAGAAAGGTATGGTTACACCAAACATCATTCACCCCCACCTTGCTTTTTAGGGCTCACTGTAATCCTTTTTTGTTCAAATCTCCTCCCAAGATCTGTTCTCATGCTAGTTGTCCATCATAAGCTGCTTAAATGTGTAAATATTTTTGTCTCTACTCACAGCAACACCATAACAGCTGCTGGGTATGACCCAGTAATGCCCAATTTTTATCTAGCTTTTCCCTCTGTCAGGATGCAGTTGCTGTGAATTACCTTTTTCATGGTGAATGCTGCATCAAGCTGATTTAGGTAAGTGTATGAGACGTGGTGTAAACTGGGGAGCAAAGCTAGTGGAAAATGCATTGTTTTGCTGTTCTGCTTTTGCTCTAGAAAAAGTTGTTTCATTTATAGCAATTGAGAGCAGGAATTCAAAACTTGGCTAAGTATTATTTGGGTGAAGTAAGCAGGTCTGTCAGCCTGATGTTAGCGATGTGCTTTTATCCATCCTCATGAAAATCTTCTGAAACCCGGCCAACTTGTAAATCCCGGAGAAATCTGTTTGCCTGAGCTCAGTGTGGTGTGTGAGCAGAGGCTGTCAGCGTGTGCAGGAGGCTGGGCTGCCCTCCAGGTTTCCCTCTGGCTGCTGGGAATAGGCTGCTGCCGTGTTCTCCTCCCCCTGGTGCTTCTCCCCTTGTAAGTCCAGAATGAAAGAGTTGTGGTTACCTTTTATGTTTCCTGCACTGCACTTCCCACAGCATTGTCTGGACCTGATGAAAGGTTGAGGGCTGCTACGTAATGATAATAGGAGCAATATTTTCGAGCGAGGCTTCCACAATACAGCAGTTAAAACATTGTCAGGAAGCAATAATGCTACTGTAACTCGATGGCAAACGTGTGGCACCTGTCCTTGCCAGAGCCAGTTTGTCTTAATACAGGCAACATGTGCAATGAGGTAGGGTCTGGATTCTGAGCTCACATCCTTTAATTATCCATAAGAAAACACCCTAGACTTGTGTTTCTTTCTGATCGCTTACCAAGCAAGCAATTTTTGTAAGGCAATTTGCTATGCCAGCGGACTTTTTTTCACAATTTAAAATATATTGCCTTCGCTATATTTTTTGAATGGGATCAATTTTTTCTAATAGGAAAGAGAAACGGAACTCAGAAGTCATCGCAGGTAATGAAACATTGAAGTGATACTTATATTAACTATCACTGTGGACGTTCAATTTAGACACAGGGAAAGTCACACTCACTGTGAATAGAGTGTCCAAAGAGGCACTTGTGGCTTTCTGTCCTATCA
Source organism: Lagopus leucura (assembly GCF_019238085.1). NCBI lineage: Eukaryota > Metazoa > Chordata > Aves > Galliformes > Phasianidae > Lagopus > Lagopus leucura. The sequence goes on along the minus strand of NW_024962284.1, from coordinate 2,908,782 downwards.
CTTCCATTGGTATTTTCACTGGACCCACTTGCAGCTGGTGCTCGGTTCTCAGCGTGGCCACAGACAGAGTCTTCTGCAGTTGTGTGTAATCTTCCCACACTGTAATTATCCCCTGTGCAATAGGGATGAGAGTAATACTTGCCTGCTGTCACCTCCGTGTCTTTATCTGCACTGGTCCTCGCTGTAGGATCCCAAGCCTGGCTGAGCTCCTAAGCAATTTGGTTATACAAATAGAAATAACTGCAGCCGTTATTTATTTCGTTATTTACAAAAGATGATAGGGCCACGGCCACCTCACAGACATTCTTAATCCTCTTAATATTTGCATGTGCTTGCTTTTAATCCTCAGCCCCACAGAGTTCATGAGATGGATGCAGAACGTAAAAGAACGGGGTGCTGTGTTCCCATAAACTGAACAGGAGAAATCCAGAAAAATGGATCTGCTGCTCGGGTCACTGAGTGCTCCCGTTCTGCTTCACAATTTCAAAGCACGTATCCCCTCTCTTAAATCAAGGCTGCTGTTTGTCTGTTTGCTTGGCAGCGACCAATAACATGTCAATACAGAGAAATCTAGAGAGGTCTTCCACTGCTCTTATATCTTCTTGCTATCTTTTGAATTTGGGGAATGTCTGAAGGGAGACGATGGTTAATTCAGTGGAATCAAATGCAGTTCTGTGGTCTGGCCCCTTAGTTATTGGATCACGTGGCTGTCAGCATTGTGAGTTCTCTATTTGTTTCCGATGATGGCGGAAGTTTTGGGGTCTTTCCTAAGGGATTTATGTCCAGTCATCTCCGCTGAAAAGCAACAGTTTAGCTTCTCAGTTCTTTACAGAGTTGTCAAAAGGAAGTATTACCTTTTTTTGATGTGAAATACAAAATAAGAAACAAATCTGACCTGGTATCTTGAATGAACAGATATCTGTGTGGTAACTGAAAGTGTGAAGATTCCCGTGCCCCAAGGAATTGTTGCTATTATGCTGTTTCTTATATAGGGCTACATCCTGCCTTCCTCATTAATTGCACACAACTGCTAAAACATCCTTTACAATAAGCACTTCTTCATACCAAACGTATTTCCTGGATCTATAAAACAGCTTTTAGAAAGGGAGAACTGTATTTAAGGAAGACATTAATATTGTTCCACAAAATGATGCTTGCTGACATGTGGAGCACTTTTTGAATAATTCACTTCGAAATTAACACTATAATGCCATTTACCTTTTAAGTCCTATTTACTGGAGCTGCAAAGAATTGTTCTCTAGAGATGAGGATAATGGCAAACTCCAGTCTTTCAGACCTTCTTTGGTTTAATAAGAATGGTCAGATGATTTCATGCAAGCAAGACCAGTAAGTCACCCAGTTTCTGGTTCCAGCAGCAGAGCAGACCTGTGGATGTCCTGCCCTTGCTCCAGTGCCATAGTTTGCTCCCCCCTTGGTGGCAGGGATGCAGTGGTGCAAGGGCCTGAGCTGTAAACCAGCTCACAGGAGCCATCTGGGTTCAATTTAATCCTTTGGAAAACAGGGATTATTTCAAACATGGATAAATTCCATGCTGTGATTTGCAGGGCTTCCTGCAGGCGGCCTGGAAGCTCAGAGACAGCTGTCCTCCAGGGCTGATGCGGCTCAAATCTTCTGCCACTGGTACTGCAGAGAGCATCCCAGAACTTCTCAATGAAGCCTGAGGAAGCACAGCCACTGTAAAAGTCTAGGTTTTCTTCCACCTTTCTGCAGCAGCTGGAGTATGTAAAGTAGTCTGCAGGAAAAAAAAGGTGTTGCTGGAACATCTGCCCAATAAAAGCATTTGCAAATTTCTTAGCCAAATGCTTGGAGTGATGTGTGCTTGTAATACCATAGCTACAACTCAGTTCTCCTACAGTTCCTTCACAACTTGTTCTTCAGTTAATTTTAGAGGTAAATAATGAGGCTCAGTTATTAGGAAAAAGCTAGGCTCTTGGTGAAGTGCTTTTCTATTGATTTCAAAATGACATTTAATGTGAGTTTTTCTCATTGACAACAGTTAAAACAGATGTTGACTTTTGGAGGCAGAGTGCTCAATTTTTATTCACTCAACACCTGCTGAGTACTACCACCAAAAATGTTTTTGATACGCTCACTGGATGTTGGTCTTTGACAGGGATGACTCTGCCAATGAATTCAACCCAAGCTGAAGCTGATTTTTCGCTGAGACTTCAGTGCAGAGCAGAAATGTAGACCTGCTTCCCATTGTGGCTCATGCTGACATTTTTATCTTTTGTTTTGGTTAGCTTCAGTACTGCCAACCTCAAACATATTTAAAAAAAAAAAAAAAGAAAAAAGTGAGTCAGCTTACAAAAACATTGAGATTGCTTTCATTTTATGTACCTGTGGGGTTTATGGTTTATTTTCTTTAGTCAAGCATAGGATATAAAAACATGAGCTGTGAATGCTGTCATGATTTGGCTGAGCAAGGTGCATGGTCAGAAGAATGCAGATACTGGGCCTTGCTGCTCCCTTCTACCAGCACTGTTGTTGGGGCTGGTGATAACCTGGGAAAGTTGGCACCACTGCCACAGTCAGCCCGAAATAACCTGTGCAGAATACCTCATACATTCACTGAGCTGAAACGTAAACCCACTCATCAGCCTCACTTCTGGGTGTGCTGGCCAAAGCGCACCTGGGCAGAAGTGAGAAACTGTCTGTTTCAGTCTTCAGAGGGAGTTTTGAATTCTGAATCCTGCAAGAGTCAAGAAATGAGTAATAACATCTAGATTTGTCTGAATTCTATATATATCCCAGAAGGATCGAGTTTGATTCCCTCACTTATTTACACTGATGCAAGGAAAGCATTTCAATTCTCCAAATGCTCCCTCATGTGGCTTCTTAGTACTAATACTGAAACATTTATGCCTTCTAGGAGATTACAACTCGATGCCAGGAAATAGACTGATACAACGTAAGAGGTACTTCGTGTAGCCTTTGACATTAGAAAATGATGATTCTGGATCATGTATGTAGAGCGTGTTGCTTTTTATGTTGTTAAATTAGCTTCAATGAAGGTATATGTGTTTATGCCCCCACGCTGGGGAAGGGGAAGATATTGCAGAGGTTGTGTTTGCACTCCAGGTTGTCTGGTCAGATGTCATGGGGACGAGTGAGGAATAAACACCTGAAAATAAGGGAAGTTCTTTGGACATAAATCTGAAGAAGTGAAAGCTTGATGTGTACAGCATCCAACAGAGCAGCACAATCTCTAAATGCGCAGCTTCACTTCCACAGCACTCCCTGAAACAAATACAGGAGGTGAAGAGAGGAAAGAAGATGGAAGGAGGCAATCGTGCCACTGCTTTGCAGCTGCAGGTTAGAGGAAAACATCCTCCTCCACCACAGTTCAGAAGATGCTCCTTTGAGGTCTGACCTTTCCTGTTTGATTACAACGTGGGAAGCTACTGCTGAACCTCAATAAGCAGGTGATGATGCAGTCTGTGTAGGAAACAGACTTGCTTCCGTTCATCTTAAAGGCCTAGTCATCAGATGACCTGGGTCAGTGCAGCTTGTTTCTGCAGTGATGGCTCTGTTGGTGCTTTGAGGAGCCAGCCACAACCATGGGCACCGAGGATTTGGTGGCACTGCTGGATCTCTGCTGGGCACAGCTCTAATGAGCAGGAAGTGACCAAAGCCTGGCAGCTTGCTACTGTATGGAAATCTGGATAAGGCTGGATGTGGCTCTGGACAGCCTGGTCTAGTGGTTGGCAACCCTGCCCATGGCAGGGGGGTTGAAACTAGATATCTGAGGTCCTTTTCAACCTAGGCCATTCTACATTTCTATGATTCTAGGATTAGGGGGCTTGTACTTCCATTTACACTGGAGTGCTGGAGGGACATGACAATATATCTCCTAAATTTAATCAGAGCATAGGTAGCCCCCAGAGGGCTGCTGGTCTCAGCAGTCATTTAAATGAATATAAGCAGGAGAGCAGAAAGGTGCAGGTGAGGAGGAAATCCTGAGAGAAATCACATTGAGGAAAGCACTTTTGTTTTCAGAGCCCGCACCTGACCCCAAAGCATTTGTATGGTATGCAAACAGAGGCACGTATATGTGCAGGTGTTTTGGTGCATTGCCTAGCAGAGTTGAGCATGCTCCATCCCCAGGGGTGTTCAAGGCCTGTTGGAAGGGGCTCTCAGCAGCCTGATCTGGTGGGTAGCAGATGCCATCACTGAAAATTGTATGGAAGTATACAGCATTGACACCTTCTCAGCAAAAGGGCTTGGAAGATGACGTTGTGCCTGTAGACACTCTAGAGAATGCGCTTGACATACACATTGTTTTCTCTCACTTCTAGCTCTTTGGTGAGCCAAAAGAAACACAGCTATTTGGTGGTATGAAAAGGTTTGCTTGTTGGGAAAAAAAATCAGTTGCTAGCAACTAAAATTTGCATACTATTTAAAAATATGGTCCAACACTTTGTTTTGATGAAAACAAGAAAATACATCTGGACATTTCTTCAATAAACTGAAATGCCTTTGTTTTCATCCGTGTTGCAACCAATAGCGCCTTTATTTTTGAACATGCTGTTCCAGTAGTTGAAGTTTTGTTCTCCTTGCTGAGGCAGATACACCAGCATGTTTCCTGGAATATATATGCTAGGGAATACTCTTCCCTAGTCTAGAGTTGAGAATTGAGAACAGGACCTTTGTGGAAGAGCAAAGTATGAAGCTGTTGTATCTCCATTTGCACATATGTCCCATTCATTGTGACAAAGTGTCTGTAATACATTGAAGCTGATAAAAACTATGGAGCCTGCTCTGACACATGGCAAACTGCAAACTAAGGCGTAGCAGTGCATCTGCTCCTAAAACCATGGGGCAAAAGGTTTCAGGTCGCAACTTGCCGACACTTCTCAGTTTTGGTATGCTAAATACAAACAGCTCCATGATTGATAACTGGCACTGACCTTTTCCCAGAGATGTCAGATTGGTTTATTATGGCAAGTACTGGTCTTTTTTAGCAAGGAGGTCCAGATTAAAGACAGGATTCGTGTCAGTCTGATAGAAAGTTCAAGCACCTTCCAAGCAAAACATTAAGCACTAAAAATTAGTAAAACCCTTTCATTTGCATTATTAGCAATGGCATCTAATTTAGACTCAGTGTTAAGCACAGTTGGATGCATAATAGCAATTTATACAAAGTTCTTTTGATCCTCCTCCTTTCTTGCCTATTCAGTCATCCAACTTCCAATAACACCATGAGGTTTTGTTGTTACATCAGTTTGAAATCCAGGAGTTATGTTAAATACAGCATTCAGTGTAGTCACCTCTGAGCCCCAAACATTAGGACTCTTGTCTAGGGCACTGAGAATGACACTTCAGCTCAGCCTTGCTTTAGGACTGCAAGTCCAGTCCAGTGCACAGAGTTCAGCGAGATGTCTTAGAGCAGGAGGGTGTAAGAAACATATACGCCAAGAACGATGGTATTCACATCACCCACTCCTTCCATTAGTCACTTTGTTTATGGCCTTCTCCTGACTTCAGCGGTGGAAATGAGCACTGCTTACAGGGACTGGTTCACAGCAGAGCAAACAGTATGCTGTTGTTCCAGCCCTCCCTGGCAATATGGAGTTTTGCTCTTTTAAAACCAATGGCCTCTTCTGGCTGTTTCCCACAGCTACAGTGTTATGGCAGTGCTAAAATGCAAACGGCAGGGTCTAGCTCATGGGGATGGGCAGCTGAGTGGAGCTAGATGGGAGCCACCAGTGAGCAACATGCAAACGAAATAAGCAAACTCTCTTCTGTTGCAAAGCAGCTAAAGAAATCCCCTTCATTTTTTTTTTTTTTTTTGTTTTGTTTTGTTTGTTTAATTGGCCTTAGAAGCCAGTATAGCATCTTCATAAATTCACCGCACTCCATGACCTGAATTCATAGAACTTGCATGTAAAGTATCCAAAAGTTATGTGATTCACTGTTTTGTGTTTATTTGGATATTATTCATATAAGGTCCTTAAAGCAGTGTGAAAAACGTATTTAAATTGCAAGAATATTAAAAATAGGCAGCAGGGATTCTAACAGTGGGAATTAAGAGGGCTCAGGGACTCCTAATAAAGGCAGCAAATACAAAGGAAATTTTAATTACTAAAAAGGCGTATGTAATTCTCCATTTCTGTAATCTGGCATCTAGTGATGCCACATGTGTATATGTGATTTAGACTGCTTAGGCACCAATCCAAAGAAGCAATACCACCAGATCTACTGTTATTCTCTGACCTACTCATGTTTTGCGTACCGCTTTCCCGCTTGCAGCAGAAAATGATGCGATATAAATTTAAAAAACCCCACAAGCAACTACATTTAATTGAGATAATCTATTGTCAAAAGTCCCAAAGCCTGCACCTTTGAAAAACTCTCAGCAATGTTTATTCAGTGTAGACCTCATGTCACCTTGCCAGCAATGCAGAGGGGCCATACGGCAGCCGTAATTTGTGTTTATAGCTATCTAGGTACAGCTGAGACTGTGCAGAAGTATGTTGTTTCAGTGACAACTGAGATGCAAGGGGCTGTGACTGGTGAGCTGGAATGACTTCAGCTGTGACAAACAGCTATCTGTCGCAGAGTTCCATGCTGCCCTTTTTCCCAGCCGTGCCGGGCTGGTGTCTCATCTGGCTGTTCAGCAGCTGCTGCCAGCCCCCAGTTTACCTTGAGGCACTGAGCATAGGTTTCCTCAGCACTCTGAATTGCAAGCTGGCCGTTCAGCTGCTACTTCTTGAGCAACGGAGATCTCTCTTCAGAAAGGCACTTGGAGCACAGCTAGAGGCAGCAAGCACAAAAGCCATCATGAGAAAAAACATTCCCTCTTCTGAGCATATTTTAGGAAAAATCTGTAGCATGGACAAACCATGGTGCAGATACAATGCAGCTCTTTAAGTGGCCTGAACACATGAAAAATGATTTTTGTTACATAAGGCCATTAAAATGGGGAGAATGTTGCTGAAATCCTGCGTATAGTGAAACTTTAAAAGCAGCAGCCCCAGCCTACTGCCCTGTGATTTTTCTTTCTTTCCTTTACCACACGGCCATCTCACAGCCGCGGGCTGCCCTCACACTCACGGCCATTCCCAATCTTTCTGCACAGAAGCCAACCAGCCGTTCTGCTCCAAGCAGCAAGTGTAAGTGAAGGCACATGAGGAGAGATTCTTCATACTCAGAAGGTAAATAAAGCAGGGCTTTTGAAACAGCAGACGCAGCAGTGTCCTGGCTGGAGCAGTGGTTTCTATAAATCACACCACGCTCCTGGATCCATGGCGTACCCTGCTGGAAATCTCCCCAAAGTTTTGTTTTTCTTTTTTTTCTATGTGTGGAGGAATTTTGTGCAGAACCAGGAGCACAGCCCAAGGATCACAGATCATCTTTCCTTACTCTTTAGACAAGAACTTTTTAAATGAAGTGAGGTGCTGCAGTGGGATCTGCCCTGTGCTCTTTGATGAGGAGTGTGCTGAGCTGAGTATCTTCCACTCTCTTGGTTTTCTAGATACTTTGTGTTTAATTTCCAAATAAGCAATTAATATGAATGTGTTCTGAGTTTCACCCTGCTTCTCCCTGTGCCACCAAACATCTGCAAAGGAGACATCCAAAAAAAATGATACCTGTGAGTCTCTTCCAGCTTGGGGAGTTTTACAATCCTATGCAAAGCAAAACAGTCAGGAACTGCTGAGTCTGAAGCTGCTTCAGTTCAGCTCACTTTTATGTCAGTCCTGGCCCTTATTTCTCCTTAGGTACATTTTATGGGTCTATGGAATAAAAAGCTGACTCTGAGGTTAAAGACTGCTTGGTAAATCAGAGACACGTGCTTTTCATCAGGGGAACTATGGCACATGCAAATAACAATAAAACCAGTGACACAGACATCACAGCCCCATAAATCCTGTCATTTTGAGTCCAGATTTTTCTCTATTACTGTGAGGTAAATCTGGAGTAATTGGGAGCTACTTAGCACCTCTGAATATTTGATCTTACACTGAACTTCAGGGCAGAAGAACAATACATGCGAGAAACCATGTCCCCAAAATGCATAAAAGGCAACTATGGTCAAACTGTAGATTAAAGGTAAATTAAAAAAAAAAAAAAAAAAAAAGAGAATAGGAAACCTAGATGGTTTAACTGACTTGGATGGAAGTGCTGAGTGAGACTGAAAAAACTGCTTATCTTTAATGTTGGAATGACTCTGCTGATTGGATGGAGGGGAGGAAAGGGAGGAGAGTGGGTAAAAGCAAGGAGAGCTATTTGGAAGGTAACCTATTGCTCTAGGCTGAGCTAGGCTCATCAGAAGAAACACACTGTGGTAAAGAAAAGAGCTGTTACATGTGTGAAGCAAAGAGAGGACGGATTTGAGGGAAAGCAATATTCTGGTAAGGAAAAAAAAATCCAAACAACTAACTAACAATGGTCTTGACCAAGAATGGAGAACAGTGGTGAGCTGGTTAAGGACGTCTTCTTTTGGTGAGGGTGAATTTGTGCTGCAAGAACCAGTCCTGAGGATGGATCCCGAAGGAAGTGGTGCTGGCTGAAGTCTGCTGCTATGCTGACACTGATTGCTACCTGGAGCTGCAGCTGAAAGGGTAATGTGGAGACGGAGCAGTGTGTTTCTTATGACCAATTTTCTGAACTGCCTGCTGTATATAATTGTAGGAGTTAATGGAAAAATAGCCATCCTGGAAGAGATTTTTTTCTTTCAGACTCGTCTGAAGTTCATTCCTGAAACCTGTTAGTCATAAGAAGAAAAGAACATGGGAGCGAGAGAGACAAATCCGAGGAAGGAGGAATTATGACTAATTAGAAGAAAGGAGGAGAATATTATTTTCAGGATGGAAAAGTTAACAGCTTCTAGTAAGAGCCGTTTTTCTTTTAAAGATTGCATTCCATTTCCAATCGCAGAAAAAATTAAATGTTAGTACAAGGCAGCGTGTGCACATAGGGGTGTGAGCAGGGATTATAACAACACGCTCTTCAACACCCCGAAGAATCTGCGGTCCCCACTTGCTGCAGTCGTGGATCCCTACAGTTCCCAGCCCCTGTCTTTAATCAGAGGCTCATTTTCCAGACAAAAGGCAGGTACAACAACTGCACAAGATCGATGGTGTATGTGCTTATATGAGCTGAGTGGTGGGGCGTGCTCTGCTTGGCGGTGACCTGTAGATGCCATACCCAGCACGGCCTGTCAGCGTATCAGCAACCAGCATCCACCAAGCTCAGCTGTCAACTCTTCCCTACAGCAGCCGCACAGATTAATATTGTTTTTCACCATCCTTCTCTTCTGAACTCATTACTGAGGAATGTTCTCATACCCAGCAGTACTCTGGGAAGCACCGTTCCAAGGCTTACCTACAGTTTGTGCTACACTTCATATATCTGCTCTGACTGCAGGAGTAGATTAAAGTGGTCTTCCATGCGCCTGCCAGTCTCTTCTGTCTGGAGAAGTTTGTTTTAAAGAAGGACAAATGGAAGCATACTAAAACTTGTACACAGGTCTGTGTATGGATGGTTGGGTGTTTCATCTGAAAACTTGACCTGGAAAAGTTCCTAGAGATCAAAGTTCTGATGTTTGTTATGAAAAGGAATTACAATTAATAGCACATAAATATCTGAACGAATTGGTCCCATCACACGAAATACAAAACACACAAGACAAGTAGGGAAAAAGGCATTATAAAAACAAAATATTCTTTTTCCCGATTTTTAATATAGTACAGTATGTTTCATTTTCTCATTCACAAAGAAGCCAGGCAAACAAGCCAGTAACCTAAACAAGAAAACTAATCTGTATTTACTGCACTTGGAATTACGTGTGCCTTGTTTTGCTTCAGTTTTGTTTTTAATTTGGAATCTGTGTTTTTATTTATTAACTTATTGTTGCAAACCAAAATAGACCAGCCACTATATTTCTTCTTGGAGAAAGTGTGACGGGGCCAAATTCTGACACTGACAAGTGATTTAAGGCGTAGCAGACTCTGTCACACTGTGTTAGAACGTGAAACGTTCAGAGTAATTCACTAGCACAGTGATTTTAGTGCAAATACTTTTATAGAGAGAGGTAACACACTTTTTAAGTAACACTTGATATTTTATTAGATAATATCCTTTTAAAAATATGATAAGCATATCAACATGACAAGCTTATTTATTTTGCTAGAAAGGTTATTGTTACAGTTTGCTGCTATGTTGGCTCATTTGATGCCATCCAGACTCACTCCATATACGATGTGGAATTCAGCCCTGGGAAGGGTAGAACGTTGATTCATTTTGCTATCTAGCAAAAGAATATTTGATTGCTGGATTTTATTTTGAAGCAGCATCTTTTTCATTGTTCATATCACATTTTATATCCGTATTGTTTGACATACACGTTTGGCACCTCTTAAGCAGTGTTTTATAAACTTTCATTTTGAAAGAAGTTGAACTTTTAAGCTCTTCTTCCCGTTCAAATTGGTGGATTTGGTGGATCATTACATTCAATACCTTCAATGATACAAAGATTCCAATCTGGATTAGGATTTTGCTTTTATTTCTAGTATGAGTCTTGATGTTTAAATTCTCCAGCAGCAATTTTCCACACGTCTTGCCCTCTGAAGCTTCAGACCCTCTGCTATCCATACCAAAAGCACTAGGCAGAGCAATACATCTCTGCTCAGCCAGTGAGCATTGACCAGAAAACCAGAAGAGAAGCAAAGCTCTTACAGAATTGGATAAGGATCCTGAAGGCAGAAGGGTCTGGGAATGTTGCTTGACCACAAATGCCAGATCAGGCCGTAAAAACATCATTGAGCAAAAGCTTTTAAATAAAAGCAAATTACATCTACTTTACCTCTGGCAAGACTTGTGTGTGTTAATAGCAGCCATAGTAGGACAGCCATCATCCATCAGCACCATGATTAATTAGAAAATCCTTGGAAAAAACATGAGACGAATAGCAAAAACACTGCACCAAGAATGTTTCCCTAGCAAAGAAATGTGCTGCTGAACACCACAATCTGTTTCAGTTTTGACAGAAAGATGTTTCTTGAAATTTTGCATCTGTAGAATGAAAGAAAAAAAAAAAAAAAAAGGAAAAAGAAAAAAAAGTGTTTTACAGCTATTTTTATAACAGCCTATTTATGCATTTCCTTTCCAGTTTAATATTATATCTGTAGGGCCGTGCACAGATTTCCGGCGATGCGCAGGGTGGGTGGGTGTTTGTGGGGAATTCCTGGTTTGATTTTTGGTTTCCCTTAGTTCTTAAAAGAGAAGGGAGGCCTGAAAACTTTTCGGAAAGGATATTTTTAAGCATGTGTTCAACATTTGGCATTCAGGTTGTCTAGCCTTTCTTTTTTTTTTTTCCTGGAAGACTCTATGGATCACTGGGGAGCTATTAGGCTTATGACATCAAAGGTGCCATGGAAACAAAACCTGATTAAGAGTGATTTTGGTTAGACCATTTTAAGCTCTTTTTGTTTTCTATGCTAACACCATTTAACTCAAATGTTTGAATGAACGTCTGGAAATAAAAACCTGCAAGGATTTCCTCCTCTTGTTATGGATTCAATTCTATTTGTCACCCGAGTTAAGACTACAAGTTCCATCCCTCCCCAGCTTATGACGAACGTCTCCAGACATCCAACAACGTCAAGCTTCCCCACTATTTCTCAAGTACAGAAGAACAAGCAAGCAAAATACTACCATTGATTTGACTCTATACCAACCTTTTTTCTTTTTGTAATCCAACAGAGAGAAAACCCTGTTTAATACTCTGATTCCTTAAAACAGATGGGCTAAACTAGACAGAGGAAAGGACCTTGTTCATCCCTGGGAGCACAAACTGCAAGTCTTAACGTTTTGTGGAGCCTCAGACTAAGGCAAATAACCTGAATGCTTTCTCCACTGAAACCAATGAGTGGTCTGCAAATGCCTTGTAATGAAATCTTCTTTTGCCTTCGTGTACCTGTTTATTTCCTAAGTATTTTCTACATTAGTGATCCAAAAACTACCATCACATTTAAATGATATCTGATTGTGTCTTGGTATTTAACTACTCTCCTTTCTTCATGCCTTAGTTTCAATTGTTCTCCAGCTTTGCCCAAACCCTTCTGATGGCATTGTTATAACTGCATTTTTTCCTCAAACCAGAGATCTGACTCCTGCGTACCTAAATCTGATTTTTCTCTGAGGTTCTGGTGTTTCACACCTCCTTCTTTCCACTATGAACATCCCCAATGTTGTTTTTTTTCCTCTCCTTTCCTTAGGAACTTCTACATCACCCTGATGCCAGCTTTAACCACCCCTCATTTTCTTCCTTCTGAATAAAACACTGAGTTTGTCGTTCATCTGAATTATTTAATTTACCTTAAGCTTACACGAACTAAGTACAGCACATTCATCTATGTGCTCTACTACTGTCCTATACCCTCTCAGTAATGATTTTCCAGTTTGTTTGAAGGAGTGGCTATTTACACTGGGGTGTGCATTTCAGGACTGCATATCACAATAAACATGCATTAAAAGAACTCTGCTGCACGTCCCTATTCTGTTAGAACCAAGCAAAGCTGTTTACAACGTTTTCTAAAGCCAACAAAGAGACTGAGGAGCTAGTCCCAGCTCAGGCTTCATCATATTGTTGAAAGGTGCATATCAGGAGTATTTACACTGGGATGAGGAGAGTTACACCTGTACAAACTCATCTATGATCAAAACAATATCTTCGAACAAGCCGCATTGATCTGCACAACAGAAGGGGTCTATGCCTTCATACAGAACGTTGCTAAATTAAAATACATTCATTTAAAGAAAAACAAATTCAAAAACAAAAAGAACCTCTTCCAGAAATCTCTTTTTCTTGCATTTTTTGTCTGAAATGTGTAAAAGTTTTTAGCTTCATTAGTTTTGTCAACACACCCATGCCTATTCCCAAGCCACATTCTCATCCACCACTGCAGACTCCATAAGATCAAGCAACACAGATCACAAGATCAAGCAAGGCAGGTATATTTGGACTGACAGCTGCAAAAAATTTCCATCTCTCTTAATCACAAACACTGCAATTTTTTTGTTGTTGTTGTTGTTGTTTGGTTGGTCCATTGATTGTTGTTTTTTTTTTCACTCCAACGCTGCTGGGAGCTGTGGGACTGGACTCTGAATGGGGCAGATCTGAAGCTGAGCAGGTGGGGTACCCAGCAGGCATGAACAATTACCAGCCATGGCTCATAAAGGGCCAGCTGATCCCTAGACTACTTGACAACACCAGAAGAGTGTGAGAACCATCACCACCTTTACAGGGAACAGGTGTAAGTGCTCACAGGAGAAGGCTCAAGTGTACCCTGTTGACAGAAATAAATGAGTGCTGGTGGTGGGGAGGCTCATACATGTGAGAAGATGGAGCAGCACTCTAGCAGGGATGCTTTTTTCTGCAGAAGATGTGATCCTTCAGTACTTTATGCATTGCCACCAGCAGGTATGTTGAGCAGGTCCTATTTCTGTTGGTACCAGGCTTTTTTTTTTTTTTTTCCTCAAACATTGGTTTAAGCAATGAGCTAAAGCTGCAGCCTTCCTTTTACTGCTGGGAGCTTTTTGTCTTGAGTCACTCTTTCCTTAGGCCTTTATTTTTTTCTTATAAAAACACTTCAGTCTACCCTGTGTTTCTGTTCAGCTGTAGCTTGTGTGTGCTTTCCTCAGTTTAGCACAGTAAACCAATTCTGGTTCTCCTGGAATCTGGTGCTCATGACATTTCAATCTCTAACCCTGTCCAAACTCATCTTTCACCTACCTACGTTGACCAGGCTAACAAAGGCTCAGTGTTCTTTTTTTTCTATTGTTTTGTTTTACTGAGCTTTTGGCTGTTAAGTCATGCTTTGACTGGATGTGAGAAAACAACTCCACTCATTTCTGTACGTAGCAACTTCTCCATGAAGAGAATGGGAAGTAGACGTTACCCATCTTCCATGTTCCTACCTGTGCATGGGCCTGAAATACACACTGGTTATGACTCTAGTCTGTGGTACATGATTGTAGGAAAAGGAAAATAATAATAAAAAAAAAAGGCTGAAAAGGGTGAGCTTCTGAAACATATTGTGCTGCTCTAATTCTTCTCATCCTTGAGGAAAATTAATATGGAGCAAGGTATGTGAGACTACTGCCAAACCTGTGGCTCAACTCTGTCCACTGAAAAGTTCATAGGCATGACATCTATCATGACAACATCTGTTTGGGTAGTGGCTCATTTGTGGAATTTTCTTCACCTCGTGTATGCACAATGATTCTCTCGATTGAGGAGAATGAACCCACGCTGTTATGTGTTCCTAAAAATGTTCCTCCGGGGCTAGGGTATCAGAAGATGTGAGCAGAAAAGGAAGCAGCATCACTGCAGAACTGCATTCTGCTCCCACGAAGCTTGAAGTCAAGGGTACTGTTTGAGGTTTGGGGGTGTTGGGGCTGTTTTCCTTGGTTCCACTTGATGAGCTTTCATCAAGGAAAGCTTCATGTGATCTTAGAGATTTGTAGCCAGAGACTTTTTGTTTAAAATACTTGTGTAACCCACATGTAAAGCTTGTGTGAGGCTTCCTTGGGTGAAGCAGAAGTTGCTTTAAATGGCACTTAAACCCATCTGCTTTGCTGGAAGGGCTTTTCTTTTATAGTGTATGGGATACATAAGTACATCTGTTTCTACTGCCTTTAGCCAATTTTTTTTCCTTCTGAGGAGGAAAAAAAGGAAACTTCTGCTCTCTGGTGCCCCAATCCCCATGTCTTCCTGCTCCTGCATGGAACTTCCCAAGCATTGGTATCCAAAGTTGGCTGGTTGCATGTAGCCCCAATGCTCAGACTGCTTCAGGTTGCTCTTGTGAAGCCAGGCAGGCTCTAAGGAGGGCTTTGCCCATGTATATGGAATGTGCACAGAGGCTTGCCTTAATTTTGTCCACAGGCACACAAGTGCTCAGATGAGCTGCGTGCCAGCAGAGCCCTTCCCACACAAGCCAGTACTGGAGGAGGAGCTCCTGCAGACATGCCGTGCAGCTGAGATATTTGGCTTCGTGATTTGTGGTGGGAGAAAGAGCCTCAGCACAGTTGCCTACTCATTCAGAGGCTCTAAAAACTGCCAGTTCTGATGCCCAAAAAGCATCTGCCCCCACACCCTCTGGTGCTGCTGTGACTCTTCATTTTCTGCTGGGGGGACAAACAGCCCACTCCAGGCACTAGCATAACAAGAGGGTGGGAAAAACATTCTTGGTGACCATAAAATATGAAAGTAATATAGCAAAAATGGGGGGTTGTTGCTTCTGTAGGGGTCTTGACCTGGTTTTCCAGGAGGGTCTCAAGTTCTCCTCCAGGCACTCATTATCGCTTTCAGTCCAGCATTGGTGAGCTCTGAACCAGTGACTCAAGCTTGATAACCATTAATTTAATGAACAGAGCTAAACCAAGAAGCCCATAGCAGTCTAAAGATTTGCAAAGGTATAAGTCCAGGGTTTTCAATCCCACTTGATTTGGGTCATCCACTGGAGGTATACAACTCTCCCTATTGACTGAAGAGAGCCAGAGGCAGTTAAATAAAACCAATTAATCTCCCTGCAGAATGAGAACACTAGTATTTGCTTTGTCCAAATCGCTTCTCCAGACTTCAAAGTCTTCAGGATTGTTGTTGTCCCTTGTCATGTATTTGTGGGCATCTGATATGAACTATCCAGCAAGGAGCGAGCAACTCTCATATGTGTTCTGACAGTCCTTCGTTTGTTTGTTTTTTATTTTTTTATTTTTTTATTTTTTTATTTTTTTATTTTTTTATTTTTGCCAGGCCCTGGGCTGGGTTCTTTTCTGGGGAAGATGCCTGATAAGCCCCTGAGTCTTGCCTGTCCCTACACCGCCAGCCAGGGCAGTGCCAGGCACGTGCAAGTGTTATCTCCCAGGGCTGAATTCCATTCTTGCCCTCTGGTGAGATATGGTGAGTTTCATGGTTTTTCTCAGCCCTCAAAGCCAAAGAGATTGGTTTTGCACGAGTCTTCAAAGATCCTCCTCAAGTATGTTCCTCAAAGCCCTGGAGAAAGCGGCATGGATAAGGATAATTAAAAGGAATATATATTTCATTGGCTTTTCTAGACATCCATCATATATTTTCTGAATGAAACTACTGGAAAGTGACACTTATGGCACCAGCATTATGTGTCTGACATCCTACAGAGCAGCAGTTCCCATAGAAAAGGCTTTTGTGTCTGGAAAGTGTTTCCTCCGTTAAACTTCTTAATAGACAGCGTTTGCTTGATGTTTGGGCATGCAAGTTAAATCTTTTATGTTGGCAGTCCCTGGGGAGCCTCCAAAGGCACCAAATAACTTTGAGTAGTGCCTCCAAAGCATGTGGCGTGCTGGGTCCTGTGCTCCTTCCTGCTAACTGAAGAGATTAACAGAGCCCTAGCTCTTTATTTGGGGGCGGGCGCGCCCCCCCCAAACCCCAAAGAGGGGTGTTTTGTGCTGGAGGGCCAAGTCTCTAGAAATCCATGGGTTTCAGAGGCTTGAAAGGAAGCTGTGACTCCAAGCTGTCTTTGTTCTCCGTGGAAGCTTGTTCCTGTGCAGTGCACATCCCTCCACTGCATAATGCTAGGAACTAGTCTAGATGCCAGTCCTCTTTGGCAGAAGTTGTCTCAGCTCCTGGTATAGGGGATGAAGGAATAAGAGGAGAATCATCTCTAATTAGACAAGCCTTCATTTTTCAGCCCATAAATAGAATTCAGGAGAGATCTGGCATATTCAAGGAGGAGGGGGGGGAAAAGAAGCCTGAATTTCTAGAAGACAGTCAAGCATAATTAGAACTTGGCATATATCTGTATACGTCAAAGGAATGCTGAGACATCTTGTGAGCTGTGTCCCAGGCCTGGCCACTCTGAAGGAGTGAACAGTGTTTCTCCTCAGCCCTAAGGTCCTTGCTGGGGCTCCGTGCTCCAAGGGGCAGCAGAGATTGCAGGTGGGGAACCCTCTAGCCTGATTAAGCTTCTTGCTGCTGAGTGCCAGGCTGGTAGAACTCAAAACAGCTGGCAAACCTATGGGAATTCAGCTGTGTAAGCCATTCTATAGCGATGGAGGGGGGATTAGAGATTTTAAAATTTATTTATTTTTTAAATGTTTCACCCTGTCAATTCAAATGAGTATCAGGCTTATGTGTATTTATGTATATATATATATATGTGTGTGTGTGTGTGTCTATGCGTGTGTATATATATATTTATTTTCTTTTTTCAGTCTTAGCCAGCTGAAGTTTTTATTTCTGCTCTTAAATATGTACTGTGATTGCTTTTGGAAATGATTGCATGGAGACAACTTGATCTGTGACACACAAATTGGGTAACTCCTTCATAAGAAAGAACTGAATCTCATGCTCCACCACAGCCAGTTATGTATTTCTGTTGGTTTCTGATCAAACAAGTGTGTGAAATTCAAAACAGGAGTGCTGACAGCTATTGTGCTGATTGGGGAATAGTGAAATACACAGGCTCTGAAAATGACAATATCACGTCTTTCTGCACTTGTTGAGGTGGAGGCTGCCAATTGATGGCCTGCAGCTCAGGCACAGCCTGTTCCTGAATGCTTCTGTTCTGTTACATCATAGAATAAGGTATCTTGTCCAGCACAGCAGTCAGTAAGTTGAGTGTCCTGCCTGGGCTGGCTGGAGGTAAAGTCCATTTTCTATGCGCTGTGTGGTACGTTGTAAATTAAATAGGGATGCGAAGGGATTGGAGGAGTATAGAGGAAAGATGTGGCACAGCTCCAGCTCTGTCTCTGCTGTGCTCCTGGGAGGATCCAGGAGATTCACCTTGCCCAAAGGCCAAGAGCACTTTAATGAGGAGAACACATTTTTTTTTCTGTGTAAATTCACCGAGATTTTTCTGATTGGCTAAAATGAGGTGAAAACCTTTCTCCTTTTAAGGCATTGAACACATGAAAGCTCGTAAGGAATTTGGAGGGACTGGCTGCATCAGCTTCCAGATGGTGCCACAGGCTGAGCTGCACCACTGGAGCTGGAGCTCGCTGGTGGGCACTGGTCATGGGGCTGGGAGGTTTGGGCAGAAGCACTGCTTGACCAGAGCCACTGGTGGGCATGCCCAAGCACTGCAGTGGCAGCCACCAGTGCCACCGCTGCCAGCCATCCTCATGCCCCAAAATGTGAGCAGCTGAAGCACGTACTACAGAGCTGTCAGGAACAAACTTTGTAAACTGCATTGTCATGGAGACAGTATGGATCAGCTGAAGGAGCATATGGTTCTTTACTCCTTCGAGCTATCACTGGAAGGAGTAGACTGAGGAATATATTTAGTGTTTTCTTTTCAGCAGATGACTAAAGATAAGGAAGTAAAATTAGTTTGAGAAAATCCTCCTCCTTCTCTATGGGAAGTTGGCTGCTGTTCACTCTGCGTTAGAAAAATATTACAGAGATCTCTTGTTTTACAGCTGATCACTGATAGGCATTTTGGAAAGGTCAGATCTGAGAGCTGCTCTTCACAGACACATGAAGGAAAACACAAATATTTCTTTTTTTTTTCCCCGTGAAATTATATGGATTTGCTGCTCTTAAAAGCAGGGTCAGCGTGTGATCTTTAAAGCCAATTCTTCCTTAAGACTCTGGGGATCTCAGCTGTACCCTCTTGCCTAGGGTCACATGGCAGCTCTGGGACATGCTAGGCGCTCTCTCGTGGGGTTTGTAATGCATTTGGTAGGGTTGTGGTGGAAATAAGGAAGCCCTTTGTCTCACAGTTGGAAAGAGACACACTCAGCTAAAAAAAGACCGTGAAATTGTTGATGATATCACTATTTTTCAAGAAAGGTTTGTTTTAGGAGAGGGGAAAGGCATTTTTGTTTAAGAAACAAACAAAAGCATCGTGTACAAATCACTGACCAGCTCTATGAACTCATTCGCAATCAACTGTACCACTGTAGTTCGTATAAGCTAGACAACAGATATAACTACCTAATTACACTTCTTCGGCAGTCAGTCTTCGACTGGGAACAGTATGAGCATAATTCACTCACTAATTAACATTTTGAGTGAACAATGGATTATTCTCTGCCTTTATTTGTGCTCAGAAGGGATGGCTTGACTGCAGTATCCCAACTGGAATTACTTGAGGCAAGATGTTTCCATTGCCAGGCTGAACCCTGTGGCTCATGTGGAAGAGGGTGGTAGGAAATTCCTTCCAGCTGGTTGTGGTCTGCTTGGGAGCAGATATATTCTTTCCCCATCATGTACAAATTAGCATAGTATCTGAAGAATTTCAGGGCTTACCCAGTGATACCTCTCTATGTAGGAGAAACAAGGCACAAATGGAGAGATGCTGGCTGGTGCAGTTCTCACTGCAGCCCCAACCAGCAGGTGGAAGGGAAAGGGGGTGTACAGACAGCTGAAAAGCTGTAAACAGCCCCTTCCTGACAGGAAACTCTTTCTATTATTTCTTCTCTCTCATGGGCAGGTATGGGACCTGGGGTGAGGGGAGAGGATATCATGCAGACCTGCTTCTTGCTCTCCTCCCAGATCTGGGGTGCTGGACAAGAACTTGTCTGCCTGAGCAGAAGGAGAAGGGGGTTAGAAACATCAAAAACAGAACGACACAAGAATAACTTGGGCTGTGATTCAGCACATGCAAATTTGACTTTACTGGGACTAGGTGTTTTGGTGGACTGTGACCTTCTTACACGTTCTTCCACAAAACTGCATCCATTTTGCACTTGGTCTTTTTTGATCGCAAAACTGTCTATTTTGGTGTAAATGGTGCTACAGACTACTCAGCCAGAGAGCTAAATAGGATGCGGATAAGACTGTGAAGCTGAGCAACCAAAAGAAGGGAGGTGCTTGAATTGACACTGCCAAACACTTGAAGTTTGGCCAAGTTTTCTGTATCTCAAAACCAGTACTTGTAATGGGCCTTACTGCTCTGTGATGGGTGATGTTATATAGCAAACAGAAGGCGTGTATTACACAATGGAACTTGATGGTTTTAACCACGTGTGTGTAATTAGCGATAGCAACTTGGTAATGGTAACACTGAGAAATACTTTTGCCATCTCTTCCTTACACTGAATTGAATCTTTCCCAAGGAGGAAAATCTAGGAGGCACTAGTCAGTCACTGACTCACTCTCAGCTGCCTCTTTGCTAAACCCTGAATGTATGCCATAGTAAGTTATTTGTCACAGTGACTCAGCATTGTAGGCTCCTTTTTAATTTCTCTCTCTCACCACAGAGCCAAGAAAATCTCCCACCTCCCCATGCCGTATGCTACTGAGATTGCAGTTTGTATCATCGGCCAAAGGATAAAAAATTTAAATTTGTGCTGGGAGCCTTATAAGGGCATTAACACTTGCGTTTGGGTTGGACGTCACTATGGCAAGCAAAGGAGAGGGTGCCAATAATAGATCCCCGGTGTTTGTACATCGCACAGTGACTATTTGTGCCATCCGTGGGAAACGGAGTGATATGCCAGACGGTGAAGTGTTTCATTTAGCCCCAGTCATGGGGGCCGGTCCCGCACACAGCTCCGCTCAGTCGTGTGTCCCTGCTCCTGCAGAGCTCAGCCAGCATCTGCCGTGAGGAGGAAGGTGGTGAGACCGGCACTCGCAGGTCGGCCCCGTGCCTGGCCCTGCCATCAGGCAACTCCCTTCAGCCCCCAAAACTCAAACAGCAGTGACCCTGAGCCATGGCAAAGCGAGCCTACGTTTCTGCCCTGGCCATGGTAGGCTATTGCAGTGTCTTGCCCATGGGGCTGGAGTGTGAAGGCAGTGCACCTGCTGCTAGGGGCACAGGAAAGCAGGAGAGCGTGGCTGTGTCTCTGCCAAGTGCTTCCTCGTGGCATCATTTTGTGTTTGCTCAGTTAATGACCTGCTTTCCTACAGCTTCTTCCCTCAGGCCTTATTGGCCACAGGTGTGACCAGTGGAAAATTTATACCTCAGGAAAAGAAGCCACACACTGCCATGGTTACTAAGACACGGGGCTCAACTCAATGCAGCTTGCTCTGTATCTATCCACTGTGAGCAGCATGGGGATCAGAGCAACTAGTGAGGATTCTCTTGAATGGGGGAGATCCTATATGCAAAGGTGCATAAATACTCTGAGTGGGGAGAATATTTGGCAAATTGTTTTGTATTTTAGTCCCAGCCAATACAAACTGCTCAAAGCACAGCCAGAGGATGTTTGAATGAAGTTAGAATCAAATCCATCCATCTCCTTGGTTGTCACGGTAAGAGTATGGCTCTCAATTAAAAATTAATGTAGCTAATGAAGGAAGACCAAAACCATTTCCACTTTGTGCCCTACATGATGGGCGATGATTGAAAGGAGAAAAAAGATTAATCAAATTGCATGCCTGCAAATGGAACCCCAAGTTACACTGACTTCCTTCCGAGCTGTTTTATGATTAAGTTGGTCAGGGAAGAACACCATGCTTCCTCAACCCTCAGTTTCCCTCTGTGCTGTGAGGGTTGCTGCCTGATGGGGAGAGCTGTGCGCTCTCCAATCAGTTTGGGAGCCCCACATACAGGTGTGCTTTCCAGCACAAGGCCAAATACCTCACAGTATGCCAGGCACCAGCTGCTGCTTCCTAGCCAGAGTTTTGCACAAATGAAATTGCTCTGAGCTGTGCTCGGCTTTGAAGCTCCACACTGGCCAGACAGGTAGAAGGATGTGCTCCTCTTCCTGGCGGGTGGCATGGCTTTAGCTTCTGGAATCTTCAGGACTGCTTTCTGTGCTGGTGAGGACAGAGCGAGCTCTCACAGTTGACATGCAAACCATCAAGAAGCTTCCCAGATCACCCCCATGGTAGGGCGTAGCGACCAGGCAGCTCAACAGAGTTGTGCATGGACTGTTTTCTCCCTGAATCCTCCCTGCTCTTCCCTTGTTATTTGAGCATTTATCTAGGAGATGCGAAGGTCAAGTATATTGGCCTGTAGATGAGGGTGGTGTTTGCTTTGTGTCAGCTGGGAAGCCGGGTGAGCAGCAGGCTGTCGGAGTTGCTTCACAGTCAGTGAATTCCCTGCTCCAGGCTCATCTGAAACACCGATTTTTGAATTCCAAGGAAAGTGTTCTGAGGCCAGGAGAAGAGTAAATAACATGTCAGCCTTGAAAGCCCCAGCTGCACATGCCCACCTGAATGTCAATGTGTGTGTGTGTATATATAGATGTGTATTTGTTGCCACTGCATTTTTTCCATTGTATATGCAGTACTCCACTGGTGTCTGTCCGTGATGCTGCATATTGCAAGTGTCTGGCTATGCTGTGTGCTGGCTCTGGTGTTAAGAGGAGAAGCAAAACATCTGAAGTATGTTACTGAAATAGTGACCAAAGCTGAAAAAAATGTCTGACTCCCAGGTTACTGAAATGTTAGAAATGCTCTTTTGTCAGGTCTTGGAACATGTTGTTTCCTGAAGCTGCTTATTCACAGCCCTCCAGTGTTGAAATGCTGGCAGGGGGGTCTCCATCAACAGAGCTGCTGGTTTCTTTGTGTCCTGGCAGAGCTTCCCTCGGACCCACCATGTCACCAGCAGTGCCCCAACAGCATCAAGCACTCCTTCCTTTCTTTGCAATGCTCAGTCATCCTTTCGTCTTCTGTGACCTTTCAGCTGGAAACATGTAGAGTGCAGGAACTAGCTGAGTACACCGTCATCTTGTGCATACAGAGGTAATGCTACAGGAGTTTGTTCTCCGAAGAAAATGATAAACTTCTCTGGAAAAAGATGATGATGGTCTTCACACTGCTGTTGAAACTTTAAGTGTTTTTTGGTAGTCATCTCTGTCTGTAAGTGGCAAAATATTTTTAGCTTTTCTTCTCTGATCTCTGACTTTTAGCCACATCGATGTTTTGGAAGGCAGGGCTCATCTGCTCTATCAGCGAGTGATCATCCTTCTGGTGATGCCCTGAGAACTGAGGCTCTGTGGTGCACATGGGGGTGGAAGTGACCTCCTACAGAAGTGAAAGCAGAAGGGGGAGGCATTGCTAGAAATCCTTCTCCCGAGCACCCCTTGGATAAGAGGGTGGTGGAGGCCTCGTGGGCCGCTGCTGCCTGGCATCGTGTCCGCTGCTCTGCAGATGCAGTGCCTGGGATTTGCTTTGGTGGCATGGAGTGTCTCTTGCTCTGCACAATGCTCAGCTCAACAGATGATCTCTAAATTAAATGTATACGTTTCTCACTACGCTTTGTGATGACAAAAGGAGAAATGGCTTGTGAACTCAACCTAAAGTTTAGCTTTGCTCTCTGCAAAGAGCTGCAGGCCGTCTGGTCAAGAAGCAAGGCTCTGAGCTCCTTCTTTGTTCCCATTAGGCTATTTGGGCTGTTCTTGCATCTTTTACAACAGCTACAGGTATGGACGCATCGACCAGCCTTAACCTATGCTGGTGGGGCACTGTGCAGGCCACCTCAGCCACTGTGTGGGCTGGTCCTTGGAGCCCTCCTCAGTACCTTCCTGGTATTTCTAGGCAGAGCTGCTGCCAGCACAAATGCTTCACACCCAGCTTAAGCCTCGCACTGATTGTGTGAACAAACTTTCAGCCTTTCCACTTGGAGAATTTAGAAACTGAGGCATGCAGACAAGGAAACTCTTCTCCTGTGTGCATGACTGCAGAACCTTTAATTTCTAGATGTGCTTTCTGGCTGCACATTCTCAAGGAATGCTCCTTTTTGTATGCTGGCTGCTCCCAGGTAGGGCCCAGTTGCTGTGTGGCCACTGGGGCAGCTCTAGGGTGTTCCACACTGCATAATGTGGACACAAGCAGAGGGTGGGACAAAGGGATGTAGCCAGAGCTGGAAAGTAGAGCAGTGAAGTGCTGTGGGCACCCCAGGATGCTGGCAGGCTAGGGGATGCTCCCTGGAGTACCACTGTTTACAGCTTGCAGGCAGCAGGGGCTGCACTACTTAATGCCTGTGATAAAATGGGCATCCAGCCCTGCAAGAGGTGAGATTACCTTTGCTAGAGACGACCTTGTGGATGTCACCCTCAGTCACTGGAAAGCTTTCATGTCAGATTGATTTTTTCTGTGCGTGAAGCAGGCTTGCTTTCTCATGCAGCAGTTTTTCAGAGGGCCGAGGGCTGCCTGAACCTTTGCCACTAATGCTGTCACCCTCTAATAAAGGCATTGATTTGTAGCATGGAGCTGGGATACCTGGGACAGCTGTCACTCTGCCCCAAAGTCATAAATCGCCGTGGCCTCCCTCATCTGCCAGTCCTCTGTGATTAAAGCGAGAGCTCCTCTGAAGCAATGAATCACAGCAGCTCATAGGCATTCGCTTGCCACCTTACTGCTGCAGCCCACTCTGCGTGTTGTCCAGGCACCGTTTGCCTGACATAAACAATAGATAAGATGTCAAACATACAGAATTGCTCTGGTAGGAAACAGCAATGATCTCTGCAGCTCCAGGTTTCTTTTTTCCTTTTAAGCTCGGAAATGAAATGTGGGGGTTCTCCCAAACCAACATAAACACTTGGGTGGTTGGCACTTTCCTTTGTTTGTGCATATAGAACACGTTTCGGTGCAGCAGGGAGAGAGATGCTGTTAATATCTAGTACTAAGCATGCAAATTACTACTAGGTTTTGTGTAAGCAATTTAGAACCCCTTGGTTTTTTCCACAGTGCTCCCTTCTATTTATCAGTTTGTTTCTCTGCTCACCTGCGTCTTCATTCATCATTCATTTACACAGCCATTCTGAGTATCCGAAACCAATTTCCTCCCTGAACCTGGTCCTGTACCAAAGCAACGCTACCCCGCGTGAAAGCCATGTTATGAAGGTATATGCTGTTCTGAGCAGAGGAGTGTGTCGCAGGAGGTGGATTAAGACTAAAAAGAAGACAGAACTCTGTGTTTCATGGAATAAGTCTTGTTTTGAGCTCAGCATCCCTCCACAACAGAAAAATAGATGCTTTCCATTTAGTTCTCCCACGCAGGTTTGCAAACTGTCGTCAAGCCGCACGTCAAGGTAACGGACACTGAAGTTTGACTCGTGCTTTTGTTCTCCTCTAGCTCCTGTGTCCCCAGTGTCTGTCTCCACTCAGACAAGTTAACAGGCCCCAGCCCACCCAACAAGCAGCTGGCGAGTAGCTCCCAGTGCCGCATGTGGCTCTGCTGCTGATTCACTGCCTTGACAGAGATCCAAGGGCCCCACTTCGCACTCCCTCCAGGGCGTGCGTGCTTCTGCATGCAAGCACGCCACAGGCAGCCCGTGCTCTAGCCCTATCTGTAGATAGCAAATGTAAATCACCCGCAGTGTTGCACAACCATTGTGTTATATCCTTGCAAATCGGTCAGTCTGCTCACCTGCACGAGTGCTTGCTCCTGTGTCTCTGCCTGGTGCATCCTTGCTGGTGTTAATGACTTCAGCCACCTGGCCCCTCCACAAGGTAAGGAGCTCATGCAGCTCTTGATATCTTCTTGGAGGTAGGGCTGGGGGAGCTGATGGATGTTGGGTTTGGAGTTGCCCTGGAACATCCAGGTTTGCACTGCATGCCCCCCCTCTCGCTGACACCTGCATCCTGCATAGGCTGTGTAGATGTAGGATGTGGAGGCAAGATTTGCTGGGGTGGCTCTTACACCACACACTGCTCTAGGTTTACAGAAATGTGTCCTTACTGCTTTGTACTTAACTGCTTTCAGAGGCAATGCGCAGTTCAATGGCCAAGTGAGAAGACCTTTGCAAATCTAGCCACACGTTACTTGTGAGAAATAACAATCATGCCTTGAAATTGTTGCTGTCGGCTTTGGTGTTCTGATGTTGCTTTGGTTCTGCTAGGGTTGAGGAAATATACTTCCTAGGAGCTTTGTGTCCTGCCCTTGCAGCTTTGCTTACTCCCACAACACAGCAGGAGCCATACACAGGAAGGGGTCTGACCTATAGGAAAGCTTGTCAGAGACTTGAAGTACTCCTGGTGTCTTCCACTCTATCTCATGCTAAATGACTGCCCCATCCATGTTCTTGCTGTAGCAACCCTGCTGTCAGTCCTCCTCCAGTGTGCAGGTTTCAGATAGCCCTTTGCAACTGACAGAGCTCTTGGAGCTGAGCAAGAACACATCTGCAGTGTTGCTATCAGAAGCAGCTGAAGGAACTGGGATTGCTCAGTCTGGAGAAGAGAAGGCTCAGGATAAATATTGCTTTCTATAACTACCTGAAAGTAGGTAGTAGTGAGGTGAGGGCCAGTTTCTTCTCTGAGATAGCGGTGATAGAACAAGAGGTAATGGCCTCAAGTTGCACCAGGGAAGGTTCAGGTTGGATATTCTCAGGAGTGGTGAGGTACTCATACAGGCTGCCCAGGGTGGTGTGGAGTCACTGTCCCTGGAGGTGTTCAGGAGCCATGGAGATGTGACACTGAAGGACATGGTTAGTGGCCATGGTGGGGATGGGTTGGAGTTAGACTAGGGGATCTTAGTGGTCTTCTCCAACCTCAATGACTCTGTGATTCTATCAGCCATTCTGTAACCTCTGATTCTTATTCTTGTATTCTTGTCATTCTTATTCTTATCACTGTACTTCAAATCTGTTTTGTAGTCAGATTTAACATGTACATGAAAGTGTATGTGTGTACATAAATGAGTCATTCATGTACGTGTTCTGGAAAGGTTGGGAAGCAGCAGGCCAGGATGCTGCCCAGCCTTCTGCTCTAGCACACGGTATTCCTGTTTTGTGCAGCCACAACCCTCAGCTCTGGAGCTCTCATGCCATTCCCACAGATGCTAACCCTGCCTCTCTCTGCCCTGCAGCAGGACAGCCTGGCATCCCTGGCACCAGCAAGGACACGCAGCAGTGACAGGAGCCATACCCTGCCTGCCTCCCCTTCTCTACACATGGCTGTGTCTCTGTAAGGTAAGTCTGGAAGGACTTGCGTCACCCCTGCCTCAAGTGCTCTGGGAGGAGAGGTGGATTGCAAGGGCTGCCATCCAAGCACAGGGCTCTGATTTCAATCTCTTCCCAAGAATTTTGCTCTGTGCTGTAGGCTGCACCTGGAGATGACTACTCTCACCTGCAGTCTCTGAACATCTGAGGTGTTCTGGTGGCCCCCATCTCTTCCCAGCTGCTGCCACACCAATGGCATGGCATTTCCCACTGTCCCTAATGGGCTCCTTGCCACCCACTCCACTCCCTTCTGGAGAAGCCTGGCCAGCAGCAATTAAGCAGCAAGCCAGGCCACAAAATGGCACCTGTTGGCTAGTGATAGGGCTTAGCACATCAGGTTCATCTGCTGCACATGGGTGTCAGCACAGACCCCTCTGTGCAGCTGGGCTTGAGAGCATCAGGCTACCTGCTGGCACTTCTGGGCTGTATGTGTTCATAAATATAAGTGGAGGGGAATAAGCTCTACTAGTGACTTGCACAGTAAAAACCTTTTATAAAGGATCAAGCAGAGAAGGTAGTATTTAATTATCTCCATCGAATTATCAGTACAGAAAAGCAATGGCTGGAGTGGCTTGAGCTGTTGTAGGCTGGCTTCCTTCATTGTGACAGCAGGAGGACTGAGGCAGGGCAGACAGGTCCCAGCCCTGTGCAGCACGGCTTGGCCCCACAGAACCATTGATCCAGGGCAGCTCAGGGTTCAGCCTGTGCTGTTCAGACCCCATTAAAGGCTTTTTGGGTAGCTATACATCATTAATTAACCGTGCGACTGTTGACTGAATCATTTCGTCTTGCTGTCACTGTCATTTGCATTCCTCTACTCTTTGAGAATGTTCTTTAGGCCAATACCCAAAATACATTTTTGAAAGAGGCTGGGTGGTGAAGGAGGTGTCAAAATAGGACCAGGTGATTTATATGCTGCTGATTAAGTTTAAATAATTGAAAAGTGCTGGTATTCTGTGACTTTCTTCCTCCCTACATACTTGCGATTAATCATTTGTTTTTCAGCCTAAGGTTTTCCTTCTAGATTTCACTCCCAGATTTTTCCTCCTGAGTTCTGCCACGTACTTTAGATTTACTGAGGATTACTCCTAAGCATGGCATGTCGAAAGATTTGTGAGAAGGCCGAGAATAAGATAAATGTGAGATTATGAGAGACAGCATCTTCACAGCAATTGTATCTTTCAAAGAGCAATCAGACCCACTGAAAGGCAGGGAAACCTCAGGCCAAGTTTCAGTTCAATATCACGTAACCAAGCACACCTCAGAGACAGAAATTACTAACAATGATGATAGTCATCTGGAGTTTTCCTAACAAATAATTTGGAGTGACTTTTATTGTAGTTATCTGAATCTTCACACCTCCTTTCCCTGGTAGTATCTGGGTTAATTTCTCCTCACATTAGAAAACAGGCTGTGTTTTTTTTTAAAAAAAAAAAAAATGAGTCACCAATAAAAGATGGGAAAACACTGGCATAGATCATCAGCTCTTCAGGCCCACTTGTTGTCCCAAGTGCTGATGGATGAAAAGCTGAGGGTGGGAGCGGGCACAGGAATCACACTGTGACCCATGGGTAGATAAAAGCCTGAGGGAAAGCACCCTGAGCCCAAGAAGACTTAAAGCAGGCTGGAAAATCTGATTGCTGCTCTCTGTTCTACTTTATCTTCTGATTTACCTGAACAATGAAAATCGTTTTACCCCCAAATTTATCATTGCTCCTTGTCAGTATTTTGCAGCTAGGCAGTAGGATTGGGCACATATGCTTGAGATTATTACATAAATGCCTTTGCATGCATGTTTTCCCAGTGTCAAAATAACATACCTAGCGGGTATGGGGAAAGAGTCATTGTATATTTCTTTAAAAAAAAAAGAAAGTGTTGGGACTGCCAAATCCTGACCTTATTGTGGGTAAACTGCTCAGAGTTGCAATAATCAGTCATTTACAGTCAGCTTAAGTGCTCTCTGCGCCAGTAATTCTTTTTGTAAGACTGTCACGGAAAGTTCCTTCGAAGCCATAAGGATTAGTTCACGTTTATGAAGGATCTGAGATCTTTGCATTGAATACCGTGGCTGGATGTGATGCTCTTACTGATGAGGGCTGTATGACATACGGACTCGCGCATAAATTATCTGCGTCGTTCTGCGCAATTAGGTTTAGCGATGTGATCGTCCACCAATAATCAGATTGGTAAATGAAGACAGGACGTGATCTAGTCCGTACAAGAGAAACAGGTTCATCAGATCAAGTAGATTTGTATTTTTCTCTTATCTCTCAATTCAAACAGATTCCACTGAAAATCTCAATTTGCGGTTGTGCCTCAAAGGATTTTCTCTTAACTATTGATGCTGTGTTGCTCTCTGTTTCATCTTTGTTTCTCCAAGAAACCTATATAGTAGTTTGTGACATTTCCATTAAGAAAGATCCTTAACGTTAAGCAGTTATTTAGAACCAAAGGCCCTTGCCCTAAGATACATATGGTTGCACTTAAGCAGAAATCACCGCTTTATGTTAGAAAATACTGTTTTCATCATAAAAGGTAAGTGTTCCCAGAAGCATATTAAAATGCTCAGAGATACAAAAGAAAAGTATTGGAATTCAATCTTGGGGTACCAATGTAAAAATATTTAAATGTGCTA
Source organism: Lagopus leucura (assembly GCF_019238085.1). Taxonomy (NCBI): domain Eukaryota; kingdom Metazoa; phylum Chordata; class Aves; order Galliformes; family Phasianidae; genus Lagopus; species Lagopus leucura. The sequence continues at coordinate 2,879,309 of NW_024962284.1, read as the reverse complement.
TAAATTGAGCAGATCCAGCACCGTTCACTGAAGAGTCTTTCAGGTTATTAAAATACTTTCTGTTCAATGAGAGACACTAAAAGTAATCATGCAGTTTTTGTGCTGTTCAGTGTTAGGAACACTTCTGGATATACTTCTTCAATAAAGTTCCCTGGGTCACAAACAAAACCTTCAGCTCCTATAAGGAGCAATGAGGCTAGAAGAACGCGCCATAAAAGAAAGTGGAAGGGAATGGGTATAGATTGTATTTAATTCAGCTCTAGTAGAGGTGATGAAAGGACTTGAGTGGCTGAAGTGGACGGATTCCTAGTGACATCTGCACACCCAAAGGCTTGGCATGTGCAGTGTGTGGCAAGCATCAACCCACGGAACATATGGAGAAGAGCAAGGTGGTGATCGGCCTCTTTTCCCAGGAAATGGGTGATAGGATGAGAGATAATATCTTTAAGTTGTTCCAGGGCAAGTGCAGGTTGCATATAAGGAAAAACTTCTCAGAAGGAGTGGTAAGGCATTGGAACAGGCTGCCCAGGGAGGTGGTGGAGTCACAGCCCCTGACGGTGTTTAAGAAATGTGGAGATGCGACACTGTGGGAATGGTTATTGGGCACGGTGGGGATGGGCTGGAGTTGGACTTGGGGATCTTAGTGGTCTTCTCGAGCCTTAATGACTCCATGATTCCTTAAGGTGAGTAGGCAGAGGAAATAATGGTGCTTTTATACCAGTCTGGCTCTTGGTCTTGGAAATGCAGAAGCTGGTTTTTCATCCCCTCCGGAGCAATGGGGAGGGTGCTGCAAAGTGAGCAAAACCAACCTCAAACGTGTGATGCGAATAGCAAGGACAAGAAGCAGCAGTATTTTCACCAGCAATCTTTAACGCTGCTGGGTTTGATGCCTTTGCGATAAAATCTTGACTAAGTTTGCACAAAATCTTCCCTTAGGCTTGCCCCTATCTTTGAGCAGTTTGACGATGGAAAGAGTTCAAACTTCAACTCTGCCGCGTCACAATGATTAAGATCAAGAGATAAAATTCACCTCAATAAACAATGCATCTAAAGAGATGTACCACGTTGAGTGTGGAATTGCTCTCAGTAACAGCAGTGAACGACCCTATCAAAAAGCTAAGCAGGTGTAACAGACACCATGTGAGGCACAGAGCATCATGCAAATCCCTGAAAGACAACAAATGTACGCCAGGCTTCACGTGTGCCAACAGCCCCGAGCTCAAGCCTGCACATAACTCTGCAAAATAACATTTCCTCTGTGAAAAAGTGTCTCTGCCAGGTCTACCAGCAGGATGGGGGACCTTCTGGCTTAGCCTCTTTCACCCCAAAACCTGCTTCTGAAGCTCCCATCTTCAGAACAGAGATGGTAAGGCTTGGTGTCTGGTAGGTGGGTTGCCCCCAGGGGTTTGCGTGCACTTTGCAGCGGATGTTTTGAAAAGACCTTGCGTTAAAGGATCCTTGCAGGAATTCCTATGCAGGGAAAGCTTTATTTATTTAGGTCAACTTTAACACTATTTCCTGACTGTTGTGAATATCATCTCATGGGAGAATTTGTTTGTCGTTTTAGTCACAGAATGATAGGATAAAAATATCCTGGTCAATTACAAGTCTAGTTGGTATGGGAACTGGTTTTTTTTTGTTGGCTTTTTTCTTCTTCTTCTTCTTTTTTTTTTTTTTCTCCTCAGTGCTGGAGCCTAGATGGAGGTTATTAGTTTACTAATTACCCTTGGTCCAGTGGTGACCTCCTACCAGTCCAGTTCTATTTCCTATCATCTTTTAGAGTGCTTTTCTCCTACATTGCTGTTTCCCTGTTCCCATCATCCTCCGTTGTCATCCTGCTTCTTCCTTTTTCACATGGAGGAGTTAAAGGTAGCACAGCTACATTTGAAAAAGCTCATCATATAAATGCAGAAACAAAGTCAAGGGTTGCTCTTACACAGAACTCTCCAGCACTCCTCAGTAATTCTTGCATGATACACACCTAATTCCTGGTGCTGGCTGCTAACTCCATGTATAGTTCCTTCGGCAGCTATTTTGTTCTTAACAATAACACATCTCCATCACACTGAATGAGGTTCAAAAACACAGCTGTTGCAGAGAACTCCCATTCAAGCTGATAGGGTATTTGACTGCAAAGAAGTAGATTAATACAGTTTTGGAGATAGTTTCCTTTTAAACATTAGCTTATAAAGGAACTGAAGTGTGTGTTTACTTTTTACTTATAAGTACAATTAAGACAAATCCCTCTTTGTTCTGGAAGTGCTAAAGTTCTCCCCTAACTCAGAGCTATACCAACAGCATTTTAAAAGGTGATGAGGTGTATCTTTTTTTTTCCCCCAAGTTCACAGTGCCTTTTTGCTCTTTTTGAGCAAAAAGAACGTGAATGTGAAGAGAATCAGTTTAAAAGGTTGATCCGTCAGCAAATACTTCCCCTGGGGTTACATGAAGTGAAATGGATTCTTCATTGGAGAAGGAAAGTGTCCCCCAGTATGTCAAAGCACCCAGTAATCAGGTTGCAATAGTAACAGATTACGGCTGTCATGTTTCTTTTTTCTCCAGGTTCTGATTTCTCTCCCTATCTCTGGTTTTATTCTAGTAAGAGATACCCAGTGGCTCATTTTGCTCAGGTCATCCAGGAGAACTTACGTGGGCCAATAGTTTCCATTACATTTATCTCATCTTCTGTCTTTTGCAGCTAACTTAAGTGAGTGCCACACAAGCAGACGAGATATAGCCTGAACTGCATTTGCATCCGTGGTAGTCTGAGGAAAAACAAAGCGGGGATGTTTAATTCTAGAAGTTGTCCTGAATCACACCTTTTCCATAAATAACAAAAGTAGCCGAAGGAAAACTAGTCCAGCTTTGCTGCTTTCTCCATAGCATGAGAGCAATGTCCGAGGCGCTCAGCACTGGGACGGTGGGAACCTAGCTGATTTACAGCCTTCCTAGGGGTGCTGAGCTCAAGCCACACGCGGTCTCTCCCTTGGTTTTACCAAGCATAAAGGTGAGATTGCCACAACTCGAGATCTTTCTGAGAAGTTATTGAGTTACTGCTGTGCTGGGGAGAAGCCGTCGCCCCATGCCAGTGTGCTCCTGGAGGGTGCATGCTGCTCACTGTCCACCTGAAGGTGCAACCGTGAGACACACTCGATGCAGCCTGCCTGCTCCATAGGATTTCCTGGTATTTTGAGGAGACGGAAAGCAAAATGTAATGCTCTAGTGCTTTAAAGGAGGACTGAGCATTGGTGGGAGGCTTGTTCAGTATCTGAGTGGGATCATGACTACGATGTTCATCTGCATGTTACCGGCGTGAAAATACGCAATTGGGAGCGGTTTGAAGACGAGTGGGCTTGGAAGAAAGGAAAACTATTCCAGGGAGGGAGGAGGAAGGGACTGCTAACGTTTGCAGCATGAAGATCATGGAGAAGATGGAGATATCAGAACAGGATAATTTGCAGGAGGAGGAAATCAGGCATAGATCATTAGCGCTTTATGGGAGGCAACCCTAAAAGCATGCTGAGAGGATGGTATTTCCCCTCTGGGCAGCAGTAGGCAGTGCCAAACCCGCCTGCTGCAGAGGCAGGAGGTTACCAGCCAACCCAGCGCACACCGACCCCGTGGGACCTTTCTTTCAAGCACGCCATGAGCGTGCTGGCATGTAGAGATGCTGGCAGCCACGTTTCACAGCAGCGATGACGCAATATGGCTCTTGTTTCAGAAGCATCTCCTTCAAGTTGACAGATACTGTTAGCGTCTGATTCTGCTCAGATTGCCAGCGCCAGGGTTTGAGACGCTTTCCCGATGAGCTCTGAAGGAGCAGTAAGTGCACAGTGGCTGTGAAAAGCCTTCCAGGCTGCGCTTAGCAGGACAACCAGCTGCACGCTTCGACTATGTGAAAAAGCCAACAAATAACAGCTCGCTGCTTTTGCCCGGCACTTTAAGCCAGGGAAGGAATGTTTGCAGCTCACTTGGGATTTGGTTGTGTTTGGTGGGTTGGTTCAAGGCACCAGGACCTTCCAGCAATGCTCCTCCAGTATTCTTCACATTCTTTTGTCTGAGAGAGGGGAAAATGTATGACTGATTCTTGCTTAATTAGGCCTCATCTGCTAAACAGTTTTGTCACTATTTACATACGAGTAGTCCCGCTGAAGTCAAGTCCTACAGCTGTATACTTCATCTGGTAACAATGTAAATCCAAGATAAACATACTTGGAACAAGAGAAGTACATTACCTTATATGTACGAACCACCTGAACATAGCAAGCCCTGCGCAGCGCAGCTCTGGCAGAGGCCAACAGCTATGCTGTCTCAGCACCCTGCAAGCAGAACACCTGATTGTCGCTCTTAAATTTTGGACCGGACTCGATGAGCTAGGGCTGACTTTTGCTGAAGTGTACGGCTTGCCACACAAATGACTTTGAAATAACTGTGCCCTTCTGTGATAAGCTGAGAAGTTGTTCTCTCCAGCTACTCGCATCAAGTGGTGTCTCATAGCTGGGTCTCCCATGGCCTGGAGATCTGTTCTTCTAGAGATAAAAGAGTCAGGGATGAGAGGTGGGAGAAGTAAATGGCTGGAAAACCCAGTGAACATCTGGGTTTAATCTCTTTATTCCCTCCTCAGTGCCTCTCCTGCAGGAATCTCTCTGAAGGACCTGGCAGTGGCCTTTCCCTGCTGTTTCTCTGTGACCACTGACATCCTGCCCCTGGTCCCCCAGAACAGTGTGGACTGTTTGGTCACCAGTGAGCATCCCTATGGGATTATGACCGCTTTATCCAACAGCCTCCTCTTCTGCTAGGTAACTCCCATGCATTTGAGCATCCTGTATTACTCTACCCATGACCTTTTGTTCTTCCATACTTTTTATTTCTGTTATCCCGATTACTATACTTTTTTGATTACTATACTTTTTTTTTTTTTTTTTTCCCCTGTGAATTACTTCAGACTGATATGATGGAAGTGATGAAGAGCAGAGCACCCCTTCAGCTTAATTTGGTCTGATGCCCTGAGACCATCAGCTGTTATCTACCACAGCGAGGTGGAGGGCTTGGGTTGAGTTATCCTAAGCAGTTTCCCAGGAGCATTTCAGGACAGCATTCTAGCATTGGCAAACCCCATCAGCTGTGTGTCCTGTTCCAGCCATAGATTTCCTGGACAAATTTTGTGCAAGTTTTTAGTAAGTTCAGTACCATTACGTCATCAGAATAGTGTGACCTGGCCAAATTTTCCTCTGGATGTTCCTAGCAACCGAGAGCTGTGACAAAAAATGAAACTATCTGAAAGTTAATGGGATGAGAAGGAGGGAGAAGTGCTTTGAATTGACTACTTCTTTACAAGTGATGGAGCTGGAATGGCCTTCTAGATGAAAGTTCCTTGAGTTATGAAAGAAGTACGTAGATGTGATTTTTAAAATTGATACAGTATTTTTATAGAGTTGTCTCTACCCAAATCTGCTGAGAAGAACTCTACAGAGTCAGAAACTTTCAGGACTGGGATACTTACTTGTGCGAATGACCTGTGGGACTTTCTGATTTTGCTCTACTGAGGAACAGGTGGAAGCTGTTGGCTTGGAAGGCTGAAAGAGCACAGCTCGCAGCCATCCCACCTACTGAAATGCCTGCGGGGTGGTTTTAACAGAATTTAAAAAGTGGTACTAGCATGACTTCATAACTGCTGCTAACATGAGCTACTAGAACTTGCAGCAGTTGGAAGTTCAGCTTCCCAGTGGATGATCGTTGCCTCAGGATGGGTCTCGGGTGACAAGTGATAGGGCAATTTATTGGGTGCAGCCTTACACCAGTCTCGTGAGCCGCTCGTCCCACCGCGTGTCACACAGCAGCGTGTGATGTTGGTGAAGGGGGCCTGCAGTCCTCCTCCAGGCAGGTGTGCTGGAGCCCACCTGGCTTCCCTTTGGCCACTTTGCCCCCAGGACAGCCGAGGCAGGGACATACCAGCTGTACCAGTCTTAGGGCAGCATCTGCTGGTTATTGCATGGATCAACAGAAGTGGTTGTCATGGAAGAGGCTGCTCGCTTTGGCTCCCAGGCGGAGGTACCCAAGGCTGGGGCTGGGGGGGAGCACCCCATAAACGCACCTGTAGCAGTCGCTCAGGAGGGAATGGCAAAGAGCGAGGAACTCAAACTCTGGCTCCTGCTGCGCTCCGGGAGCACTCCGTGAAGTTGGGCAAGTCCGGAGCCGGATGGCTGCGGTTCTTTCCCGAGGGCTGGGGTGGGCGCGGCGGCGGTCCCCGGGCTGCGGTCCCTGGAGAGGAGAAACGGAGAGAAAATGGGGACGGCGGGGGGCAGGGAAGGAGACCCTCCTTCCGGGGGGGGGGGGGGGCGGAGGGGTAAGGATCGGACCGGGGGGCGTTTGGGGCAGAGAGGGCCGGGGAAGCGGGTCGGGAAGGTGCGGCTGGATTCGGCCCGGCTCGCCCAGGCCAGGGTGCCGCGCTCCCCGCGGGTGCGCAACAAGTCCCGGAGCGCTCCCGCGGGAGGACCGCAGGTGGACTTACCTGTGCCCCGCGGGCAGGGCCGGGCACGGCGCCCTGCGGGCCGGGAGACGGCAGGGGCGCTGCCGGGGCTGCGTCGGGCCGGGGCTTTCCTCGGGAACTTTCCGTCCCGCTTCCCGGGGGCGGCCGCGGGCGCGTTTTATAGCGAGCGAGCCGGTAACCCCTCTCATTCATTAGGATCACGTAAGAACTCGGAGGGAAACGTGACTCTGAGCTAAGGCGTTTGCGTACATCTATAGGTTTTTAAAACTCCCTGCCAGTCGCTTTCTGTCTTCTGTAGGCACCAAGGTGGTGGAGAGTTGAAGCTCACGGATATTGCAAAGGGTTATTAGATTCATAAGTCACACCAAGTGGTGGGCGATCCACTGAGCAAAGCAGAAGTTCTCACATGATGACTTCAAACAAGACACATTACCTTCCAGCATCTGTTGGAGAGACCAGGTTTTAAGACACTTCTGTCTCCAGGACAGCAAAGAAACAATGGTGAGTACCTATAAAAAAAAATCATCATAATTTTTTAAGGAGCGTATTTTTGTAACTGGAAAAAAAAAAAA